>NW_024504122.1:4809433-4998729 GCF_017590055.1 Onychostruthus taczanowskii
GAGGGGGGGAGGGGGGTGATAGTGAGGGGCCGGGGAGTGACATTGAGGGAGCAGATTGTGAGACAGTGGAGGACACCGCGGGTGGCACTAGAGGGCACTGGGGGGCTGTGATGGGGACACTGGGGGCTGGGGATGACGCTGAGAGGGACAGGTTGGGGGTGGCACTGGAAAGGCAGGTTTGTGGCGCCCTGGGGGTGGGTTATAAGGGAGCTATAGAGAGTGACATTGCACGTTGTGGGGAGAGCACTGGGGGTACCTGGCAACAGCGTGCCCTCCTGAGCCCCCCGTGCCCCTGGCAGGGCTGAAGCAGGAGCTGTTCCATCGGCACAAGGAGGCCCAGCAGTGCTGCAGGCCCCACAATTTGCCACTGCTCCGTGCAGCCCAGCAGCGCGAGATGGAGGTGAGAGGGGCTGGGCTGGAGGTGGGGGTGGCAGGGGTGCAGAGCTGTGTCCCTTCCCAGGGCTCTCACAGCCCTGTTGCTGCAGGAGCTCTGCAGCATCTGCAGAGAGTTTGGGTTTTCCTATCCTGCAGCCTCAGGAGACACCAGCTGTCCTGGCTGGCCTTGCTAGCACAGACCTAGGTTCCCCACCCCAGTCTAGAGGCCTCCTCCTCTTGCTATACCTTTTGTCCCCTCAAGGCTCTTGCCATCCCCGGTGTGATCTGAGAATTGTGGAGGCTCAGGAGCCTGCTCCAAAGGCAATGCTCTCCACAGTACTTTCATGATCCATCCATCATTATCTGGTGGGCTGAAGGCTGTATGGGAGAGGTGTACCTATCCTATAGGAGTACCATTGATAAGGAGGAAACACCTCAAGTTTGGTAATTACAGTAAGAGTTTCTGAGAGCATCCCAAGACATTTCAAAAATATTCACTCCCAGAGGACTTTTCTGTCACCTCTTGGTGATAGATAGAGGCAGTTTTGTAATGTAAGAAAGTGGCAAGTAGCTGGTTATGTTAATTAGTGGAGTTGAAACTGCTTTGGTCCACATTAGGTGGATGAGAACAGTTTCTTGCCTTGGCCTATGGCAAGCACCATGTCAGTGCTTGCTGTTGTTGGATTCTTTGGTGTTTCCACATTCCTTATTTCCTGTTAAGGTAACTAAAGCCAGGCTGGACCTCTGGTACCTGTCCTTGTTACGTCTGTCTCTGAGTAAATTAGACTTCCAGCAATAATCTCTACTGCCTGTTTTAAAGGTTTCCTGTTTTAAAGTATTTCATTAAATTGCCCAGCTATGTCTCACTTCTCCTTGTCTCACATGCTGTGCAACTTCCTCCTACCTGCCCTCTACCTTTCTTCTGTTTTCCTCTCCCAGGTGTTAATAGAGTCACTTCTTCCTGTCTTTATCCACTGACAATTCTGCTGTGGAGCATTCTGGGAACAGATTGATCATCTCTGATATGGGTATAATTGGAGGTGCCCTCTGTGGTTAAAGGTTCCCATGACCAGCTCCCATGAGATAGCTCGGGATTGGTCTCCCAGGACAGGCAATGCAAGGTGTATGTTTTAGATGTTCGGCTCCTCAGTGGAACCCATGGCATTTAGAAAAGCTCAGCCCATCATGCAGGGTCCTTGGCCAGCAGGGCTGAAGCAAAACTTGTGTGCCTCAGATTTGTCCAAGATACGGCACTTTTCTCTAACCCAGAATTAGATGCCAGCACTAAGCAATGTGAGACACTTAAATTTGGGTGTTTTTTTCAAGCCCAAAGAAAGTCAGTCCTCCAGCATAGTAAGTGAAGGAGACAATGGCACACTGAGGTGGGTGGGAGGAAGGAAAGTCTGGGGAATGAGGCATTTTAATCTGTTGAGTCTCCCACAAAGGGAGTGAACCCCTGCACTGAAGAAAGTGTGAGGACAGAGCTTGCTTAGGTTTGTTCCTCAGCATCCTTTGGTGAAGAAGCAGTCATCACTCTGTCTTGCCTTCTTTTGGGGCTGGAGTTATCTTGAGTTTCTTCCCATTTTATTGCCATGAGATCCTGCCCTGAATGTTTTCTCTGGAGCAGATTTTGTGTAGTCACCTTCTAGTGGATCCAAGTTCTGCATCCTCCTTAATTGCAGGTGGTTCTGTGAAGGTTTCTCACCTGACGTGCTAATTGTGGGCTCTATATCCAGGAGAGGTTCCAAGAGGTAGCTCCTGCCCCATGTGAGGGATAACTGCTCTTTGTTAAGTCACACCTTTTCCAGAGACCCATGGATCTGAAGACATACCTCAGCCCTTCCCCACACTGTTCATGGCCAAGAGTTCTGTCACACAAATTCTGAATTTTCACCAGGAATTGTGGCTGGATGGAGGCGTTCAGCTCCCCTCCAAGGCCATTTTAACCACCAGCCACTGGGGTTTGTGACTTCTGCCTTTCTGTGTAGTTGGGATAGTTTAACCACATGGATGTTTCCAGCTGAACATGTGCCTGTGTTCTCTGTTACAAAGGGGCAGCATTGCATGAATGAAATGTTGGAACTTGAGCTTTTCACAGAATCACAGAATGAGCTGAGTTAGAAGAAACCTACAAAGGCCATCCAGTGCAGCCCCTGTCCCTACCCAGACCCCCCAACAATCCCACCCTGTGCATCCCTGGCAGTGCTGTCCAAAGGCTCCTGGAGCTCTGGCAGCCTCGGGGCCGTGCCCATTCCCTGGGGAGCCTGGGCAGTGCCAGCACCCTCTGGGGGAAGAGCTTTTCTCTGATATCCAGCCTAACCCTCCCTGACACGACTTCAAGTCATTCCCACAGGTCCTATCACTGATCACCACAGAGAACAGATCTGTGTCTGCCCCTCCTCTTCCCCTTTCAAGGAAGTTTTCATTTCAGTGGGTCTCCCCTCGGTCTCTTCCAGCTGAATAGACCATCTATTCCTCATATGGTTTCCCCTCAAAGCACTTCACCGTGTTTGTTGCCTTCCTTTGGATACTCTGTAATGGTTTATTTATTTCCTACTTCTTGCAGGAGAAGCACAGAGTCATGGAATGGTTTGGGTTGGAAGGGACCTTCAAGTTTATCCAGTCCCACATCCTGCCATGGGTGGGGACACCTGCCACTATCTCAGGTTGCTCCAAGCCCTATCCATCCTAGCCTTGGACACTTCCAGGGATGGGGCAGCCCCCGCTTCTCTGGACAACTTCTGTCAGTGTGTCACCATCCTCACAAGGAAGAACTCCCTCTCAACATCCAATCTAATTCTGCCCTCTCCATTTGAAGCCATTCCCCTTGTTGTGTCACTCTATCCCTTGTCCCAAGTCCCTCTCCAGCTCTCTTGGAGCCCCTTCAGACACTGGAAGGGGCTCTAAGGTCTCACAGAGGCTTCAGCCCTTGGAGCATCTCCTTGCCCTCCTCTGAACTTATTCTAGCAGCTCCAGGTCCTTCCTGTGCTAGGCCCCCAGAGCTGGAGGCAGCTCTGTAGGTGGGGTCTCACCTGAGCAGAGCTGAGCAGCAGATCTGCCCCTTCACTCTGCTGCCCACCCTACAAAAATGAGCCTGTCATTGGTTTTTGATGGGGTTTGATGATTCCTGGTGTTCCCTGTGGCTTGCAAAGGAAGTCTGCTGTTCAGTGCAGCCTGGTGAGCTTGTATCACTTCTGCACACATGGCGCTCTTTACTTGATATGTTCTCTTCTTGTCCCCTGCAGTCCTGCTCTCTGCTTCCACTCCTGATTTCCAGCATGCATTTGTTTGCTGGGCTCCCTTCTTCTCTGGAGGCAGCACAGAAACTCTCTGCTGAAGTTTGGGCAGATGTTGGTGAGGCAAGAGTGGCCATGTCCTCCTGGTTGGAGCTATTCTGGCAAAGTCCTTCTTTCATCATGTTCTCAATTTGTCAAAAATAGAGCCCAGCATTCAGATCCTTTCACAAATAAATAGGATCTGTATGGGGTTTACAGCTCCAGTTCCATGTTAGTGTCCAGGGAGCCATCTTGTTGAGGTTATTCCTCCAAGGATTCCTTCAGCCTCACCTGAGAGGGGCACACAGTTCTCAGGCTGAGCTCAGCCATAGCTCAGGTGGTGACTCATCAGAGAAAGGGATTCAGACACTGATCGGTTCCTCATTGTCTTTCCTGGCCTCCAAACACTCAGAGAGCAGGCTGTTCCCATGACTTCCCTGCATTTTCTTGAGTGGCAGCTTTGCAGTTGAAGGTGTTAAGAACTGGGGCTGTGCGGGTTGCCACTGCTATCCTTGGACTCATCAGGAGAGATTCAGGGCCTGCTTGCTCTTGGGGTCCAAGTAAAAATCTTAGAGATGAGAAAAAGATGGGAAGAAGGCAGATATTTCACTTTTGCATTGACTTTAATGTTTTCCAGGCTATGGAGCAACAGATCCGAGAGGAACAGCGCATGATGGATGAGAAGATAGTCTTGGAATTGGACCAAAAAGTAATCGACCAGCAGAGCACCCTGGAGAAGGCCGGGGTGTCTGGCTTCTACATCACCACCAACCCCCAGGTTGGTGTCTGGGCATGGTAGGCGAGGTGTTTTCACAAGAGCCTGGAGTGACAGGACAAGGGGGAATGGCTTCCCACTGCCAGAGGGCAGGCTTAGGTAGGATATTGGGGAGAAATTATTCTCTGGAAGGCTGGTAAGACACAGGTTACCCAGAGCAGCTGTGGCTATCCCTGGAAGTGTCTAAAGCCAGGCTGGATGGGGCTTGGAGCAACCTGGGATAGTGGCAGGTGTCCCTGCTCATGGTAGGGGGTGGGAATGGATGACTTTTAAAAATCCCTTCCAGCCCCAACCATTCCATGATTGTTTGACAGTGCTCTTGGGTTGGTATCTTTAATTTTTTTTTGAAAATTTGCTGTAGATAAATTTGGGATGGATGTTTCAGACAGAACAATCCATCCTTTGCCTCCCTGCTGGTGGGTGGTGTGCGCTGGACAGGACTTGTACTCAGTTCATAACTAAAGAGCAGAAACCCAGGTACCATTTGGCAGCATTCCCAACTTCCTGCAGTATTTTTTCCATTGTGGAGGGACAAAACACTGTGACAACAGCCTGCAGTCCTGTGACTCTCAAATAGGTCTGAAAAGCACTAAAAGAATTCATTTACTGCATTTTTATTCAGCTTAGCTATTAAAACTGACTTCAAGACTCTTTATTAGGCACCTTGTTCATTCTTGCATGTGACATGCTGGAGCTGATGATCTCAGGCTTTGATTAAAGAATTGTTCCCAGTTTCCCCAGGGCATTTGCTCTCAAACTATCTGAGGAGACACCTGGGTTTGTCCATATTGTCCTTATTTATTTATTCCTTTATGTCCTTTGTTCCTGCCACCGCAGGAACAAAAAAACTCAAAATTCCCAAGTCTTGTTGTAAAGCCATACAAGTTTGCAGGGAACACAGAGACAGGCTGTTCTTAACTCTGTTTTTTCAGCTGATTAAATGTCACTTTGATAAAAACCTACTGCTGAGAAAAGGCAGCTTAAATGAAGCTAAACAGGCATTTTCTAACACCCACCCACATGATTACCAGTTGTGGAGCTTGAAAAAGCCTCTTCATTTTTCCGGTATTGCTATTCCCTGGTTGTATAAGGCAGAGAGCCCATTCTCTCCCTCCTGCCCTGCCCTTCATGTTGTTTTTGTAAGTAATAAACCTTGGTAGGGTTCCTCTTTGCTGGGTTTGTCTATGTTTGCCTTTAGGATAGGTGCCAAGCCCAGCCCGGATCTTGTTTTGTGCCTGTGAGTGCCACCAAGAAATCCCTGCTGGAATCTGTTCACGTGGTTCCCATCAGCTGATGTGTTTCCCCCCCAGTCTGTATTAAATGCTTCCTTGTGCAGGGATATATTTTTACAAAAATAGATTTTTATTTCCATAGCTCTGTGTCTACAGGGCTGAGTCACAGACCTACACTCGCAAATTATTGGCTCCACCATGTTGTCTCTGAGCTAGATGTAACTAAAGAACGAGCAGGTGGCAAAGGAGCTGTGAGCTAATGTTGATGTCTCCACTAGATTGTGGTCCTGGAAACGGGAGTTTTCCAGAAATAGGGAATGAAATGCTTGCAGGGAATTTGATGCACCAGCACAGCCATGTGTTGCACCTGCCTTGGATCCCACTTAGAGGGCTCCCAAAGTGATCTCTCCTCTTCCTGCCTTTCTATGCTGGGAAGGGGTCAGGAAGCTGGAGACAGTGTGGGGAGGGGCCTGGAGAACCTTTTCTGGGGCTGCTGCCCCTCCTCAGCCTGCAGAACTGGCCAGTCTTCATAGCCCCTAGCACATTTATCATGGTCAAGAAGAAAGAACCTCTCTGGATCCTTAAGGAATCCTCAGGTGCTGGGATTCCTAAGACAGTCGCAGTTTGCAGCAGGTCTGGTAAGATGTCACTGCTCCATGTTTTAGAGAAACACCTGAACAAGATGAAGCATTTGTTTTTAGCTGCCTGGTTGATTTTTTTTTTAATTCCCTAAGAACAAGAAGCTCTTGGGGAGGTGGTACAGGCCAGTCCTTCTGCAGCAGGGAATGGAATCATCTACTTGCACAAACATTTTTCTCCCTTTGCAGGAGCTGACTCTACAGATGAATTTGCTGGAGCTGATTCGGAAACTGCAGCAGAAGGAAGCTGAGGCTGAGAAGACTTTTTCCTGAAAGAGCAAATCTGCTGTTCACTTCCCAGTTTTTTCTCTGAGTTCCCTCTAAACAACAGACTGTCCATGCATTTGCTTTGTATTGTGTCAGGAAGAGGCTACAGGAGTCGAAGACATTGCTGAGACACTTAGATTAGAGCTAGGGCAGGCAGAGCCCATCACGGGATGGTTGGGAGCCTGGGGATGGCTCTCAGATCCCCAGGATCTCGGGATCCTCAGAGCAGTGTCAGCTGCATCTGGCTCAGCTGGGAGCTGGTGGAGCATGGTCACCTGTCAGGACTGTCCTGCAGTGATGCTGAGGCCATCACTGAGCCAAGGCTGGGCTGAGCACTGAGCACACAGAACTCCGCTCTGTGAGGGTGACCCTGTGCTTAGATGCTATAACTGGGACAGGGGAAACAATTACAAGGATGTTTCTGTGTGTTAAGGCAGAAACAACCTCTTAGACAGGCAGACCCTTCCCAGTCTCCTCCAGGCCGTACCAGCATTATCTGTATTTGTTTACAGATAAACAAAATACAGCCAGCATTGTCTGTATTAAAGGAGGATTTCAGGCCTTGGCCTAGAGTTACTGAACTGGTGCTTGCAGTGTTCCCACTGACTCAGAAAGCAGAGCTTTTGCTTTGTTCTTTTAAACCAGTTTCCAAATTAAGAGAAATAAAACACTTTCCTTTTGGGGCTGCAGCTTTCTGAATGCCAGTGGTTGTGTTTGTCCTGTCCTTAGCTGATGAATGTGGGACTTTTGGTGCGTTAGATGGAAGCTGGGGAGGAGCCTGGAGTGTTTCTGAGATCTTTCAGGGTGTTGGAAGAGCTTGTGGGTGGCCTTATGATGGGGAGAGCTCGTGCTGGAGGAGACACAAACACCAGGTCAGAGCTACAAGGACCAAGGAGGCTTTTGGAAATTCAGGGCTGAGTCCCTCTCTCATTTCCATCATGTGTGGGTGTTCCCTCCCCATGGGGATGATGCTGCTGTGATTTAGCAGCTGGAGACAAGACCTACTGTTTGTGTGGAGTCTTCACCTCCTGGATGAAAGTCCCCATCTGGAAAGCAGGCTGGTATGGGACCTGCACCACTGCAAAGTCCCCACAGAGCTCCTGGAACTGTGTTGCCACTGGACCCTCAGGTGGAAGCTCTGTGCTACACTGCTGAGCAGTGGTGAGGGGTAAGGTAGGCAACATTCCCCTCTGGAGGCACCTTCATCCTCCTGGGAGGACACGGGGTAGCCACTGGTGCAGACTGGGTGAAGTCGGCATCTGGTCAGGTTTGTGACCAGAGCAGTTGGCAAAGAAACTGCTTCCCGAGGTGAGGATAGGGAAGGCAGGGGTGAACAGTGGGTTCTATGGCAGGAAAGGATGCCCAGGTGCTGGGGATGTCACACTGCCTCCCAGAAGCTTCCCTTTCCTTTACACAAGCTCTCTGGAATGGCTGCAGCAGCAGCAGAGTGAGGGTGTGGCTGGAGGAGCTGGTATTGAGGTTACTGCCCGTGGGTTCAGCCCCACTGTGCTGCCCTGTGGGTGAAGGATGGAGTCCACCGTGGTCCAGAGCCCCCGTGACCCAGGACTGCTGCTGTCTACAAGGAGAGCTGGTGTCAGGGGCTGTTCTGCCACTGCCATGACAACAGCAGCTCTCAGGCTTCCTGCTTCTGCCATCTGTTTGTGGATGGCTCCGCCAGGCAGCTGATTGCATCCAAGCTGAAATTTTCCATGCCTGTGGTCAGGTTGGGTTTCAGAAAGGCCAGGGTGGAGAGCTGCAGGGGGTTAGACATGGGTGGCTGGTGGGAAAGGTTATCCTAAGGGACCAAAGCCCCTGGGGTGGCTTGTGATCAGATCAGCAGGATTTCAGCAGAGCCTGAAGCTGGACAGTACAATGTGGAGGATACTGATATTTTTCCAAGCAAGTGTCATTGTGTCACCAGAGGGTGCCACCATCCCACAGCATTGCTGTGCCCCAGCCACTGCAGTTGGGGTACTGCCAGTAACACAGGGCAGACCTGGTGAGAGCAGCCCAAGGAGGCTGGAAGTTCTGCTGGGTTTTGGCTGTCTCATCTCCTTGGTTCAGCTGTGCAGCTCCCAAACTCTCAACTGGTGTTCCAGGAACATATGTTTGGCTTCGGGCATCCACAGACCTGGACCAAAGGTGCCTGTCCAGAGCTCCATGTATGCCAGAAATGACATGGAGAGGGGTTGCAACCCCAGGATCAAGTTCCCTGTTCAGGTGCAAGGTGACTAACATGAGAGCTATGGCTCCATGCCAGCCCCATGTTCACCTAAGGTGAGTAATGGGTGGCAGGAAGGGACAAGTCCTGTTTATTCCTTCATTTTCCTATATTTTGGGCTGTTGAGGAGAAGAGCAAGGTCTCCTCCACATAAGGAGCTTGATCCAGTGTGGATGAAGGTGAGTGTGTTCAGGTGGGAGCCCTCAAGAGTTGCAGTGTGGGCTCTGAGTTGTGGGTGCAACTTGAGAGTGACATTTGGGTGGTGGCTGGTGGGTCCATGAAAATGTCAGTTTAAGTGCCCAGGAGCCATCAGAAAATTAAATGAGACATGAGAAGGGGATCAGAGAAGAAAATGAAAAACATGTTGCTGCTGTAAAACACCTAAATGCAAATTCCTTCACCCTGACAAAGGCATGGTAGGGATGGAACAAGCTCTGCAAAGGCCCTGGCGACACCAGGGATCTGGAACACCTTCCAGCTGAGCTGGGCTCCTTTATCTTTGACAAAGGGCACAAGAGGGGGCAGGGTGGAGATAAAACTATGAGTGACATGGAGAGGGACTTCACTCTCTAGAAATACAAAAGTAGTAGCATTACAGGGCACCTGTAACAGGCAGGTTTGGGTGGGATGAGTGACTGCTCGGGAAACTCCTGTCCCAGGGGGCTGGAGAGGCAGAAGGTTTGTGGTGGTTCAAGACGAAGTGAAGCACTTCTGGAAAAGAAACGCCTTCTGACTTAGAGATGGATAGAGGTGATTGCCCTTCACTGCCTTGCTGAGCCAGGTGATAATACCACAGGCTTTTGCTCAGGATTTGTGTTCCTGGCCAGGCAGAAGGACTGTGAACTGGAGGGGCCTGTTCAGGAGCTCCCCCTCCCACAGCTTTCTCCACACCTCAGTTTCTTCATGACAAACACCTGAGCACAGAGGATGTGCTTGCCCTTCAGGTAGCTGCTCCAGTGCAGAGTGAGTAGAGGCAGAGGAGCAAGATCTCAGCCCCTTGCTCCAGCCAGAACTGCATCCAGTGGATGGGATTTGGGATAACTGTTCCATTGCAGAGTCACAGAGTAGTTTGGGTTAGAAGAGACCTTGGAATAGAAGCTCATGAGCAGGAACACCTGCCACTATCCCAGGTTGCTTCAAGCCCTAGGCAACCTGGCCTTGGGCACTTCCAGAGGTCCAGGGACAACGACAGCTGCTTTGGGCACCCTGTGCCAGGGCCTGCCCGTCCTCATAGCCAAGAATTCCTTCCTAATAACCATGTAATCCTACCGTTTGTCAGTAGGAAGCCATTCCCCCTTGTCATTCCAGGTCCTTGTCCCAAGTCCCTCTCCAGCTCTCTTGGAACCCCTTTAGGCATGGGAAAGGGTTCTAACGTCTTCCTGGAGCATCCTCCAGGCTGAACACCCTCAGCTCTCCCAGCGTGTCTCTGGACCGACGCAGGCTGCAGCCTTCGGAATATCTCCATGACCACCCTGTATCCCGTTTCTGTGCGGCTCCAGCCGGGCACACACTCCCGGGGGCTCCCCACCCTGGGCTCGTGGGGACGCCCCTGTGTCTGCCCCTTCCAGAGGCTGCAGGTGCAGCCCCGCTATCCCCAGCCTCTGCTGCCCGCTCCGGGAGACACTCCTGGGGCTGGGCCGGGGCCCCGCCTGGACGCCGCCCTTCCGCCGAGCCCCGGAGGCGGAGCCGGGCGGCGGCGGCGGCGCGGAGCAGGTGAGGCCGGGGCCGGTGCGGGGCCCCCGGCCACCCTCGCAGGTGAGCGACAACCCCTGGGACCGGGAGCCGGGCTGGGATCGGCACTGTGGGGAGCGTCCTGGGGGAGCGCGGCCGGGATCGGGGCCGGGGCTCGGCGCCGCCCGGAACCGGCATCGTGGCGGGGCTGAGCAGGGGCGAAACTATCGCCTCTCGCCGCCCAGGATTAATCCGGAACCCCCACACACCCTTCTCGGTCTGGAGGTCCCCACCCTTGGCCACCCCCCGAACTCCGGGGATGCTCCGTGTCCAGTGGGCACCGCGCTCCGCATCCTCCCAGCTACGCCTGTTGCGTTTGTTGGGATTGGGGACCCCAGTACTGCCACCGCCTTCGGTCGCGGGGACCTGGGTGGGCAGGGGTGGGGGTCTCAACCTGCAGGGATTGTGCACGTTGTCCTCACGGGCCATCATCGGCCCTGTCATTCCATCATCTCGTGGGCTTTCCACGACCTTTTGGCCTCTGAGATGTGGACCCTGGAGTGGGGCTGCACAAGCCCTCCGAGCAGGACATGTTTTTTTACGTAGGTGTGGGGCTTCTGGCACAGGAAGGAGGGCAACTGGGAGCGGAGAGTGTCCCCAAAGTCACCAATCACCCCATGGAGCAGCTGGGAAGCAGCACCTGAATGTCCCTCGCACTGTGTCCTCCCACTGTCATGATGACAGCTGCCAGTGTGGCTGGTCCCTGGCACTGGCTGCTTCTTGGTCTCCCTGGGGACTCCCATGAGAGCTGCCCTGGACTTCTGCCGTAGCCTCTGGGGAAGCAACAGGATCCTGGGAGCAGGGACATGCTGCATGTCCCCGTGGTGGGGTCCTGGCACAGCAGGGTGAAGTTCAAGTAGATGTTGAATAAAGTGGAGAGGAGGCAGCAAGGAAGCCTCCATCAGGGCCAGAGCAGACTGGTTTGGGCTTTAATGGGGAGATGCTGCCCTGCGAGTGCTGTGGTTTGCCTGCCACCTGGCAGACTGGCACATGTCCCTGTCCTATGCCACCCCTGGAGGAGGACACATTCTGTGCTGAGCTCTATGCTGGCTGAGAAGCCAGAGACACCTGGAATGTGCCCTGGTGGCTTTTCCACCCTGTCCCCAGCACTTGATACCTCACTACCAAGGGAATGTTCACCCCTTCCTGCCCCTCTACCAGGTCGCCAGGCAGGATCTCACTGCCGAGGACGCCTCACTCTGCTGAGGGCAGGGCCCGCTGCCTCCACGATGGCAAGATGGCTGCCCCGCTCCACCGACCTGACCCGCTTCTGCCAGAAGCTCAACCGGGTGAAGACCCTGGAGGACGACATGATGGAGACATCCTTTAACAGATGCCTTTCCACCATCGACTTGACGCTGCTGGGCATCGGGGGCATGGTGGGCTCCGGGCTGTACGTCCTCACAGGCACTGTGGCCAAGGAGATCGCCGGCCCCGCCGTCATCATCTCCTTCATCATCGCCGGCTTTGCCTCACTCCTGGCTGCTCTCTGCTACGCTGAGTTTGGAGCCCGCGTGCCCAAGACAGGCTCTGCCTACATGTTCACCTACGTGTCCGTGGGTGAAATCTGGGCTTTCCTTATCGGCTGGAACGTGCTGCTGGAGTACATGATCGGGGGGGCTGCAGTGGCCAGGGCCTGGAGTGGCTATCTGGATTCCATCTTTAACCACAAGATCAAGAACTTCACCGAGACCCATGTGGGTGCCTGGCAGGTGCCGTTCCTGGCCCGCTATCCAGACTTCCTGGCAGCTGCCATCCTGCTGGTAGCTACTGCCTTCATCTCCTTTGGGGCCAAAGTGTCCTCCTGGCTCAACCACGTCTTCTCAGCCATCAGCATGGGCGTCATCCTCTTCATCCTCATTATGGGCTTTGTTCTTGCACAGCCCAAGAACTGGAGCACCCAGGAGGGTGGCTTTGCCCCATATGGGCTGTCAGGCATCATGGCTGGCACAGCCACCTGCTTCTACGCCTTTGTGGGCTTTGACGTCATCGCAGCCTCCAGCGAAGAGGCCAGGAACCCGCAGAGAGCTGTCCCCAGGGCCATTGCTTTCTCCTTGGGGCTGGCCACCGGTGCCTATATCCTGGTGTCAGTTGTGCTGACGCTGATGGTGCCCTGGCACACGCTGGACCCTGACTCTGCCCTGGCTGATGCGTTCTACCGGAGGGGCTACGCCTGGGCAGGGTTTCTGGTGGCTGCTGGCTCCATCTGTGGTGAGTACAGGCAGCGGTGGGAGGGAGCTGCCCACCCTCCTGCCTTGGGGGCTGGGAACAATCTCCAGTTTGGGTTTAGCTCTGATGGGGTCTTCCTTCTTCTACCTGTCCCTCAGCAATGAACACAGTTCTACTGAGCAACCTCTTCTCCCTGCCACGCATCGTCTACGCCATGGCCGAGGATGGGCTCTTCTTTCAGGTCTTCTCCCGAGTGCACCCCCGCACACAGGTGCCCGTGGTCGGCATTGTGGTCTTTGGGCTGCTTATGGCCCTGCTAGCCCTCGTCTTTGACCTAGAGGCCCTGGTGCAGTTCCTGTCCATCGGCACTCTGCTGGCCTACACCTTCGTGGCCGCCAGCATCATTGTCCTGCGCTTCCAGCAGCAGAAGGGGGATGTCCCCGCACCGGCGGCCAGTGGCCAGCCCAACCCTGAGCCCCATGAGGGCCCATCCAGGGGCGAGCTGAAGGAGTATGAGTCCTTCTCCGACAAGCTGCAGCTGGTAGACAGGGACAAGAGCAAAGAGCAGCGGGAGCCAGGGCAGCTGAAGGCAGCTTTTGAGCCCTACCTGGAATTCCTCAGCGACTTCTACCCGGGTGAGGTGGTCACGGTGGCTGTGGTGACCTTGATGGTGTCTGCCATCTGCCTCTGCTCCATCTTAGTGTTTGGCAACACCCACCTCCACCTGCCCACCTGGAGCTACTCCCTGCTGCTGGTCCTCTTCAGTCTGGGCTTCCTGCTCAGCCTCCTCCTCATCTGGGCACACGAGCAACAGCACAGCACCCAGACCTTCCAGGTATGCCCAGGGCCTAGGCAGGAAGTTCCTCTGCAGGGGAAGGGGAGGTGGGAGCAGTTCTGATGGACCCGCAGGGCTTCCAGGCACAGCACTTTGTTGAAAGCATCACAGCTGCTGAAGGAGGAGGAGGGAGGAGACGAGGAAGAGGGTGTTTGTGGACACTGTGTGTGGGGAGTGTTGGTGCCTCTGCTGTTACTCTGTGTGGCCACTGGTTCCCAGGAGGGGACATCCCCAGCAGTTCTGTGTCCATCCCATGGGGTGGATCCCAGGGATTGCTTCTGTCCACCTTGGGCTCCCTTCTCTGCATCCCCACAATTCCTCTGCTCCTCTCCTGCCTCAGCTCCTTACTTTGGCTGCCCTTCAGCTATGTGATGGAGACCATTTTCAGCCTCCAAACCACTTCTATACCTCTTGTGCTCCCCCTCTCCTGTTTTCAGCCCACCTGAGCCCTGATGTAGTCAGTGCAGCTTCATAACACCAGTGGTGATACCACTTCCCTGCCATGCCCCTGCCCTGGCTCCTCTAGCAAGGCCCACGTTGGCTCAGGATCATTGGCCAGGAGCTTGATTGGTCCTCATGATAATGCCTGTGGCCCACCCTGCCAGCCTGGCTCCCAGCTCCTGGCTCCATTGTTCCTTTTCCTTAAAAAAAGTGCCACTTCTAGAATCCCAAGGTGACAGTCCCTTTGTCCCACACATTTGCCAGTGCTGTTTTTTGTCCCTATGATTTTAAAGATTGACAATGTGGTCCTGCAGGTCTCACCCCTGCCAACTCCTTTTCTCCTGCAGATCCCCCTGGTACCCCTCTCCCCAGCGCTGAGCATCATCCTCAACATCTACCTGATGCTGAAGCTCAGTTACATGACGTGGCTCCGCTTCGCCGTCTGGCTCCTCTTGGGTGAGTGCTTCCATGGCTGCTCTGGGGAGGGGGAGCAGGGTTTGTCTTGGCACTCTCCAGCTGCTTTGGCAGTTCCTCTCCCCCATTTATGGGTCTGTAAAGTGTATCCTGCCCCTTTCTGCCTCCGGTTCCCCTTTGGAGACGCAACGCGAGGTCTCCCAACATCTCCTGAGCCTCTCTGTTTCCCAGAGTGTTGCAGCTTGTTCCTGTTAAAAGTTCAGATCCTCCTTAAAGCCCTGGGCCAGAACCACCCCCCTGCTCCTGAGGCAGCTCCCTGGGGCTCAGGAAGTCCTTTCCTTTCCCAGGGACTGAGGGTGCTCCCCTTGCTCTTAACATGCTTATAACCTTGGGCAGGACACTTTTCCTCCTGTGTGCAGCTCAGTTAAGCCCCTGTGGTGCTTTAGCTTTTTGCTCTACTGGGTTACTGGCCACATCCGTGCCACGTTCCACTGTGGTGCCAGCCATGATGGTGCCAACAGCCAGGCTGTGCTGGAGCCCCTGCTGTCTCTGTCCCTGCTGCAGGCTTGCTCGTCTACTTTGGCTATGGCATCTGGCACAGCAAGGAGAACCTGCGGGAGCCACGACCCCAGCGTGTCAGCGCCCGCTACGTGGTGTTCCCGGGTGGCAGTCTGGAGGAGAGGGTGCAAGCAGTCCAGCCCAGCTCCCAGCCTGCCGCCGGGCCGCCAGACACCGACACCCATGACTGCAAGAGATGACACCCCTGGCAACGGGGGCGCCTGGAGATGGGAGCGTCGGAATCTCCTCCCGCAGTGAGGCGAGAGACCCACCCCCCTCCTCCTGGTCCCTCTGACAGCAGAGCCAGCGGGGCTGCCCTGGGTGTGGGGCTCCACCTGGAGAGGATGAGGATGCTCACCCTTCCCCACACGCTTCTGACAGAGTGTGGAGGGGCCGGCTGCCTCCCTCCCCATCCCCTGCACTCAAGAGCTGGGTCTCAGCCCAGTGCCTGCCCTGCTCATGAGGAGCCGTGTCCTTGTTCACCTCTCCCCGAGCACACTCTGCCACTGTGCAGTACATCTGTCTGCCAGCACATCCATGCACCTGGGCATGCAGAGATTCCCTAGGGACCAGGACAGGCAGCCCAGTGCTGCCTATCCTGACTCTCATCCTGACTGCAGCCCCCCTGCCTCCTGCAGAGTCCCCTTCGGAAGGAGGCAGGGGCCAATCATGCATCCCCACAGGCACCCCTGCCATCCCTATGCCCAGGGCTGCTCTCCTCAAAGGCTGGGCCTGAGGGAGCTGAGGGGCAGCTGGAGACATGACATGGAGAAGCGGTAGGGCCAGAGTGGGTGGCTGGGAAGGCACCCCAGGAAAGCCTGTGGAGGCTGGCACAGCAAAAGCCCAGCTGCATCTTCCCAGCCGCTGGAATTGGCTGTCTGAGGGGTGGACTGGGGGCCATGCCCACAGGAAGATAATGTCATGGCCAGGCTCTTGCCCCAGTCCTGAGCAGGGTATGGGTCCTAAGGACTCCAGGTACATTGGCTTGCCCCTGGAGGTCCCCAGTGGCATCCCTGGGCTGGTCTGCCTGGAGCCAGCTCCCTACTTCTCCTGCACCCCAGCAGCACCACCTGCCCCACCATGGGGACTCAACCCCCCATGATGCCCCTTCCAGGCTCTCTGGGGCATGGGACAGGCTCAGGGGGGCTTTTTCAATATGGCTCCCTCCCCAGCAATCATCCCCATGCTTTGGGGTCACCCCAGCTGCAAGGGTGTCATGGGGGGGTCCCCAGCAGCACTGCTGCAGCCACCCCTGGCTGTTTTGCCCATGAGCCCGTGGTCAGTCAAATGTGAGGCTGCCAATTTGACAGGCCTTTCAGCATGGACACCCTGCTCCATCCTCATCCTCTGCATGCTGCGAGGAGCTGGGGACTGTGGGCAAGCTGTTCCATTACTTCTTGCTGGCCAGTCACTGGGGGACCCTAGAGAGGTTGTGGGGACCCTCAGTAGGATACTCTGGCTCCGGTGAACCCCTCTGTCTGCCAGCACTGCTCCATGTCCCACCTCATCCCCGTGCTGCCACCACCGGCGCTGTGGCCCCGCTTGGCACCTCTGTGTCGTGGCTTGTGAGCAACGGGCTGATTTGGTCATCCTCATAAACACTGTTTCTGCCATGGCTCTGACTGGTTGTGATCTCTGTGTCCCCAGGACTCAAGGTGGGAAACGCTCCCCAGTCGACGCTCAGGAAAGCCCCCCCAGAAAGTGGGGAAAGGGAGGGTGCCCACTGCCACCCTGCTGCCACTGGGGTTCCAGTCACAGGACAAGCTCCAGCCAGATCCAGAGAAACCGGGACCCCACAGGGCTGGGTAGGCTGGGACTTGAGCCTTATAGCACACAAATACCCTGATATTGACTCAGATAGGACTGAACCCCACTGTGAGCAGCAGTGAGGACAGTGCTGAGTCAGCACAAGGGCAGGGTTACTAAAGCTGCCCAAGGTTAGGAGCCAAAGGATGTGAGAACTTGTGCAATTAATAGGAATTATTTATAACCCACAGTCACCCCCATCCCCACACTGTTGTTCTCTAGGGAAATGTCCTTCCTGAGATAACAGAGTCTTTCTTCATTAAAAAGCAAGTGTTCAACAGGCACCCAGGGAGGCACAGGCTGAGCCCTCCTTAGTGGCTCAGCTTTAATCTTGGTAATAAAGCCATTGTCAGCAGGATAAAGGTGAGTAAAAAGATCCACAGGGACACAGGAGGAGGGGGCCCAGCACAGAGCTGGGGAAGGGCAGGAAAGTCCTCACAGAGAGGGATGGGCTGAGGGTGATTTTTATGTTCCCCTGTGGAGGAAAGTCAGTGGCAGTCACATGTCTCAGCTCTCCTAGCAGGGGTCTCAGTCAGCATTTTAAGCTGCAAAAGACCAAAGAGTTATTGAATGAGCCTTGTAACCATTGATATTTATTCTATTTAAAAACATTCATTTCTAGAAATGCACACAAATCCCTGTTAGGATGTGGCACACAAAGCACGGGGTCCTCCCCAGCATAGCAGGAGGTGCCGGGGATGCAGCCAGCAGGGTATTAAAGGATTGGAATATAATTCTATGGCACCTGGAAGGCCAGTGGAGCCTCCCAAGCACACTTGTGGGTTTTTTTAAAAATAGGATTACAAAATTTGTTGGTTCATGTGTCATACACTGTCCTACAGCGGTAACATGCTCTGCACAGAACATGTATTAATTGATTTTTAATTGACTACTCATTAATCTACACAGAAAAAAAAAAAAAAGGGGGATGGCAGCAGCCACTGGCACCCAGACAGTCCTTCTACAGGAATTTGTTCCTGAAAATTGTATCAGCAGACAAAAAAAAAAAATCCAAACAAATAATCAGCGGGCTTTAAGATGGCAGCCTGTAATTGTAAGAGAAAACACTGGCTACCCCATCCATAACCTCAATTCCAAATAGATGTAAAATGAAACCATTCTCTTGTGCAGCTCCCAGAACCCTGTTTCATGGAGCTCCAGGAGCAGCTACTTGCTGCTTCCCTGTGACTGACCATACACCTGATTTGCCGGGCAGTATCCTTCTCCAAATTAACTTATAAATAAAGTCCTCTATTTTCTGGGAGCCATGGCAATGATGTAGTCAGGCTGCAGGAAATCAGTCTATTTCCAGAGCTGGAGGGAGGTATGTGGGTCAGTGCTGGAGCGGCCAGTGCTGGAGCTCCGGGAACTGGGAAGGGCTTTATGGGCCATGGGGCGGGAGCAGCTCTGGCATACGTGCTCTGGACTGGATTAAGAGGGTCAGTGTGAGTCCTGGATGGTAATCCCCACAGACAGCATGGGAGTGGACAGGCAGCAGCCAGGGCTGGCTGAGCCTCTCCAGTGATGCTGCTGGACTGGGAGAGTAGCTGGCAGGGCAGTGCTGCTTTGTTGCGCCCTGGGAGGACAGTTCCCAAAAAGCAGGTGCAGCAGGACAAAGAGAAATGCAAATCTAGAGGGGAATAACATGGGATTTGTACTAGAGAGAAAATCAGTGTTGGGCTGCCACCTACCCCTTTTAAATGGCAGTGAGTAACCGTGCCTGTGGACCTTAGCCCCAGGTGCAACTCAGGGACGCTCCAGGGACGGACACAAGGACTGAGCCAGTGATGATTTTGGAGGCTTCAGGGCACAGGATCGCTGCTGCAGCCCATGCAGCCCTGGGGACAGGACCAGTGGGAGCTGCAGAGATCTCTGGGCTGTGGGAGCTCTTAACAGAGATCACTGGTTGCGGAACCCACAGGGATTGCTGGGCTCTTACTTGGGAAAGCACAGGGGAGCAGGAGTCGCAGGTGCACAGTTTAATAACTGGAATAAGCAGCTGCTTGCAAAGTTGAGCCTTGTCCATGCCGGAGGGAGGAAGAGGGGAGCTCCAAGCACTGGAAGGGGATGGTGTGTTGCACCCAGGAGAGAGCAGCTCCACGTCCTAATTAAATCACTTCCCAGCCTCATGTTCCTAAATTATCCCTCCCCAATCCTCCCCCCCGCTCCCGGCTCTGAAAGCAGCACAGATGAGCCGCGGGGCTCAGGGAGGCTGGCTGTAAGTAATCCGCTCATTATCCTGCCCTGCTCCCCTCCTCCTCCTGCAGACACGGCCCGAGGATGAGGTAAGCATCACGCAGCATTCCAGGATGCCAGCGCTGGTGTATCTGCTCCTACCACCAGCCAGGGAATGGCAGAGCATTAAAAGATGGCACAGAGCAAGGTGGTCCTGTTGTCCCTTTGTCCCTGCACGATGTGCTGGTGGTCAGGCAGACAGGTCCCCAGGGCATTCCAGGAGTGTTTGTGCTGTGTCTCAGCAGTCTCCAAAGCTCTTCCCTGTCTCAGCACTTTCCAAGGAGCCAGGGCACAAATGGCGTGGCCCCATCCCTGTGGCAGAGGTTTCATTCCAACACCAGATGCATCCGCTGCATCTGCTTTGGGGGCAAGGGAGGAAATGGCCATTTCCCCACATGTAACATGCCACACAGACACAAAACTGCAGATACTGACCTCGATGATCTTAGCAGTTTTTTCCAACCTTACAGATTCTATAAAAGGAAAATAAATCTTCCCCACATGCACAGGAGGCATGGAATGAAGCAGTGGACTGAAACTGCCATGAGGAAGATTTAGGCAGGAGACCAGAAACGTTTCCTGAGGCAACGACAGCTTGGCCTGAGGTTGTGAAACATCTGTCAGATGCTGGCAGGAAGGAGCTGCGGCGAGTGGCTCCTCTGGAGCCAGGATGGCTGATTTCTCATTACCCCACACCTCTCTTGCTAGCTGGAAGCACTCTAGGGCAGCCAGTCCTTGCTGGGACAAGAGCCAATGCACCTTTGGGCATGGCAGCACACTTGATATCCTAAAGGAGATGAAAGTGCTCAAGAAAAATACTTGGAAAACACAAAAACCCCTTTTCTGTGTGGGGGGAGCAGCTGGAGACACACTGGAGGTTCCACTGCCCAGCCCTGCCTCCAAAGTTAGTAGCTGCTACAGTTAGAACTTTGGGATCACCTCTGTAACTTACACCAGAGAAGTTCCACATGGAATGAGGCAGTGAGCTTCCCTGGAGCAGTAATGCTCATTTTCCAGAAACAGGCAGCTGGAGCAGTCCCAGAGCACTGCAGCAAAACCAGCTGCAGATCCTTCCAAAAGGGGACAGGGGATGAGGACAGTCAAGGCTACAAAACGCCACTGAGCAAAGTGAGAGCTACTCAAGAATTCTGGAAAAATACTATTAGTGGCAATCAATGTGGATTTGTGTAATCTCTGTGCTCTGACTGGGAGAGGACCTGGAAAGAGGCAGCAGTGCTGGTGTCCTGTAACACCTTCATGAGGCATCCAACTGCTATCTGGCACTTTTGCAAAGAAAACAAAAATGAACAATATGGAATTGACACTTAGACACACACACACCCCCAAAAAAAAAAAAAAAAAAAAGGCTCAATACTAGAATCATTGAATCCCTCGTGAACAGGGATTCAACAAGTCTTCTGGTGAATTATTCCAAGATTGGTTTCCAACACAGAGAGAACACAATTGACTTTGAGGAAGGAGGAACAGTGATTCCAGCAGGGGAGATCAGCAGGTAAATTTGGAGTAACTGGTATTTCAGTCTAACAGAACTACAGTTCTCAGAGTAAATCCCTACATGTTAATTCCTCACAAGCTTTGGCAGCAGCTGCCAAAGCACAGCAAATCCCTCCAACTTCCCACACAATCCCCCAGGCCAGCTCCAGCTGCCTGCTCCCTCTTCTCCCGGCAGCCCTCCGGGAATGCAAATCCCACCTGGGCACAAGGCAGGCCTGTGCTCGGTGTCCCTCAGCCACCTCATCAGACCACAGGACAGCGGGATGCTCAAGGTCCCTATCCCAGTGACACTGCCCGGTGTAACACCACTGGCCCACCTGGTGTGTTTAGGTTCCCAAATGGTTTGTTGATAGGTTTGTTGAGCCTAAAACTACACAGCTCTGACTCTAGTGACAAACAAATTAATGTGTCAAAACACAGGCAAGTGGATCTTCTCCAGCTGGTGAATAAGGACAGACTTGGAGTGTACTGATTTTAATCTGCATCTCTCCTTTGAGAGAACACAGGAGGGGCTAGGGGCAAAGGACATCACAGAAGCAATAAATGGTAAAAATATTTTAAAATATAAGTACTTCCACTGATTTAAACCAAGCCCTATAAAGCTTCTGTGTTCAATACATAAAGTTTTCATCTGGAGACTGACAGAGTGTCAGGATGGTTCTGATGGTTTTTAGAGACAGCCCAAATTTAGAGACTGCAGCCTGTATTTACAAATGGTATTTGCAAATGGTTTGGACAGACAGTCCTGAGACAAAAGCACTGTCTTGATTTATTAGACACGTAACTATAAAATGATTTGCACATTTATAGGACAGACCCCACTAGGTACATAATAGAATTCTCTTCAAATAAAGAAGATAAACTTTATAGAATCACAGAATCATTCAAGTTGGAAAAAACCTCCAAGACCATTAACCCAGCACTGCCAACTCACCACTAACCACCAACATGTGGTCTCTTTCAGCCTCAGAGGCTGGAAGAACTGGTTTTTATTTTGGTGAGTAAAATTTTAGTAGAATAAAAACAATATATAGACTACAAAACAATATCTGTGTTGATTTATGAATCAGAAATTAAACCATTCAAAACATTCATTACAGTAATTTTGACTCTAGAAAGGAAAAAACTTGAAACAGAGAAATGAAAACATCTGTGATATGTCCATAGATACTGGATGATTTTTCCCTCTTAATTCCAAGGTCCATGTGATCCCACGTCATAGATGACTCTTGGACAGGGACAGGCACAAGGCCAACAGCACATCAGCTTCACGTGAGCTTTCACAGTTTAAGAACAGGAGTGAAAACAATTCCCTGCTCCAAGCCTTTGGCCAAGACAGCTGCCCTTAGCTATGGAAATGGCTCCAGCTGATTCTAAGTTTAATCATATGTTTTCTGCTATAGCCATTTCAAAAATCTCCCCTAAGAAAAAATACATCAAACGAGCTTAAGAGTTAAAAGGAAGCTTGGGTTGGTTCATGTACTTCTCTGCAACTGTCTGTATTACCTCTAGGTGATTAAAACTACATCTTTTTCTACCTCATTTACCACAAGCCCAAAGCAGAAGCTGCCAGACAGTGAAGCGTCTACGTTCTTTGACCTCATGTTGCCAAGACAGAAAAGAGGGACTGAAAGTCCAGTCACCGTGACAAAGCCAGGGGCTGGTGCTCACAGTGCAGCTGTGACTGCCCTGCTCGTTCTCCAGCTGGTGGAGCCTGAAAGCTGATACTGAGCAGCCAGGGAGCTCCCACAGCCTCCTGGAACCCCTCCCAGAGACGCCGGAAATCCAAATAGGTTTGCTCAGCAAGTGTTCTGTGAATTTCCAAGGGGGCAGGAAAAACATGAGGGTGTCAACTAGGATAAATGAAAAGGAAAACATGTCCATACCTGAAGCTGAGACAGCTGAGGAGAACTGTTGGACTGTAAAAGGAACAGGAGGTGAGGAGGACAGGGGTGGTGACAAGCAGCCACTGCAGCCTTCAAAGGTAAACCCAAGGAAAGCAAGCAGCAAGGAACTGGGAACGAAGGAGGTGGATGGCTGGGGTGCTCCTGGTGGCCAAAAGTGGTGAGGATTAAGGTTGTTTTCTCTCCTGTCAGCCAAAGGCCACTGAAGACATGAAGGATGTTCAAGAAGGAGGCTGTAGCAAGTGAGATGTGTGAGGACTGAGGATTGTAAAGCAGTGGATGGAGTTGGACTTCGACTTTGGCATGAAAGACACCACCCAGGGAAAACATGGATCTGGCACACAGCATTTCAGAAATATTTACAGAAGCTAAACAGAAGCATAGCCATGACCTTGTGATTATGCAAAAGATACTACAAAATCAAATTATTTTGTCCATCCACGGATATTGGAGACAGGAAAATTAACTGGAAGAGACCTCAGAGAACTATGCCAGACAAAATAAACTTAAGAAAAAGTTTTATCTTCAAAAATGAGTAGGAAAGACTGTACTTTTTTATGGTCCAAACTACACATTTCTAAGATGCTGTACCCGCTGAAAGCAGCTTCAGGTGAGACTACCTGACATGAATGTACAGAAGGTTTATAATTTCTTCCTAAAAATATTAATTTTAAAATATTAATTTAAAACAGAAGGTTTATAGTTTCTTCCTAAAAATATTAATTTAAAAATGTGGAGTACTCCAGGGGAGATGACATAAAGAAAAGTTCTTTCTGTGGTGTACTGACCCATTTACACATCCCATCCTCCCACCTGCATCCAGGGAAGGAGATGATTCTGGTACCTGAGCACTTCAAAGCATTCTGCTGGCAAATCCGCTCTGCTGGCCAACATCACATCTCATGTGGTGAACCCTGGGCTCTGGTAGGTCCCCGAACCTCCAGCAGGGCAGGCTGGAATGGATCCTTGATGAATCCTTGATGTAAAACTTGGGTTGCTCCATCATCCAGAGGAACGACATAATTTTCATTAGGCAGAAAGAAAAATTGCCCATCTCTTGATCGGGAACTGGTCTGTACTGGTTTAGCACAGGCTGGGAGAGCTGGGGGTGCTCACCTGGAGAGGAGAAGGCTCCAGGGAGAGCGCCGAGCCCTTGCAGGGCCTGAAGGGGCTCCAGGAGAGCTGGAGAGGGACTGGGGACAAGGGATGGAGGGACAGGACACAGGGAATGGCTCCCACTGCCAGAGGGCAGGGATGGATGGGATATTGGGAATTAGGAATTGTTCCAGGCCCTGGCACAGGGTGCCCAGAGCAGCTGTGGCTGCCCCTGGATCCCTGGCAGTGCCCAGGACCAGGCTGGACAGGGCTGGCAGCAGCCCGGGATGGTGGAAGGTGTCCCTGCCACGGCAGTGGAAGGGCTTTAAATCCCTTCCAACCCAAACCATTCTGGGATTCTCGTTGTGGGGAGAGCCGGCGGCTGGAGGCAGCGGAGGCTCGCCCGGCGGTGCGGCAGGCCCGGCAGCCGCGGTGACCGCCCCCGTCCCGGCGGCGGGGCCGCGGGAGGGGCGGGGCTGTGCCGGGCCGGGCCGGGGAGCGCGGGCAGCGCCGGCGGTGCAGTGGCTGCCGGCCCCCGGGCTGCCTTTCCCTTCCCTGGCCTCCTTTCCCTCCTGGTGCCGCTATCCGCACCGTGCCCCCCTTTGCCCTTAGCGCCGCTACCCACCCCGTGCCCGCCTTTCTCCCCGGTGCCACCATGCCGGGCCCACCCTGCGGGTCCCTGCTCGACTACAAGACTGCCAAGTTCTCGCTGACGCGGAACCGGCGGGTGGGGCTGCTGCACCGGCTGCTGCAGCTGAGCGCGCTTGGCTACCTGCTGGGGTAGGGAGCCTGCCCTCGGGCTGGCCGGTCCCCGCTGCGGTAGGGCCATGCCCCCAGCCCTCGGGCCCGGCCGGGGGTCCCTCAGAGTGCCCCGCACCTCCGCAGGTGGGTGCTGCTGCTGCGGAAGGGCTACCAGGAGCGCGACACAGCCCCGCGAGTCGCCGTGGTCACCAAGGTGAAGGGGGCGGCGGTCGCCGAGGCCGCGGGCCGGCGGCTCTGGGACGCTGCGGATCTCACCTGGCCCCCGCAGGTACGGCCGGGCCCCGGGCGGGGACAGGGAGGTCACACTTACGGCCAGTCATCTTGACAAGGGGATGCCGCGGGTACCACTGGCCTCCCCAAGCCCTGGCAAGCCCATTAGTGCCTGTTCCGCCCATGGTGTCACAGGGCGTCCCCTTGGACCACCCTGGTGTCAGCCTCCCTTTGACAGCGCCTTCTTGCTTCCCAGGGAGAAAATGTGCTTTTCCTGGTGACCCATTTCATCGCCACAATCCAGCAAGCCCAAGGCACCTGCCCCGAGGTGAGTGAATGGACCTGCCCCAGCCCGGCCTCACAGGAGTGAGATGGAGCCAGTGGTTCTGCTGCTCAGTGGAACCCAGTGGAAGACCAGATAAAAGGGGAAAATGGATTTATATTCTCACAAAACCCAATTCCCCTCATTCTCACTGGATCATAGCACTCCCCAGCACATCTGCACTTGCTCTGTCATACCTTCATGAGCCAAGATGTGTATCCATGTGCTCTGCCAGAGGACAGAGGATATGAAGCCTTTGCAGCTCTGAACTCTTTGTGTGGTGGCACTGCATGACCATTCCAGGCTTTCTGCTGCCCTTGAATACGAGGATGCTTTGACATACACTCCATGGATACCTGTGTCATGTTTCCGTGGTAACTCCCTGCTGCAGGACTAGTGTCCTATTTTTAGGAGGAACAGAGCACAAGGTCTCTAGATGGTTTTCCAGCTATCCAACACTTAATGGTATGTGTTCTCTGGGAAAACTCTTCCCTTTAAGGCTGGAGTCAGGCCAGCTCCTCTGCTGAGCTCTCCCAAGCTGAGCCCAGCTCAGCAGATAGGAGCAAATGTCCTTTAAGCTGGACTGCTGCTGGCACTTTGTACCTAAGCCAAGCACCAGTCATCCTAATGGTCCCTTCAGCTCCTGTTGTGGCCAAATGCTGCAGAGGCTGAGAAACGCTGGGTTTGGGTTGGGGGAAATGGCACCAGTGATCCATCTTTTAAATGCTGAGAACTCCTAAAGTCCCAACAGGGAGGAAGACAAGTGCTGTAGGGCATTTTGGGGTTCTCACAGGCAGCCACAGGCACCTCTAGGTGCTGGGTTTGCAGTGTGCAAGCCAAGGACACACAGAGCTGAGGATTTCATTCTGTTCCAGAGCTGGAGTGTGTGTGGGTGTCTGTTCCAGCCTACACCCCATGCTGGTCTCCAAGAGTTCCTCAGTTCCTGGCATTGGGGCTGTAGATGACATTCATATTTGGAAAGCTTTGAATATTTAGCAGTGGCAACTTTTGGCTTTTCAGGGAGTTTGTGCTGCCTTAATATTCTTGATGACCAGAGTATTTGGTTCAGGCAGATTAATTTGTCTGTGGCCAGAGGCAGCATAGAACATGAGCTGTTTCAGCAGCTGTACATGCACTTAAGTCTTTGCATCCTTTTATCCCTTTATGTTCCTTTTCAGACTACCAAGTTCCCTCCTTCCCATGCCTTCCCTTCCTCCCCTAAATAACCCATTCCCTAAACACCTGGTGCAATCCCCAGATGTTCTCCTGCATCCCATAATGACTGCAGCCCCTAGGCAGACCCTAGCCAGCTACTGCTCCTCTCAGATCATGTTGGTGGGTTTTACACCTGAATGAATGGCCGAGGCTGTCCTGGGGCAGCCCAGGGAAGGCCTAAACAGACCCCCACTTCTGACCCCATAACTGAGAATTCCCCTCCTGCGTTTGGGCCTTTGTACCCTCAGAGCTTGGGGAGTGAGTCTCTGATGAGCTGGTGACTCCTGTCATGGCCTGGGGTAGCTAGGGAGGTGTTAGTGGTGTTTCCCCAACTATGGTCATCTCTCTGTGTTTGAATAAGAGATTTTTACTGCTCCTGACAATCAGGTAGGTCCAGAGTAAGGGTGAAGCTTTCCCTGTCTTTTGTAAAACTTGTGTTATGATGGATTTAGGATCTACTAAGCTCTCCCCCAGGGAATTCATCGTGGTACTTTACAAGGTGCTTAATGGGCTCAGTCATTAGGGCCCTCCTGAATCCCTCTGTGCTGGTTCCCAGTTCCATCTGAAAGGTCTGAGGTAGCTCCTAAGGCTTCCTCTGCCACTGAGCAGCAGGACACAAGTGTTCTGGAGAGGAAGGGTTGCCCTTTGGACATGCCTCTCTTGTGACGGGCTGGAGGCTGGTGAATGTTCTTCTCTAACTGTGTGGGAGGCACTTGGAGAAGCAGGAGCAGCAGTGCAGCAGTGGGGGGAAGTGACAGCATGGCCTCAGCCTCACAGCACAGTGACAGCACTTCTCTCTGTCCCTCCCAGAGCCCCTCTGTCCTCGACGGGATGTGCACGGAAGATGCAGATTGTCCCATGGGAAACCCTGTGGTTCATGGCAATGGTACTGGGTGTTTTGCTAAAGAAACAAAATCCTAGAATGGTTTGGGTTAAAAAGGAACTTAAAGCTTATCCTGTTCCCCCCCCTGCCATGGGCAGGGACCCCTCCCACTGTCCCAGGCTGCTCCAAGCCCCGGTGTCCAGCCTGGCCTTGGGCACTACCAGGGATCCAGGGGCAGCCACAACTGCTCTGGGCACCCTGTGCCAGGGCCTGCTCACCCTCCCAGGGAACAATTCCTTCCCAATACCCCATCTAACCCTGCCTCTGCCACTGGGATGCCATCCCCTCTTGTCCTGTCTCTCCAGGCCCTTGTCCCAAGTCCCTCTCCAGCTCTCTTGGAGCCCCTTTAGGCACCAGAAGGGGCTCTAATGTCTCTCCAAAATCTTCTCCAGATGACCAAACCCAACTCTCTCAGCCTGTCTTATATTGTCTTGTTTCTAGGGATAAAAACTGGGAAATGTTTGATGTTCAATGCCACCCATTCCACCTGTGAGATCTATGGCTGGTGTCCTGTGGAGAATAGCACCCTGCCCAGGTAATGACACATGAGGAGACAACAGATATTGGGAGCTTTGGCTCTCTCCCTCTGTGTTACCAGGAGTCTGACCACACATGCCCAAGGGACAACCAGGCTCTGGGAGACCTCTGACATTGACTTTCTGGTCAGTTAAACTCAGAGGGTGTCACCCAAGAGCATTTCTTGTACCTGTCCATTGTAGCCAAAATCTTGGGATTGCAGGAGGGACTGCAGAGCTTGGGAAATGGGGCCTTGGCCACTGTGCATGACTTGACTTCGTTGGTGGTTGTTTTCTAGGAAACCTCTTCTGGCTGAGGCAGAGAATTTCACTCTTTTTATAAAAAATACTGTCCACTTCACCAAATTTAACTTCTCCAAGTAAGTACAGTACTCCCAGCTGGGCTGAGCATGCAGCCTTGTCCAGCCTTGGCACTGAGCCTGTCATGGGGCTGAGGAGCTGAAGCACTCGTGGAACCAGTGACACTCAGGGCAGGTGGTGCTGAGGCAGTTTAGGGCAGGACAGGTGTTGAGGTGAATACAGGTCACTTCAGCTGTGCTGGGTGTGCAGTTCTAAGAGCAGTGGGATGGGGACACCTCAGAGAGAGGGACTGATGTCCACCTGCCCATGCAGAGCACTGCGGAGAGCCAGACAAAGCCAGCCATTCCCAAGCTCTCATTTGGAAGGGAAACTAATATTTTTGTCTTTTAGTCCTTGCAAAGTGGTTTCATAGAGGGCAAGTAAAGGGCTGCACTGACCCCACAGTCCCAGGCACACTGACTGTGCTGCCTTACCATGGCAGGAGACATGGCACGAACTGTCCCTGCTGTTACCCGTAGCAGTGACCAGAGCTGGGTGCTGGGAAGAAACAAAGGAGCACAAAGAGGTGGAAGGGAAGGCGTGGCATGTGCTATAGAGGATAACTCCATGTGAGATTCCTCTGGGCTGGTTTTTCTCCACTCTCTTCCATCTGAGGCTTTAGGCGAGGCATTGACTGTCCCCCTGCTGATGCAGGAGCACTGGTGGGCCCAACCCAGTGAGAGGGTCCCCTTTGCAGTCCCACAGCTGGGCTCCATGACCTCCCACACCCCTGCCCCCCCTCTCTCCTGTCTCAGGTGCAACACCTTACAAACCAGTGACCCCAGCTATTTCAAGAGCTGCACATATGATCCAATCTTCAACCCCTCCTGCCCTGTGTTCCGTGTCCGTGACATGGTGGAGGCAGCTGGAGAGAACTTTGGAGACCTCGCACTACTGGTACTTGTTTTTTATATAACTATGGAAGGCAACTCAAAATTCCCCAAGGATGTGAGCAAGAAGCAGAGGACTGACCTGAAATGCTTAGGGAATATGTGATCTGGGAATGTCTGAACAGTTAATGACTCGGCTAATCTGATTCCATGCTTCTCCTGGAATAAAATGTGTTTTTCAGGGGGGAAGTATCAGAGTCCTTATCGAGTGGAACTGCGACCTGGACCACGCTGCTACCCAGTGCCAACCACAGTATTCCTTCAGCCTGCAGGACATGAGGTACAATTTCAGGTGAGGATGCTGGGACAGTGGCTACACAGGCCTGTGGGATCAGCACATGACAGTTGTTTGAGATTTCAGTTCTGATGGATGCTCTGAAAGGAGCAGCAGGGACAGCAAGTGTGCCTCAGTCAGTTCACAAATGACACTGAGCTGGGTGGGAGTGTGGATCAGCTGTAAGGCAGGAAGCCCTGCAGAGGGAACTAGACAGGCTGGATCTATGGACTGAGCCAGTGGTGTGAGGTTCAACAAGGTCAAGTGCCAGGTTCTCTCTTGGGGCCAGAACAATGCCATGGGATGTTCCGGGCTGGGGCAGAGTGGCTGGGAAGCTGCGGGCAGAAAAGGACCTGAAGGTGAACATGAGCCCAGGTGCACCCAGGTGGGCAGGAAGTCCAAGGGCACCTGATCTGTGCTGGCACTGCTGGGGCCCCTCCAGTGCTGGCAGATCTGGGGCTCTCCTGACAGGAGAGACCTGGAGGGGCTGGAGCGTGTCCAGGGCAGGGAACGGAGCTGGGAAGGGGCTGGAGCCCCAGGAGAGGCTGAGGGAGCTGGAAAGGGGCTCAGCCTGGAGAAAAGGAGGCTCAGGGGGGACCTTGTGGCTCTGCACAACTCCTGACAGGAGGGGACAGCCGAGGGGGTCGGGCTGTGCTCCAGGGAACAAGGAGCCTTATTGGAGGGAACAGCCTGAAGTTGCACTAACGGAGTGTTTAGATTGCATGTTAGAAAAAATCTTTTCACTGCAAGGTTTATCCAGCGCTGGTGAAACTGCCCAGGGCAATGGTGGAGTCCCTGTGCCTGGAGGGATTTAAAAGCTATGTAGATGTGGCACCTGGGGACATGGGTTAGTGCTTGGTTAATTATTTGAACTTAAAAGTCTTAGAGACCTTTAAGGCATTGGGAAATGGTAACTCAAGGCAGGGCCTGTCAGTACAGGGATGCTGTGGCAGTTCTCAGACTTGGTAGCTCTTTTGTGTTTGGAGCTGAGCAGGGCATTACCTGAGGGCATGGACCTGTGACTGTCCCCACCTGAGCTGGGCTCACGGAGAGCTGCGTGCTCCCAGTGACCCAGACTGGGTGCTGAGGGGATGCTGATGCCCCACTGTTGGTGCCAGTGAGTCATCACTGCACGTGTATGGCCAGTTCCCAGCCTGGAGGACACCCAGGAACCCAGAGGCCCAGCAATCCTTGGCACTGGCTCCCCTTTCCTCCCTGCCTGCATGGAGCTGCCTTTCTGAGCCATGCCCAATGTCTCCCACAGAACTGCCTCCTACTACTGGGGCTCACAGCAGCAGCTCTACCGGAACCTGCTGAAGCTCTATGGGATCCGCTTTGACCTCTCTGTGCATGGCCAGGTACCGTGAGCTCCTCAGCCCCAGGGCTGACTCCTCACACCACTGCTCCCACCCTGCCCCTGTGCTTTCTGCTCCCATCACTTCTCCCCGCCTGGGTGAGCTCTTTGCCTCTTCCCAGAGTTTTCTAAGCAGAGCAGGAGAAAACAGTCTCTCCTATTTGAAGAAAAAGCTTTTGGTAATGCCCTGAGGAGGGAGATTTCCCTCTCTGAGGGTCTTACATGGGGGCCATGAAGTGTTCAGTAGGCAAGGTCAGCTGGTCTGGGCTTGTGGGTGTCTCTCTCTGAGGGTGTTATGGTGAGAGCACCCTGACAAAGATCAACCTGAACTCTACTGAACCTGGACAATTAATCCCTTCTTGATTAAAAGTACCCTCAGGGGGAAAAGGTGTGGCATGATTAAGGCTGGACATGCCCCAGCCATGTGCCTGAGAGCCCGGAAACGCCCTGTGTCCTAGACTCACCCTCACCACTGTGGGCAGGAGGTAAAGGGGGACTCTGCTTCTCTGCCCTGCTCAGGTGCGGTGCTGCACATGCTCTGGTGTCCCCAACAGCAGAAGGATTTGGAGCTGCTGAAGAGAGCCCAGAGGAGGCACCAGAGATGCTGCAAGGGCTGGAGCTCCTCTGCTCTGGAGCCAGGCTGGGAGAGCTGGGGGCGCTCACCTGGAGAGGAGAAGGCTCCAGGGGGAGCTCAGAGCCCCTTGCAGGGCCTGAAGGGGCTCCAGGAGAGCTGGAGAGGGACTGGGGACAAGGGATGGAGGGACAGGACAAAGGGGAATGGCTTCCCCTTTGTCCTGTCCCTCTATAACCCCTTCTATGGGTTAGATGGGATATAGTGAAGAAATCCTTCCCTGTGAGGGTGATGATCCCAGGCACAGGGTGCCCAGAGCAGCTGTGGCTGCCCCTGGATCCCTGGACATGTCCAAGGCCAAGCAGGATGGGGCTTGGAGCACACTGGGACAGTGGAAGGTGTCCCTGCCCATGGCAGAGGATGGAATGAGATGAGCTTTAAGGTCTCTTCCAACCCAAACTATTCCATGTTTCCATGATTGTTGATGCTGCTCTATGCAGCACCACTCACAGTCTCAGTGCTTAGCTTTCCTCAGGGTTAGATGGGATATAGTGAAGAAATCCTTCCCTGTGAGGGTGATGATCCCAGGCACAGGGTGCCCAGAGCAGCTGTGGCTGCCCCTGGATCCCTGGACATGTCCAAGGCCAAGCAGGATGGGGCTTGGAGCACACTGGGACAGTGGAAGGTGTCCCTGCCCATGGCAGAGGATGGAATGAGATGAGCTTTAAGGTCTCTTCCAACCCAAACTATTCCATGTTTCCATGATTGTTGATGCTGCTCTATGCAGCACCACTCACAGTCTCAGTGCTTAGCTTTCCAAAGAGGGAGCCTGTGCTGAGAGCACTTCCCACACTGAGAGGTGTCCATAGCTGGTCTTTGATGCTCAGCAGTGCCCTTTGTACCTGAAGAAGGTGAAGCACACAGGGCAGGAGAGGGTGTACCACTTCTAGGCTGAGAGAGCAGGTCCAGGAGCTGTGGAACAGGAGAGAACAACCAGAAGAGAAACCACCAGACTCATTTGTGAAGGGAGGGACACATCACATCAGGGTTGTGTTTGCTGGGATGTGGTTCCATGGGTGGCAGCTGCAGCAAGAGGGAGATTCCTGCTGTGCCTGCAGGAGCAGGTGGGTCACGGTAACCTCTGCTGCTTCCAGTTCATCAGGCACCTCAGTCCCTTCTTTGACAACCAAAGGGGGTTGGAGTCAGCACAACAGCAGTTCCTACAAATCTGCATGGGGAAATATCCCTGGATTCTTCCAGCACCTCCTGACTTTGAGCATGCTGCCCCGCAGGGCTCAGCCCACAACCTTCTCACCCCTCTGACCACTCTTCACCCTCTCTCTTGCCCCTCCACTGTTTCTCACCAGGCTGGGAAGTTCAGCATTGTTCCTACTGCTGTGAGCTTTGGCACCAGCATCGCCTTCTTTGGTGCTGTGAGTACTCCGGATACACTCTTCTCCTTCAATCCATGGCTTGGGATTTGCCACTTCTCAGTTGTTTCCCTGCCTGCCTAGGCACAAGGCTTCCTTAGTGGCAGCCAGCACAGAGGGGAGATGGTCTGGCAGGGTGTCAGCTCAGGTCTCCCTGTGACCATTAGTAATGACACTACTGGATTGGGATCCTGAGTGCTGTCAGAGTCATGTCTCATGGTGGTCAGGTTTTTGTGTGGAACCTGGGACAGAGCATCACTGGGATGCTGCTGACAGGAGAGCAGCTTCTCTACTTCTCTGACTGAAGAGTTGCAGTGTCCTGTCACTATGGGGCGCAGCCCTTTGTAGAGCCCTTCTGTGGCTCTTCCCTTCCAGCAGAGTAACAGGGAGGTTCCCCACCTGCCCCCCTTTCCTCCCTGACGTGCTCATCCCAGTCCATATGTGACTGTGGAGGTGCTGGAACAGCCCTCCCTGTCCATCCATTGCAGTCTGGGGATCCTGTCTGACCTCCTGTGCAGCTCCTGGACCAGTTTGGGTCAGAGAGGAGCCAGTGGAGCTGGCTGGAGGCAGGACTGGCTTGGAGCCACAGCAAATGCCCACAGCTGGCTGCAGGGCTCAGTGGGAGCCAGGATGGAAGGCCAGGTATTCCTGTGGGAAGTTTCTCGTCTTCAATGTTTGTCTGCCTCCAGGCTACAATGGTCTGTGACCTGGTTCTGCTCTACCTGGATGCAAAGGCTGACCTTTATTGGAAGGAGAAATTTGAGGAGGTAAGGATAGGGCTACATGGGAGAGAGGAGGTTTTGAAGTGAATCATTTTGGATTTAATGATTTTCTGCCCTTTGGTTAAAACTCAGTTCCCAAGATCAGGGAAAAACCTAATGGAGCAACTCTTAGTTTTCAACTTTTGGGCTTGATTGCCAGTCTGATCTGGGAGAGGGATCCAGCTGGTGCCAGGAATCAGGGAAAGTTGCATCATGACCTCAACTACTGTCAAAACATCCATCAGTGGGTCGCCATGGAGACCTTAATCTGGAAAACTGACCCAGCTCTATGTTTTTCACCCTCTTCCAAAGGGAATCTGTTGGGACTCCATGCAGAGAGGGGCCAGCTCTTCAGGGCACATCCTGTTCTGTGGGTCATTGACAGGTTTATGTGCCAAACATTATTCCATTGTGGGAATTCACTGCCCTGGTGAATCAGGGAGTCACAGGGTGTCCCCTACAGACCAGGAGAGCTGGCAGTCCTGCCTCAGGTCATTTCCAGCTTTGTCTGGCCAAGTCTTTGGAGCCTCTGAGGACTGAGATCCTCCATCTCCTGGTGAACTGTCCCAAAGCTGCACCATCCTTTTGGGGGGTAAACTTTCCTAATGCCTGATCTCGAATCCAGAGTGGGGTGGGGGTCCTGGGAATCTGGTTGCATGGAACCAAGCAGAGTAGCTAAGGGCCACCTGGGCTGCCTCCATGCCTGTTGTATACTGATGTCCCTGTTCATTTTGCAGGCAAGACCCCCTAAAGGTAAGCCTGAGGCCACAGCTTAGGGGCACCGGGAATGCTCCACCACAAACACCCTTCCCCCCAGAGCCATGTGCAGGTAGATACGATGGGGACATGGCTCCAGCCCTGGTAGAGGTGGGCCAGTCCTGGCCCAGGTGGGCACTGCCGGGGTGAGGGTCTGCCTTTCCTGGAGAAGCACTGGCAGCAGAGCAGTTCTTGGCTCCCGGAGCACAAAGCCATCCCGGGGGCAGCTCCCAGCGCTGACAACCGGTGCTGGAGCAGAGCTGCCCATGGAGCTACCCCGGAGTGTGCTGGGGAACAGCTGGTCCTGCTTGGCACAAGAGGCTTAAAGCATTTTGCATTTCTCCACATTCCAATGATCATGGACATTGATTTCCCTTGAAAAACAGGGATGCAATGGAATAAAGCTCTTCTGGAAGTGGGAGGAGGTTTTACTCTGTCTCTGGTCCTGGAGGAACTGTAAGGTTCTGCTTGCACCTCATGGCACCCATGCATGCTTCCAGCTGGGATGGCTTCATGTGGGCCATCTGGATTCTCAGAAGCTCCCTGGGGAGCTCAGGGAGGGTTTAGGAGCCAAGTTTAAAGTGCCAGCCCTGGGCTGGTACTTCCTAGGGGTGTGCAGTGGCTCCTGCACCCTAATTCCTGCCTCCTGCCAGGGCTGATGCTCAGCAAGGACAGGCACAGCCCTGGGGTGAGCCAGAACGTTTCAGAGGTGCTGACCCCTCACTCCCACCTTTCCTAGGCTGTGTTAGCTTGTGCAAGGAGGCATCAGCTGGGATGTGCCTGGGTGCTGTTCTGGGGTCTCCACAAAGCTCAGAAACATTGTCTGTGGGTTCAAGCACTATTTTAATGCTCCTTGCCAGGACCAGCTGTGTGGGGTGGAGGGGTCCTGCAGCATCACCCCATCTTGGCTGCCTGTTCCCCTGTGCCCCCGGGCTCCAGCCGGCCCCTCCCACCCTCCTGGAACTGCCGCAGGTAAAACTGTGCCGCCAGCTGCTTGGTCATGGTCCTCAGCACCAGGAAGGCAGCCACGATCTCGAGGAGGAGGAAGGCCAGGAACAAGCTGTGCATGGGCACCTCCAGCGGTAGGTGGATGACCTGCCTGTCCGTCAGCAGGAAGAGCAGGAGGGGCAGCTGGATCAGGAAGGAGAGGAGCAGGAACCCAGCCAGCTCAGGCACCTGCAGGATCAGAACCTACTGAGACAGGGCAAGGAGGCAGTGGTGGGCTGGAGGGACCCTCTGTGCCCCTGGAGCTTTCTGCATGAGCCTCTGCTGGCCTTGGAACCCGGGGACCAGGGGTGTCCCTGCTCCATTGAGCTGTGGTCAGATGCTGTCAAACCCCCCCAGTGGAGAGACAGCAGGAGGGCACATGGGTCCCCTTCATTCCCTCTCTCCAGGTCATGCCTTCACCCACAATTCTCTTCCAGGACAGCTCCAGGTAGACCTCCAGAGAAAGGACAGTGATGGGCACATGGGTCCTAAGGGAGGGGACATCCAGCTCCCCCAGCTGGGCTGATCCTCTCTGAGCACAGAGACCAGGGCAGGCAGTGCTTACCTTCTCCTGCAGGTTCCCCAGGTAGCCCAGGTAGAGGCGGGAGCCCTCAGCCAGCGAGAGGATGAGGAAGGCTGTGACCAGCAGGAACTGATAGTGCCAAGGCAGCAGGTGGTACTGTTATGGGGGCACAGCCTTGTCCAAGTCCAGCTGTCCATGCCCAGTTCCACTTTCCCTGTGCACCATTCCCTGCTCTCCATGCCCAGCTCCCTGTGCCCTCCTCCCCATACCCAGCTCTCCATGCTCTGCCAGCTCTCACCATGCTGGTGCCCAGCTCTGCCTACTCTCCCCCCCCCCCCCCCCCCCCCCCCCCATTTTAACCATTCCTGCCTGGAAAGTTCATGATTTCCATCTCTAGCAGAGAGAGATGAGCAATCTTTTCTCGTGGGGTCAGGGCATTTTGGGGATCCATTAATTCTGAAGGGGCTCCTCTGTCCCCTGCCCACTTTGTCCCCCACCCAGGCCCAGGGAGGCTTGGCAGGAGCAGCTCCCCCCATCCCTACGTGCCCCATGGAATGGTACCTTCAGGTGCAGCATAATCCCCTCAGCCAGGCACCAGACTGGGAAGTAGTAGACGTTGAAGTAGAGCATCACCTGGAGGGGCAGGCTGGACAGCACCTTGTGAGCTAGGCAGGGATGGGCAGGCTGCTCACCAGTCCCGGGGTCCCCCTGCCCAGAGGGACCCCCCTCACGCCTTGTGGAGGGGAGCAACAGACCCTGGGTCCCACAAGCAGCTGATTGCAGCAAACGTTCTTATTTTTGCTCCCTCCCTGGTGGGTGGGTTCAGCACCCTTTGGGTGCTGCTGCCTCAGAGGCACCCAGCTGCTTTGGTGATGTGCTGAGCAGGGTCATGGGGACGGACAGCCCCTGTTCCCAAGCCCCCTCTGCAGAGCCCATACCTGGCTGGTAGGTGTGGGCAGTGCCGCTATCCCACGTCTTGTTGTTGATGAAGAGGGACCCACTGAAGGCCACCAAGCCCCGGCGCAGGCTGGGGGGCAGCGGGGTGGGCACAGCCATGGACAGCAGCTGAGCCCTGTTCAGCCAGCCCAGCTCAGCCCGGATTAGCCAGGAGGGAATCAGTGAGATGACAGGCCAGGCTAATGCGCAGGGCCACACGGCCATTGGCTCCCTGGGGACAGGGCTGCTGACCTGGAAGGGGGATCTGGGGAAGGAGAATTCCCACCTTGGAACACCAAGCCCATGCAGGAATCACAAGGTGGAGTTGCAAGGAAACCACAAGTCACAGAGCATCTCCCCTCAACGGCATCTTTAGGGGGTGACAGCAGCTCGCACCTGTCACTGTGACTTGCAGCAACTGCACCCTCTCCCAGCCGGGTTCTAGCAACACAAATATTGCTCAAAGACCCCTGGCAAACGAGGATGCCTCATGAGAGGATGGTACTCTTCACCTGAAATGCTTCTTCAAGGCCTCCAGGCTGATGGAGTATTTAGCCATCACTGTGAGTTCCTCAAGCCCCATCCAGGCTCAGGGGTGCTGGGGAGGGCAGTGGGGGATGATGTATTAGGGGGTGGCTGAGCCAGAGATGAATGGGAGGGAAAGGTTCTTCAGGAACTTCAAGTTTAAAATCACAGAATTATTAAGGTGGGAAAACCCCTCTAAGATCATCAGGTCAAATCATTAGCCCAGTACTGCCAGGATCACCACTAAACCATGTCCCCAAGTGCTACATCTACACATTTTTTGAACGCTTCCAGGGATGGGGACTCCACCACTGCCCTGGGAAGGCTGTATAAGAGCTGGACAAACCTTTCCATGAAGAAATATTTCCTAATATCCACCCCGCCCCTCCCCTGGCCCAGCCTGAGGCCGTTCCCTCTCCTCCTGTCCCTGTTCCCTGGAGCACAGCCCGACCCCCCCGGCTGTCCCCTCCTGTCAGTGTGCAGAGCCACAATGTCCCCCCTGAGCCTCCTTTTCTCCAGGCTGAGCCCCTCTACCAGCTCCCCCAGCCTCTCCTGGGGCTCCAGCCCTTTCCCCAGCACTGTTGCCTTCTCTGGGCACACTCTATAAGTGTCAGTCAGTTCTACCCAACAGATCTGGTCTCACCTCATGATCTTCAGCCTCCAACTCACCCCATAAGGTGCATCAGAGACGCTGCCTCAAATAGTGGGAGCAAGTGCTATAAATGAGGTCCTTAAGGGCCAGGAACTTAGGGTCAAGGAACACAAGAAATCAAAGAAAGAGATGATTCTTTTCCTGGATAAAGCTAAAATGAAATTGCAGAGCTCACTGCCATATGTTGCCAAAACCAAACCATCTGGGGCTGAAGGCATGGTTAAACCAGCACCTGACTGGCTGAAGTTGTAGGATTGCAGAATGGTTTGGGTTGGAAGAGACCTCAAAGCTCATCTCATCCCACCCCCTGCCATGGGCAGGGACACCTTCCACTGTCCCAGGCTGCTCCAAGCCCTGTCCAGCCTGGCCTTGGACATGTCCAGAGATCCAGGGGCAGCCACAGCTTCTCTGGACACCCTGTGCCTGGGCTTCACCACCCTCCCAGGGAAGAATTTCTTCACTATATACCATCTTCTTCCCAATATCCCAACCTGCCTTTGTCCTGTCCCTCCATCCCTTGTCCCCAGCCCCTCTCCAGCTCTCCTGGAGCCCCTTTAGGCCCTGGAAAGGACTTTGAGCTCTCCCTGGAGCCTTCTCTTCTCCAAGTGAACACCCTCAGCTCTCCTGGCCTGGCTCCAGAACAGAGGGGCTTCAGCCTTCAGAGGATCCCTTTGGCCTCCTCTGGACTCATTCCAGCAGCTCCAGGTCCTTCCTGTGCTGGGACCCTAGAGCTGAATGCAGTTCTCCGGATAGGGTCTCACCTGCATGGAGCAGAGGCAAAGCCCCAGCTGTCCCCCACATCCTGCCAGCACACAGGTGAGACATGGGCAGGGTGACAGGCACAGCCAAGAATCTGAGGAGCAGGAGCTGGTGGAGAGCTCAGGATCTGGGGGCATCAAGTCTGCATGGGCAGTCTGGTGGAGGTAACTGACATGGGACAGTGCAGCTGGGGGTAACTGCATGTGCCCCAGCTGGGATTTCATTCCTCATGGGAACAGGCAGTTTCTTAAGAAGAGATGGAAACTTTCTGTCCTGGCACGAGAGGTTGCAAGATGGGCCTGGAAAAGTGGCAGAGAACACAACCCAGCCTTGCCCAGTTCCAGGACAGACTCACCACTGGGAAGCATTTGCCAAGGCACTGGATAAGGGCTCTCAGGTTCAACACCACCCCACACCTGTGCAGAGGAGCAATACCCATCTGAGCCAGCCCTGCCCATGACCTGACACATGTCCCAGGGAAAGTTACAGTGGTGACTGGGATTTCTCATGTCATGGGTGATATTACCAGCCCTGGTTGAAACAACTCCTCTGTAAAAAGCAGGGAATGGGACTTGTTACCCCCACTGCAGCCGTAGACTGAGACAGAAGGTCCTTCCTCAGCCCCTGGATCTTCGGCCCTCTGAACATGGGGGTGATGCCCATTTTATGCAGCTCATGCACAATAGTGGATGAGGCCCCATCAGAGGCAAAGGAGGTCAAAAAGCATCTTCCTGAAAAACAAAGTACTCTGCCACTGTGTCCCCAGCGTAGCAAAGTTGTGCTGGGGGAGCTGCCACTCTCACCCAGCATGGAGAATATGACAGAGAGCTTGGGGAAAACACACAACTGCAGGGAATGCCACCCTGTGGTGCCCCAGAGTCGCCTGGCACTCCCGCTGGGTCCCCTGGGGAGCTGCCAGAGCTGCGTCCAACTATCCTACCAGCAGGACACGGGACACAAACCCAGATCTTTGTGGGTAGTGGGCAGAGCTGAGGCAGCACCTGGGCTGTGCCCACAGCCCTGGGCCACTCTGGAAGAGCCCTGCCCGGGGGAACCAGGAGCTGAGCAGCCCCAGCCACCCCGGCCCTCAGAGGAGGACCTGTGGACAGGAACATTGACATTTGTCTTTTGGAACCTGAGATGAGACTTGCAAGTTCCCTGCGTGCTGGGGACCCACATCCTGCTACCATCCCTCCTGGTCATTCCATGTGGGAAAAACGCTGCAGTGAAACCAGGAGAGACCAGCCAGAGATGTGATAGACACTGGTGCATTTCTACCCAGCCAAGATATGAAATACTGGAAATACAAGTGAGCTGGACACAGGTGGGAAGTCTCCAGAAAAGAGGTTCTTGAACAACCCGGCCATGCAGAGGTGACCCAAGGTCTTGGAAGAAATCAGAAATGACCCAGACCCCAAGAATAGTATTGCTTTAATTCACAGGGGCTGAATCAAATTAAAAATATAAATCCTCTTGTTTGGGACTCAGGGTAAAACATTGACTGCTGGGGAAGGAGTCGCCCCCAGAACAAAGCACTGGAGTCTCTCCAATGGGGACCCTCAACCCCCGCTCTGCTGGGCTGATGGACACTGGGCTGTGGCTGGCCAGGTCCACTCCTGAGCTGGAGACATGGCTCTTCTTCAGCACGGGGCCGGAAACAGGACAGCAGAGCACTAGCATGGTGGGCTGGGAAATGCAGCTTTGTCACTACACCAGACAAGTGCCAGAGAATGGACAGCCAGAAATGCTCCCCCAGCTACTTTTCCTCGAATAACACCTCAGCAACAGCACTGACCCCATTAAGGAGAGATATCCCAAGGCTGGCTGGAAGGGTGGCCACCCAGCCCAGGGCTGCAGCTGAGCCATCACAGCTCTCAGGTATCCCTGCAATGCACCCCAGGAATGGGCCCAAGAGCTGCCAGTGCCCCGGCCCAAACCAAGCCCCAGGAGACAGGGAATAAATCCCAGCCCCTTGGCTGCTCCAGGACAGGAGATGTTGGGATGGGGACTGATGAGTTCCAGAGTCCTCAGCATGGACAGGGACCCACCTCTGCTGGTGGGGCTGCACAGGACCAGCCTGGACAACACTGCACCAGCTGCACAGAGATCACCCAGTGCAATCTCCTGGCCTGCCCAGGTGTACCCTGGGGTGGGTGGGCACAGGGAGAGCTGTGGCAAATGCTGCAGCCATGCAGGAAAGGAGCAGATGTCAGGGTCTGCAGGGATGGATGTTGGAGCTCTGCTGGGAGTGAAGAGAATTTGAAAAGGAGCATCATGCATGAAAGCACAGGACAACCAAAGGCACTCGTGCTGCTTATGGGAGTGAGGGACATGCATGGGCAGACCCGCCTGGGGACCCTCAGCCCTTTGGCAGCATCCCGAGCCACGTGGCACCCATGCCCACTGCCAGTGCCAAACCTCACACTCTCTGTGGACTGCTTTTCCAGCATGCCAGAGCAATTGCAACAACATAGCCCCAGTCCCAGCCCAGCAGGCACAGGGGCAGAGGAGCTGTGTGAGATCCTCCTGGAAGGTCACAATGCCAGGTTCATCGAGATCTCAAAGGGAAATGGCTGAGCCATGGGGTTGCCACCAGGCCATGGAGCTGCTGTCCCATCTCCCCACGGCGAGTGCAGGATCAGGAGAGCTCAGCCATCCGTGGCTTTAGGTGCCTTTTCCTGTTATCCAGGACATGTCTCCAGTTCTAAAAGAGAGAAAAACCACAGTACTGTGAGGGGTTTCTCAATGTGCACAGGCAAATGCTCTTGGTGTGCTTGGTGCTAGTGCAGTAGTTGGTGTCCACCCCAGCAATCAGCTGCCTCCTTTGCCCTCACTCACCTGTCACTAAACTGTCCAAAAAGTCACCTGCAGGTCCTCAATTCTGTGTAAAACTGAGGTCAAACATTTTATTTATTTATACTTAAAAGCTGCCCTTCAGCTGAAAATCCATGGAAAGCCACTAAACCCCAGCCAAGCAAGGTCCCGACCAACAGGATCTGTGCCTGATGTGGCTCCTGGCAGCCCCAGCCCTGTCAACCAGCATTTCCCCCGCCATGTGAGGGGGATGTAAAATAAGGACACCCCCCACCCCCGGCTGTAACCAGTGTCCCCACATGGGAATTAGGGATATAGCTCAGTCAGGGGGGCAGCTGTCCCTACTGCCAGCCCCTCACATCCAGCACACTCAGGACCCCAAACCGAACGTACTTGCCATGACGGACAAACAGCCTTTAGTGGTGAAAGCAGCAGGAGACAAAGAGAGAAAAGACATTCAGGTTTAATCTGGCTTCCTCCAGCCCCTGAGTCCCACCACAGGGCCAGCAGCTCCTCCCTGCCCCTGGGATGCCCACAAGATATCCCTCCCTCCCAGCCACAAAGTGGGACACCAGCAACCATTTCCCGATGTACTGGGGTGATGGCACAAAAACATTCTTCCCTTTGAGGGTGGTGAGACCCTGGCACAGGCTGCCCAGAGGATCTCTGGTTGCCCCATCCCTGGAAGTGTCCAAGGCCAGGTTGGATGGGGCTTGGAGCAATCTGAGATAGTGGGAGGGAAGGGAGCAGGGGGTGGAATTGGATGGACTTTAAGGTCCCTTCCAACCCAAACTATTCTGTCATTTTATGAACCCTGTTTCAGGTGAGGGGGCCCCCATCAGGTGACATGCTCCCCATCCCAGGGATTCCCAGGGAGTCCGAGAGACAAAACTTCCTGGGGGTTGGGAGCTCCTCTCCCTGAGCTTTTGAAAAGATCTGCTTTTATTCCAGAGAAATACCCCTGGAACAGGGACCCACATTTCCTCAGCAGCTCCGATTCCCACTCTAAAGGCCTCTTCCCAGCTGTTATCACCTCCCTGGCATTTGCCTTCCAGCACCCACCCTCAGCACAAAGTTATGCTCTTTCCTCTGCATGGTCTTAAAAACAAAGTGAAGGGAGAAAAATGCCCTTTGCCTATGAGCTCCACTCCAAGGAATCAGAGGCTGAGACACCACAGGCCAGCATCCTGGCACCGCCAGCTCTTTGGGCTGGGTTGTGCATAGGGGGTTATGCACAGGCTACACACCCAGTCCCTCTCTGCAGGTCTCCTTGACTGACTGGGTGCCCAGGGTGCCCCAGCATCAGGCATTGCTTCCTTGGTGATGTGTCAGTGCCCGAAGGCAGAGAGTATCCCCATCCCACCCTGTCTGTGCAAGGATTTAGGTCCTGGTGTTTAAGACAAACCCTGTGTGTGGGGGATGCCAGACCTGGAGGCAGCTGGGAAGTAGCACAGGGGGCATGGAGGAAGCAGGAACAGGAAGGGAGATGCAAGAGTGGTATGGAGATGGATCAGTGTGAAAGGCTCAGCTCTGCCCAGCACCCCATGGCTGTGCTTAGCCCCTGCCCTGGCACTGCCACTTCCCACTGCCTGTCTACTTACTCTACATCACGCTTCCGGATGGTCCTGCCAGCAGCCAGGACCTCGGCCACCTTGGAAACAATTGGGTCGTAGTTCATGCTGGCCACAGCCACCACCTCGTCACTCCTAGGGCCGGGCAGAGCAGAGCAGTTAGGGCAGCCTGGATGGCCACAGCTCCACCACCCAAAACCCACCATGATGGAGAGAAGAGGGAGGCAAAGAGGAACACCCACTCCAGAGCCAGGCCTGATCCCAAGGTATGAGCACCACAGGAACTGGAACAAGATGGCTGGAAAAAGGATCAGGAGAGGGTACAGAGTGGCACAGCAGGCCGCACTGGTAACCAGTGTTGGCAGTGATGTCATGAGCATCACTAGGGTGCCTGGGTGATGGAGACAGCTCTGGCACCCTGGCACCTGTGGGAAAACACCACCAGTGGTAATCTGATGGCGGATAAAAACCTGGACAACACGAAGGATGCCCAGCTGTAATCCCTGCGCTGCTGCCTTGTGCTGAGGCAGTGGAGAGGCAGGTGGTCAGGATTTCCCTGTGGAACAGTCAGTTGGGATGCTCCACATCCCCTTCCTGATCCCCACCTCCGAACAAGCAGAGTGCCCCGCTCTGAGCTGCTCCACGGGCACTGGGACAGCTGGGGTGTCCAACCCTGGGTCCCCAGCCCCAGCAAGCAAGTCCTCATGAATATAGGATGTCCAGATTGGCTGACTGTTCCCCTAGCAGGATCGCCATGCAGCCTCAAAGGTTGAGAGGAAAACAAATGAAGGAGAAGGAGGAGGACATAAAACTGCTGGAGGAGCTTTGGCTAAAGGTCACAAGCAAACGAGAAGGTGGGTTCTCGTTTGGGGTTTGCCGAGGTCAATCCCAGTGTAAACCTTCAAAGCCTGACCCATGAAGAGATAACTGAATGCACAATGTGAGATCAGGGAAGATGGGTGGGTAAGATTTTAAATTCTGGTGATATTGTTGAATAAACTGAAAAGTAGAAGCACCCACTAAACCAAGATCTGCTCTTAAATCGACTGCCAAAGAGCTCTGGGATCAACAGAGCAAAGAGCAGCTGAGGTGGGGTGGGGAGGGATATATGCCTAATTCCCAGGACAGGGAGAGCAAAAGCCATGTTTCAGAGGATACTTCAGCCCTGTGCAGCCATGGGAGTTAAAGGTATCTCTCACATGTGTCTACAAAGCCATGGGGCAGCTCCATCACAGATTGTTTAAAAAAACTCCCATTCCTAAATAAGCCCATGGCAAATAAAGGAGAGTAGTTTCCTGAGCAGAGCCAGCTCCAAACTGGGAAACACAAAGTGGTTGGAGAGACCTACCCATCAAAACCAGGGGGAGAAGTGCTGTTCCAAGCAATGAATAACCAAGGTGTGCAAGGGAACCAGATGTACTACCCCAGCTGCCCTCTGGCTCAGCCTCAAACCCAGACAGTGCACAAAGGGGCCAGCCAGGAAGGCAGATGCAGCCCAAACATTTCTGCCAGCAGGACACAGGGTAGCTGCTCCTTTTGCAAAAGAGTTCATGGGGTGCTGGTGAGCTGGAGCACCCTGCATCAGCAGTGGCTTTTGAACACTTTGTCAGACAGATGGGGGAAGCCAGGAGGAATCCCTCTTTTTCAAAAGGTCTTCAATGGTAACAAGAATTCCCATCCTGAACCTGGGATTTGGAGCAATCAAAAGTCTTTGTGAAGACCAAGTGAACAGGGAAGCACAGTGGATGTGTCTACATGGTCTTCCCTTCCTCTGCAGCACGCAACGTAACAGAGGTGGAGAACTGTGAAGAAGACAACCACAGCAATTCCCTGGTCTCCAAGATCTTAGGGGCAGGATGACATCAGTCTGTTGTCAAGGCAGGGACATCTGCAGAGTGCTGTCCCCTACACCTCCCAGCACAGGGCCTTTTATTGGCCTCTACATAGCTCTGACAAGACTCCTTCCCTCTTCAAACTCTGGGGCAGAAGAAGCCTTATTGTGAAAGCCAGCTGAGGACAGGCTGTAGGAGCGGGAACCACCAGTGGTTCCTGCAACAACTAAGGAGGACCAGGAGGAAGAGTCCAAACACAGGGTGGGCACAGCAGAAGAAAGCAGGAGGAAATGGTCAGCTTGGGACTGTCCTCAGTCCAAAAGCATTAGCACCAAATAGAAGAACCACCACCAAAAAAGAAAGAAATGCTCCAGCGGCCTCTCACAGATGAGGGAGTCAAGCAGTGGGGGACACACTGGCTGACCCCCACCAGCCAGTGCTTCCCAGTACCTCCGGCTCTCAGCATGGAATGCCGTCCTGGTACCCACACGCCAGCTCCGGGAGACCCTCCTGGGTGGCAGAACAACACAGCGCTCAGCAGGGACCTCCAGGCCTGCCCACCAAGCCCAGGTCCCCTGGCAGCCCCTGTCCCTTGCAGGCACCATGGCACACGGAGCATAGGGCCCTGGCGTGGAGCAGGAATTATGCACCTTGCTCAGGGTGTTCCTTTGAACAGCCTCCTCAGATGTTTCCTTTCAAATTAGGGTTGGGATAAAGAGATAAAAGGCTCTCATGTCGAAAGACTGCAGGAGGGGAACGTCCCAACAGCAGCTCTCCCCAGCACAGGTGGTGCCTTGGCACAAACCCACCCCTTTAGGCAATTTGGCCAAGGTTCCAGCACACTCTGAGCTGTATCCAGTGTGCACAGGTCCCTGGGTGCCAGTTGGAGCCGCATCCCTGCAGCAGGGGTTTACCCAAGGTGTGCAGGTACCAGGGAAAGGAGGGTGAGCACTGGGGATCCCCAGGGTGATGCAGTGAGCCCCATACCTCCGCAAGCCCAATGCACACATCCAACCACCAGGCTCCATTCTGAGCAACATGGGCAAGGGGGCCACCCTCAGGGAGGGAGAAGGCTTGGGTACATTGGAGATGGGACAGAGGGACAAGTGAGATGATGTCTACAGAGCCAGAGCTGGCTCCTGTCCTGAGCTCCCTTCTGATCCCTGCCTGGATGCTGCGGCCAAGTGGTTTGACAGCTGAGCTGGGCAGCCCTTTGCTTCCCTGGTTTCCCTCTCCCTATCCTTAATATCAGAAAGCACTTGGAGAAATCCCTCTGGTTCCAGCATGAGGATGTTATCTGGCCACTGGTTTCAGACTGGGATGGACAAAGGAAACAGAAGAATAAACAGCAGCAAATATTTTTGGGATAAATTCATGGTGCACTGACTTTCAAGTCTAAACCGCCAGCATGGCTCCAGAACAGCTGAGGCAACACATCCCAGCTGCCAACACACCTCAAGAATGCATTCCCAGGTAGGGTCCCAACCGGGGGGAGAGCAGGGTTTCACTATAGATGTAAAAAAGCTCCTGTGTTCCTTCAAACCTTCTCAGCTTGTGATAGACAGAAGAGTTTTTTGAACTCAATTTGTCAAACCAGAAGCAGAAGCAGTGATGCTTGAGCACTCTGTCCAGCACTGGTCACAACTCATTAACATGGTGATTAGATGGGAAGGAAATATTTGATAGGAATTGCCAGTAGAAGCCATCATCTGCTCACAGCAGTTATGAGGACAAAGGGCAGAGACACCAGGTCCAAAGACCAGTTTAACTTGTACAATCAGAACATCATTTCTCCAGGGCCTTGTATAAGTGTTGGACAAACTCATTGTGCAGAGATGAACAAAACTGACTGACAGAAGCTCTGGCAGAATTATTTTCCAGCCTAGCAGAGTAATCTCAGATGAATGCCTGTGTAGGAATATGGACAAGAGAAACACTTACTTGGTATAGAATGCCACAAACTTCAGTTCATCTAAATCTCCCTGAATGACAACGTCATCAAATCCTTCCCCATGGCCTGGAAGGCAAAGAAGAAGTGAAATCAGCAGCAGTTCCTCCAGACCCAGCTCTAAGATAGGGTGTTTCATTCCAGCACTACAAGGAGAATGTCCTGCAGTAACCAAGAGACCAGCACCAGGAGATGCAGGTGCAAAAACCACAGAATCACAGGAGAGTTTTGGGTTGCAAGAGGCCTTGAAAAACACCTTGTTCCCACACTCTACCATGGGCAGGAACACCTTCCACTATCCCAGGTTGCTCCAAGCTCTGTACAAGCTGACCTTAAACACTTGCACAGATGGGGCAGCCACAGCTTCTCTGGGCAACCTGTGCCAGGGACTCATGATCCTCACAGGGAAGAAATTACTTCCCAATATCTAATTTAAGTGAATCCTCCATCCTGTTTAGGGACATGCACTTCATGGCAGATGGGTTTCAGTGAAGACACTGAACCCCCTCGGAAAGCAGGTAGGGAAGCAGCCCTGTAGCAGAGGTCAGTGGGGAGGGTTCACAGTGAAGGAGGTGACTCTGACTTCTCTATCCCAAGACACCTCCACCAGCACAAACTCTCAGCAGCCCAGGGAGCCCCTTACCCGCATATCGGATGCTCTTCCCAAACATAGCTGTCCACAGGTATGGGACAGTGCTGATCTCCGTGCCGTGGGCCAGCATGTTCAGAGCGGCGATGCGGCCTGCAAGAGAGCACAGGGATGGGGGAACTGCCACTCCAGGGCAAGCTCCATGCTCTGCACTCAGGTCACAGCATCAACACCAGCAGTCACAGAGTATGGGGATACCACACAGCAACCAAGACAAAGCAGGAAGCACAAAAGGATGGGTTCAGACTCCTTCCTATGGTGCATCTCCTACTTGTCACCTCCACTGCCATGAGCCCTGTACCCATGAGACTCTTTCCCCCCAAGCTGTGCAATAGTGACAGGGTTGAGAGTGTGCTGAGCTCCTACCCAGATGGGGATGGGATGGACAAACCCTTGGAGGGCATGGAGACTGTTGGGGTACGGTCCCTGCTGCAGAAGCATATCTGGGCATGGGAGAGGTGTCCAAAGGCTGAATTTGGAGCTGTGGTTCCAAAACCTCTCACCCAGCACACAGGAAACCTCCCTGTGTGACTGTGGCCATGAGGGCAGCCCACCACACCAGGGGTTCCAGGCTGATGAGAGGTGAGAAGGGTTGGAGCTCTGCTGAGCACTCCCAGGCCAGCCTGGCACTGTGGGAAGCCCATGTGGGACCTGAGCCCGGGCTGGCATTAGGATGTGAGCTCCTAAGTGTCCTGGGGCAAGGAGTAGAGCAGGCTCCTGCAGCAGTGCCAGGGAGCAAAGGGAACATGGGAAAGCCTGTCCCTGGGCCCCTCTGTGCTGGTGATGAGGCACTGTTAGGCAAAGCTTGGCAAGAATGCTGACAGATAAATGTGCAACAGGCAGCATGAGATACACATGCTTCAAAACATTCAATACAACCACCCAGTCTCTCTGTTGGCCATTGTCTCATTCTTGCCCTGGAGGGTTTGGAAATTTCCTGAGAATCTGGAAAAGGCTCTTTTCTGCAAAGTACCTACCATGCATGTGGGCCATCTGCCAGTGGGGGACATTCACCTTCTTGTTATTCCTCAAGGCCAATGGAAACGTGACAGCATCTCCAGCAGCAAAGACCCCTGGAATGTTGGTCTGCATCATCTGCAGGGGGGAACAGAGGTGGGCATTAGTGGGGTTTGCACCCTACATGAACAGAAACTCCACAGCTGGAATGGTCCAGAGCTGCCACAGTCCCTCAAAACACAGGGAAAACCTCTGCTTGGCTGTGGGACCCCCAGGGGAGATTTCACTCAGCCTTCTTCACTTTCAAATGAGAACACACATGCAGGGACCTAGAGCATCCCTCAGCCAACGGGTTATCCAGTAAAAAGACACATGAACTGGTTGTCCTGGAGCCTCTCTCAGAAGTCTGGGGTTTGTTGGTGTTGGCTGATAGAGCACAGCTTATTGCAGGGATGAGCACTGCATGGCACTGAGCCCCAGCCTCCTGACATGCTCCTTTGCCCAAGGCACCAACACCACCAGCTCCAACACCACTCCCCTCATCACAGTCACGGTGGTGGAGAGAAAGGATAAGATCCTTTAGGATCCTTGAAAAGATGGATCTATCTCAATTTTTTCCCCTCTAAATATCCATACCACTCCAGAGCAGCTCAGAGCCAGACCCAAGCCAGAGCATCCAGGTCTGGGGTTTGCACACCCCGACTTGCAGAGGGGGTTCCCAGGCACTCCTGGTGATGCTTCCAGAATTTCACCATCTCACAGAATATCCAGAGATGAAAGGCAACCACAAGGGTCATCGAGTTCAATTCCTGGCCCTGCACAGGCCAACCCAAAGAATTAAAAAATTCAAATTCTGCCAATCTTGGCAGATAAAATGCCATGAAAAGCCCCTGTGGCAGCAGTTTGGAGCCCCAGGGAAGCTCACAGATCAGAAGAGCTGTCCCAGCTCCTCTTGCTCTCCCTCCCACAGGGGCTGCCCCTAGGCTCACCTTGTTGACCACGATGAAACCCTTGGAGTCAATGTTGATGCCACTCTGCTTGAGGAAGCCTGTCGCTGGGACTGCACCTGGGGGGAAGCCAGAGGCTGCTGCTGCAGTATCCAGTGTTCCACAGCCCTGGGGGCTCATCCTGAGGCCTCTCCTCCTGCCGGGACACGGGGGCTGCCCCCAGGGACAGGCAGCAGCTGCTCTGGGAGTGTGGAGCAGGGCCAGGTGCCCTACAGAGCCCCCACTGCATCAGCCTCTGGCCCCTCAGGATCTCTGTCCTGCCCAAGCCACCACTGCAACCTGCCCACCGCCTTTTTCTAGTGCTTAGAGAAAATTTTTAATTTAATTCTTTTTTATATATATTTTGAAAAAATTATATTTCAAAGGGAACCTTTGAGCTTCCAGCCAGGGCTCTTCAGCCTCCCCCCAGTCTGTGCAATTCCTTCACCTTCCTTCTCCTTTTTTAATATTTTTTTTTAGCCTTTTCACAAGTTAGAGTAGTCAATAAAAACAACAAAACCAGAATTAAATTAATTCTGTGATTCCTTCAGTCCACAGCATTTTGAAGAGGAAAGGAAAGGGAATTCCCCCCACCCCCACAAGTGTAAAGGAGAAATATATCATATTCTATGGGATATTTTCTTTTATTTTATAGTATATAAAATATATATATTATATATATATATATTTGATTGCTGTCAGCAGCAATTAAAAAGAAAAAAAAACACATTAAAAAGTTCAGTTTGGGGAAGATTTAATAAAAAACAGCTAGAGAGGATGAAACTGCTTTAAATGGCTTTTTTTCTGGAAAAAAAAAATTATTACTTCTGAAATATATTTTCAGTTGCATTTTGTGGTGGGAGCTCTAGAAATGCCTTTTTTAGATATGCAGACTCATGTGTGGTAGTCCAGCAGGGCTGGCAGTACCCCTGGCCACCCATCCCCAGTGACCTCCTGCTGTGACATCCCCTCCAACTTCTTCTGTGCCCTCCCTGGCTCTGCCCCCACACCCCAACCCTTACCCACACCCACGACACAGACGTCAGCACGCAGGACCTTCCCACTCTTCAGCACAACCTCCTTCAGCTGCAGGAGACACAAGGGGGGGGCACATCAGAGTTATTTTAGGGACAAAACCCCTCTGTAGCAGCAGGAAGCCAAGCTGGCAGCTGAGCTTGTTTGTGAAATGCAAATTGACCATAATTCCTTAGAAAAGCAGCGGGAGGTGAGTGGGAGCAATGAAGTCACCCCACACACCACACTGGCATACATTTGCTCCTGGGGGCCAAATCCAGGAACATGAATTTCAGGGGATAGGAAAGAGGGGAGAGCAAAACCCCACTGGGGAAGGGAATAGCAGCTCTGGGGGATGCCGCAGCAGCTCCCCCAGCGAGCCCCTGCCCACCACTCACCTTTCCCTCCTGCTCCCGCAGCTCTGACACCTCTGTCTGCATGTAGAACTTCACCCTGTTGTTCTCAAACATCTGGACGGGGGACAAGGGACAGAGCAGGGGACATCAGGACCCTGAACCACCCTGGTCCTGATGTCCTGCTGCCCCCTACACTGCCTTGCCCACCCTGCAGGCTTGTCTCCACCTGCACTGCCAAGGGGGTCAGCATCCCCACATCCCCTACACAGCTCTTGAAGGTGCTCCACAGCACATGGACCATGACAGGGAAAATACAGCCCATTCTCACTGACTGTTGCCATCACAGCTTTGTCAATAAATGTGAAGTAAATTAATTAGTGCAATAAGTGAAACAAGCAAAACCCGCTCTGTTACCAACCCCCACTAGATGGGAAAGTAAGGTCACCTTCATGACAGCACGGCCAACCCTCTCCCCAAAGAACTTCTTGAAGGGGACATGCTCCAGCTCCACCAGGGACACCGAGTGGGCCCTCTCCGCGAGGTAGGCAGCCACCTCCATCCCTGGGGAAGAGAAGCAGGTCCAAACAGCCACGTTAACCCACCCAGCACTGCCCTGTGTCCCTGGCTGCAGATGAGATGCAGCCCCACCCACTCCAGCCGGGGAGGCTGGAGCTGCACTCTTGGGAGAACTGGGGAGCCACCAGACCTGATCACACCAGGGATCACACTGATTCAGGTGTTCTTAAATGTAGGTTTTAAAGACCAAAGGGAGGAACTAGCCAGGAAATCCCAAAGTGCCCTGGGACAAACATGGAACAAGGGACCTCAGCCAAGGGTAACCTTCCTCCTGCAGCTGGAACAACCTCAGCTGTGGTCTGAAAACTGCTCTTGGGTGTAGCTGTTTTCTCCCATCAGAATGGTAGAATTTTGGTGCTGGGAATTGTATGGGAACCTCCACCAAGACATCTTCTGTCTGTTGGGTTTTTTTGGAAATGAATCTTTTTGATGACCTGCAGTTTGCAATTTCCCTCCCCCCACACCACATGCTTTTCTGTAGATCATATTGATTCAATTCATTAAAACAGATTTATCTTTTGTAAAAGAAGAAAAACAAATCATTAATATCTTACAATAAATTCCCTGACTAATAACCATTTATATTTAAGGCTTGCAGGACCCACTCTTATTTTGTTAGGACCCACAATAATTTTGTTGGAATCATATCAAGCAAAAAGAAGAGTCATCAAAGAAAGAAGATTTTTCCTGTGCATTTTAAAAATTCACCACACTACTAAAATGTAAAAGAGAAAAAGCCCACAGGCTCCCACCCACCAACAAGGCTCTCCTGACTGAAGCCAACTCTAGACACGCCAGATTTGGACCCACATGAGCACCAGTACTTTTCTTGCCATGTGCTTTTCAGACTAGGACAGCAATATCTATGCTCATGCCAGCCCAGCCTTTTGAAAAATCAATTCCTCTGGCATGGAAATGTCCTTACACACACCTGGGGCTGGAGGCTGGACTACCCCAGGTCTGATTTCCTGGGGGTGTTACCTCTAACTGGGCAAAGGACTTTACCCATCTGCAGGCAGAGGTGAAGAGCTGGGACAGGGACATGGGCCAGGCAAGCACTCACCCAGGAAGGATGCTCCCACGATCACCACGTTCTTGCTTGTGGCCAGCTTCACCACACGATTGGCATCTTCAGGTGTCCGGATGTTGAAAACGTTTTCCATCTCCTTGCCTTTGCAGCTGAGAGTTTTGGGCCTGAAAAACACTGAGGGTGATACAGCTGCTTTTCTCAACTCTGGTTCAGTGCCCAGTCAGGACTGCAGACACTCCTTCCAGGGCTCCAAGAACTTGCCCAACTTTCCTTTTTTTACCTTTCTCTGGGCTGGAGACATAACATGGAAAAACCCAGATGCTGCTGGCCAGTAGTGGAGCAGGGGACGCTGAGCAGCCACCCCAGACCCCAGCCACCCCAGTGGACTGGTGTACCCAGGGGAGCTCCTTGCTGGGGCAGTGCAGCACAGGACAGGCATTGCTTTACAAGCCTATGCTCAATTATTGGCATGTCACAAATTTTTTAGAACCTTAATGGGACACAGGAAACTGATTCTGACCTCCATCAGTACTTTGGAGCCAGACTGAAAGTTTGATAAGGCTCTGCTGATGTAGGCTACACTCTCCATTCCCAAGGGCACACTGCTGATGCTGTAGCAGCTTAACTGTGCCCTCCCCAGGCACTTACTGTAGCCCATATATGTTTAAATATCTGGCCCCTGCAAACCTGACTCACATCTGGAAACAGAACAGAAGCACCTAAATAATTTAGGTACCCTAAAAAACCCAGTGTACCTGGAGCTTGTGCATGAGGATTTTGAAATTATTGCCAAAGGTTTAATCCTCTTTTGAATGTAATTGGGTGGCTGGTGCATATGGCATTTTGGCTGTGATGCTGTACACCCTAGCACCAGCCATTCACACCTTGTGGCACTGGCTGTGACTGGTGGCACTTTGGCTTCCAGCGTGAGTCCCTGTTTTGGCTGATCTACAGCATTCCTTCCCCAGATGATAAATTATGCAGGGGCTGCATTTCTCCTGCTTCATTTTATGGCTTGATGTGAGGAACACAAGGAAGGAGAGCCAGGATGCCTCATTTTCAGCTTAAACTGCTGATTTTGACAAACCTCCAATTGAAAACAAACTGATCCACTACTTCCAGGGCACAAGTGACAACAGCAATCCAGAGTGATGCTCGGCATCCCAGCACATCAATGTGCTTTCCCTATGGCTGGACCACATTCAGTCCTGAAAATTCCTATTCTGGGGCCAAAGCTCCTAAAGGGTCTGTTAGAATGGGGCAACAGCAACACCTAATTAAGGCTGCAACAGCAAAGTGTTAAGGCTTAATTGCTGAAAAAGATCTTAAAGGTTGGCAGAAAATGAAATATGGACATTTAGAGGGATGAACTGTCTGGTTGTCAGGGTTGATTGTTATCAAGGAGTGAAAAGAAGAGAAATGTGGCAAAAATGCCCTCTAAAAGAATTAGGATACTTCCACTTTGGAGGTTTTGTTAAAGAAAATATGTTCAAGGTGCTGGTACCACCCCTGGAAGTGTCCAAGGCCAGGTTATATGGGGCTTGGTCTAGTGGAAAGTGTTCCCTGTCGACAGCAGGGGTGGGTCTGGATGAATTTTAAAATCCCTTCCAACACAAACCATCCTGTGATTCTATAATACATGATGTAGATATATATTAAATAGATTGATGATCATGTATAGATGTAGATACATAGACATTTCCAATATATTTTGTGTTCCTTGACTTTTCCATACTCAAACAAATTCAGTGTTTAAATTCACCTGCCACATTTCATCCCTTATCCCCAGGCATTAGCTCCTCACATTCTCAGATAAAACAGTTTCTCTTGATCTTTAAGATGTTTGTCCGAAGCTTACGTGTTTCCCGTTGCTATCAGCAGCTTGTTGTATTCCATCTTAAACCCATCCTTGAACACAGCTATCTTGCTCTTGACATCCACAGCCGCCACCTAAAATCATTCCTAAATAACGTTAAGGGAAGAAATCCCAGATTTTTACCGAGGTCCCAGCCCAATCAACTTGTCTGGTTTTAGTCCTCCACGTCAGTTTTAGTTAGTTAGTTGGTTGCTTTTAGTTAGTCTGTTAGTTTTAGTCCCCCATGTCCACAGCTTGGCCAACACACACCTTAAATATTCCTAGTTGCCTTTTCACAAATCCTTGAAGATCTCCCAATATAAATAAAATAATGGGGAAAAATATTTAAGCCATCATTGTCTGCACTGTTTGAAGGCTGATTATCTTTATCAGATGGCGCCTGGCTCCCCAGATCCACATGAGGAATGGCAGGTAACACATGACAGTCACCACAGACAGACACACCATGGTCACACCCAGCATGCCCTTCCTACCACAGGAGCATTGTGTTTTGAACCAGCACAGGCAACCTGCACTCTGGGGCAAAAAGAGTGGGACTGGAGGAGACCCAGCATTCATACAGGGGCATCCAGTAAGCCAAGAACAGAGAGAGCGGCCACATTCCCTAAACAGAGCTTTTGCATACCAGCACTTTCCTTCAGGCACATACAGGACTCTCCTTACCTGCATTTCAGTCAGGACTTCGATGTCATAGGTGCAGAAGAACTCCTTGGGGCGCAGGGTGATCTGCTCAGGGTGGGAATCCATTGACTGCAAAAAAAGCCATTTTTCTGTCAGCTGCTGTGGATTGAACAGGTGAGTAGAGAAACGGCTGCTACCAGCACAAGTCACCACTTGCTGCATGGGTTAAGGGAATGGTTCTACAGGGCTGGAATGAAAACCTGTTCAAGTAGGAGTTGTCACAAGAGGCTGGTCTGGGCTCTGGCGCCTTCTCTGCCAGTTTGGCATGGGGCTGGTGCTGAGCAGCTCAGGAAAGATCACAGCAAGTGCTTCAGAGTGTCAGCAAAGCAGACATAACTGCAGCCCCTCCCAGCACACACAGGTTCACAGGAGCAAGAGAAAAGCCTCATTTTACAACACAGGTGGCAAGGCCCTGGAAGAGGTTGCCCAGGGAAGCTGTGGCTGCCACATCCCTGAAAGTGCTGGACTAGAGCAAAACCTGGTCTAGTAAAAGGACAAAAAACCACAGCGGGTGGGTGGCAAAGGATGACCTTTAGAAGTCCCTTCCAACTCAAACCATTCTATGATTATTTGGAAAACAGCCATTTACCAGGGCAAATGGAAGCTAGAAGAGCAGTAAGAACAAGCAGCATTAACACACAAGGATACACTTTCAAAAGCACCCAAGTTATGCTGCACAAGTTCCATCCAACGCTGAAGCAAGGGAGTGGGGCCCATAGCTGCACATCTTCAGCTGCAAGATAAAGGTTCATGCTTTTCCCAGCCTTCCCCGGTCACTGGGTGAGATGTACATTTTCTTTACACACAGGGTTGAGCCCCAGCTCATCTGTCCTCCTGACTCTGTGGACACAAGCTCAGACTCAGGCTGAGAACAAGCTGAGCATCAAGTGACCTGCTGGGTGTGCTCCCTGCTGATGTACCATCCCTGCCTGCAGCGTAGCAGGAGCAGGCACAGACACCACGGTCAAGCTCTGCTACAGATCACACAGTGCACAGCAGCAGCATCTACTCATGCCACACAGGGATGGTGTATGGGCTTGACCCAGGAGTGACAGGGGATGCAGGAATCAAGGGCTTTCCTATTTGCCCATGGAGATGGATGTGCAAGATCCTTCTCCCTGGAGGGGGCCTGGTCAGGGGCTGGAACAAGCTCAACAAGAACAAGCCATTACTCTGACTTCAGACAATGCTCTGCTCAGGAGAGACTGGTGTCACAGGACTCCAGGCAGGGGCAGGGTCATACAGGTTTTACTGCAAATTCTTTGAATACTGCACATGTAGAGAGAAACACCTGACCCTCCCGTGATGGTGTGCAGGAAGGGCAAAGCACAACAGTGCACAACCACCATGGCTTTTGCTGCTGCTTGGTGCCCTGGGCACAGTAACAGAGATGTGGCCACACACAGGTCATGGTCCAAAGGAGACAAAGGAAAACAGCTTGGCAGGACCTGAGGACAGGCTGATAACAGGCATTCAGCAGGGCAGAGGAAGGGCACTGCTGCAGTTTCAGGGAGCAAGAGCTCTGCTACTTACAGAGTTAGCAGTGGCACTCCTTCTCCAGTGCCTTGTACAGGTGTAGTCCCACACACAATAGGACTAAGAAAAATTCCATTTTTCCTACCCTCTTTCCAAAAATTCTGCCTTCTTTTCCATGGGCTTTGTGCAACTTCCAAAAGCAACTACAGCCAGAGGTGTTCAGTGGAGGATTTAACAAACCATGTACAACATCTCTGGCATGTGAAATGTTCTTACTATTTAACAGCGAGAAGAAGAGCCAGTCAAAGACTCATACGTGAGGATAAGTGTTTGGAAGAGTTGTCTGGCTGGGAGAGGGACACTCAGATTCCCTGAGCTCCTCAGCACAACCCCTGTGATGCTTGGATGCAGGTACCAAGCAGCTGCTCTTCACCCCAGGCAGGACTCGCAGAAGCACAGGAATGGCCTGAATGCTCCCAAAAAGCCATGTGTATGCTTGCCTGTCTTTGAAAATCCATTTTTTGGATGCCTGAAGAAGAGTTAGGTGCTATGATTGTAGTACTCCCCATGGGTAAGCATTCCTGACATGAGGATGAACACACGGTTCACCTTATGTTATCTTCAGGCTCCAAGGTCAAATGCTGCTGTCCAACTTGAGCTGCTGTCTGACATCAAAGAAGGCTCAGGAATCAGCAGCAAAAAAATCTGATTAAAGATCATCCTATAAACTGGAACGCAAAATGGGATGTCTGCCAGAAAAAGCAACCTTTGCACTTCCATCAAGTTATCAAGCTGTGATTACAGCTGAGAATCACCATTATTACGGCACAGAGCATCCCTGGGCAGCAATAAACAGACACTAATAAAAACTCTGGTAGACAACACCATTTTTCCACATGCTCCATTTCACTGCCTTAAATATTTTTGATCCAGAAACACTTTAAGAAGACCAATCCAAGTACAAGCTGGCTAAGACAGCTACCATTACATCTGTGGAAGAATCATCATATGAGTCATGGAATGGTTTGGGGTGCAAGGGACTAAAGGCTCATCTTATTTCAATTTGCAGGGATACCTTCCACTAGACCAGGTTGCTTCAAGCCCTAATGTCCAACATGGCCTTGGACACTTCCAGGGATCCAGGGGCAGCCACGGCTGCTCTGAGCAACCTGTGCCAGGGCCTCACCACCCACACAAGGAAGAATACCTTTGTTTTTCTGCTGGAGTAATTTTAATTTAATTTGAACAACTCCTTTTTTGTGTTTCATATTTCAGTCACAAAGAGGGAAGAAAATTCAAGGGAAACAGAGACAGGAAGACTAATGAAACACAACCTTGCTGCTGCAATGAATAATAGTGCGGAAAGGCCCTAGAGCAAATTTTAAAACTGGGGAGCAAATTTTAAAACTGGGGAGCAAATTTTAAAACTAGGGAACTGTGGCATACCCAGAGTGATACAAACCTTACTGAGCTTTGGTCTGTCATAGGGCAAGTGTCTGTCCATGGTGCACATCACAATGCGGTCAGAGAAACCCTCCTGGCGCAAGGTCTCTGCACAGACCAGCCCAGCTGCCCCTAGGGGAGAAGGAGACAGTGACAGCCATGTGTGTGTGGCCCTGGGAGGTCTGTGCTCGTTACTGCTAAACCCACTGGGGCTGACTCCAAGACCACCACCTCCACCAGCCCTGGCTTCACCTCACAGCCTCTCCCAACTCAAACAGCTCACACGGGAAGCCAGCTGGAGCAGATGCATGAGGCAGCAGAAGGGACGCTCTGTCTGTGGACCATGACATTAATCCTCTTGACTGTCCCTAAACTGTCGCTAGCACACAAAGAGCACACCTGAGGAGTGTTGCTGAAGCCTACAAACTCTGATAAACTCCAGTGCATAAGCAGCCACTTAGAACCTTGGACCTCTCTAGTCAGAGAAGGGTCTGCACACCCTGCTCCTGGTGAATTTATGGCCAAGCACAGAGAGCAGGAAGTCCTCCCTTCTCCATGGCCAAGGTGTTGGTTGTGTGATTCACTGCAGAGCATTTTCCATGCTATTTCTTTAAGGGGTTTTTTGTTCACTTGTTCAAATCACAGGAAAGAACTTGTTAAATCAAACAAAAAGCTGCCTTGGGACATGCTGTCCCACTCCAGCCAGGCAGCATGGCTGGCACATCCCTTTTTCCCTGACTGAACTGGTGAGACTGGAGAGCTCAGGTGAGAAGTCTGGAGTCTCTTCTCAGCCAAGGAAGCCTCACTCCATGATAAGTGTTTTTAGGGCCACAAATTCTGTAACACCACTGAGAGAAGATGGACCTGGACCATGTAGTTTGGTCCATCAAAAAGACACTCCCACTGATGGAGCTGGGGGACAGTGGAAGAAGAGACAGGCAGGTGGACATCCTGTGCATGTTGCCAGGAGCATCCTGAGCCAGAGCTGATGCTGTGCTGATGTCAGGATGAGCCTCACATGAGCAAGGGACTGCAGCCAATTGCTCTCAGCTCTGCTGGGCATGGCTGGATCTCAGTCCCTGACACAGGGCTGGATAGGCAGTCTTTCCCCAACACTTCTTCCCCACAAATCCAGCTTTGAAACCTCCTTTGGTGTCCACCAGAATAGACTCTAGTCTTTAACAGACCTGTAAATTTATCTGGCAGTGGCTAATGTTGTCTGTGGAGTGACCTTGCTGAGGATTGTGATAACTGTCCAGACCTGCCACACACCAGGACATTCCAGCTAACCTCAGGGAGCAGTATGTCCCACCCTGGCATTCAGTCCACAATCAGCAGGGGCACAAGGAAGGGAAAAATGCCGCCCAGCAGCATGGGAAAAGCCAGTCAAGCTGGTTTTCCCCTCTGCTCAGACTGTGAGATGCACCCAAGATGACCCCAATTTGATGATCCAATATCCAGCTTGGATCTGGTGACCTTGAGACTCAAGTAAGAACAACCCATGTGCCAGGAGCAGATGTTTCCTCCCAGTCCCAGGTAAAGAAGCTCCTGTCCTCCTCCCACCCTCCATTTCACCCCAACATGGCCGAGCCCTGGCATCTAACCCATTCCAGAAACTTGGCAGATACACTTCACCCCATCAGGCTTTCTACAAAAATGGCAACACACAAATAGAGCTGGGACAAGAGAAAAAGAGGGAAGGGAAGGGAAGGGAAGGGAAGGGAAGGGAAGGGAAGAGTGTAAGATCGGAAGAGCACCCTCCATTTCACCCCAACATGGCCGAGCCCTGGCATCTAACCCATTCCAGAAACTTGGCAGATACACTTCACCCCATCAGGCTTTCTACAAAAATGGCAACACACAAATAGAGCTGGGACAAGAGAAGGGAAGGGAAGGGAAGGGAAGGGAAGGGAAGGGAAGGGAAGGGAAAAGTTGGCAGCTTTGGTGTTTTTGGCAGGGATCTGACATTTGCTGGCAAGGTGGAAGAACTTTTATCTTCACAGAAGCATCTTGAGGTGAGGACTTTGGAGGTGCAATGGGATGAGCTGGTGATGTGCAAGGTCCAAAACAAAAAAGGGTATCAACACCACAGGGTCCTGAAAAGGCTTTACACTCATCATCATCATCATCCACTCATCATCTGTGGAAATCAGGGGTTGCTAATGTAACTGGGAAGGGAGTAGCAGGAAGAATATTTGGGGTTCACTTCAAAGCATGGCAACAGGGAACTGTAAAGCTCCACAAACTGGACCACAGGTCACCTCTGGATCATTAGCATGTAGTAAAAAAAGGTCAGGATGACTTTCTGGTGTGACCCTTTGGACAGGGAGGAATGCAGGAGAGGTGACAGAGGGTGCAGGATACACAGACACCCCCTCCCTGCATTACTGCCTGGAGAGGACACACAGTGACCCCAGCATGTGCCATCCTTACCTGCACCAATGATCAGCACATTGGTGCTGCTCAGGTTGTAGTTGCTCAAGGAGATGCACTTTGCCATCATCTTTGTCCTCCTCTGTGTCTGAAGAGCCTGTGTCACCACCAAAAAAAAAAAAAAAAAAAAAAAAAAGAAGAAAAGCAATTATCTTTACTCAGCATTACCCTGGGCAGCCAGGCAGGCATGGGGACAACTGTAGCAGTGTCATAAACCAGCTTGGATAGGAAGGGAACAACCACACTCTTGTACTGAACAAGGACTCCAAACCCCTGCTCATCCAAATACCATTTCAATGTCCAGTGCACTGCCCGTTACAAGGTACAAAAGAAAAACAAATCCATCATCTACTGCAAAGCCATGCAACTACTCAGAGCTGGAGTAGTGGTGGGGCAATAGAAAAAGCAGGTGTGTCCTTGTGCAATTCTGCACCAAAGGTGAGACAAAAATGAAGAAACTCTGCCAGGAATTTTATCCTGAACCCGAGCAGAGCTTGTACACCTGATACAAAGCTGATGGACTTGTCCAATCCACCAGACCACAGGTATGGACCTGTGCCAGTGCAGCCCTGCTGCACAGACCCCGGTTCCCAGGCATTAGAGGACAAAATCTGTTCCTGGTAGAGCAAATAGATTCAGTTTCCCCTCATCACATCCCCAAATCAGCTGGAGTTGAAGTGCTGCCGTTCAGGCGACATCTCTGGATATAACCCGAGTGCTCCAAGGGCCCACTGGGGCTCTGAGCCACTGGATTTGCACATGCGTACACACAACCATGCATCAAAAGAAGGGTTTTCATGGAAAGAAAGATGGCAGTGGCCTGAATGGGCTTCATTCTCCATTCCATCAGGGCAGGAGAGCCTTTCTACCATTCCAGCAGGAGCTGAGGTGTGGGCTCAGGAGGGAGCACATGTGGCCTCTGTCATCACCATGCCAAAAGGCCTCTTCCCATGGGCCAGCTAAATTAAAAGCTTAAGGAAACATAGGACAAGTGCAGGACAAACACCTGTTAGACCTGAAAGCATGGACAGCCCAGGCCAGGTGTCCAGCAGCTGCAGGGAGGCTGGGTGGAAGGGGGACCCAACACCTCTGCCCTGCTCCACTTGTGCCTCCATACAAACTGGATACTCACACATCACTCTGCCCAGGCCAGAGGATCAAAGAGAAGCATTTCCCCCCACCCCCATGCACATATAGCAAAAAATGAAAGCTTTGGCCTTGATTTTTGGATGTCAGTGGCCCCTCACCTGCTTGCTTGCTCGGATGTATACCTTCTCCTTCTCAATCTTCACCTGAGGGTGACAGAACAGTGCTGGTTTGCAGAGCAGCAAGGGTTCCCTCTGGGCAACAGCTAAGGAGCAGGGGGTGATGGCACCAGGTCACCTGCAGGAGCACCTCAGGCCATGGCAGAGCTCATCCCAGCTTGAGGCTGTGGGATCTCCTGCCTCGGATCAACCCCACACTGACGCTCAGTGTGCAACCTGACTTCTACGCACATCTTATGCACATGGTTTCTCATTCCCACCCCACTCCTACTCCAGAGACCTCCCAGACTGGGCACTCCCATGTTCCCAGGAGGTGTCTGATGCCTGTGGGTGGGTGCAAGGGAGCTGCAGGGGGGAAGGAGCTGGATGAGGAGCTGCCCTCCACTGGTGACATCAGCACATCCTTGGAAAATATTTGCTCCATGCCATACAGACCGTTACTTATGCCAGCTAAAAGAGTCATTTTGTGGGTGACACGGAACTGAGTGGTATGGTTGATGCTCTAGAGGGAAAGGGATCCATGCAGAGGAATGTGGCCAGGCTGGAGAAGTGACCACATGGGAATTTTACAAGGTTTCAATAAGGGCAAATGCAAGCTGCTGCACCTAGATGTGAGCAATTTGCCTTATCTGTCCAGGCTGGGGGGACGCAGGAATCGAGAGCAGCCCTGAGGCAGAGTGGGATTGTTCACATGGAGAAGAGAAGGCTCCAGGGAGATCTCAGAGCCCTTTCCAGGGCCTTAAGGGGCTCCAAGAGAGCAGGCGAAGGACTTTGGACAAGAGCCTGCAGTGACAGCACAAGGGGGAATGGCTCCCACTGCCAGAGGGCAGGGATGGATGGGATATTGGGAAGGAATTGCTTCCTGGGAGGGGGGGAAGCCCTGGCACAGGGTGCCCAGAGCAGCTGTGGCTACTCCATCCCTGGAGGTGTTCCAGACCAGGTTGTAGTGGTTGCTTGGAGCAACCTGTGATAGTGGAAGGTGTCCAAGGGGGTGGAATGAGGTGGGCCTTAAGGTCCCTTCCAACCCAAACCATCCCATGATTGTGTGGTTTCCTCTGCTGCAAGGACAAAGATCTCACCTGGAACCTGGGTAAACTATCCAAGCCGGGAAAGTCCTCAATGTCACCTGTGCCAATATTGAAGCAAGCTCCGTGCCAGGGACAGCGGACTCTTCCTTTGGACAAAACCCCTGCAGGGAACATGGCAGAGCAGGGTTGGTGCTGCCCTGCAGCTGCCTCCCATCCTGTGAGATGGCACCTCTTCTACAGGACACGTGACAGCTGATGTGGGCCTGGATGGGCAATAGTGGAGTTTTCTCAACATGCACACTGGGCACGTTTGGGACCAGCTGGGATCCTATATGAGCAATTCCTTCTAAAATGCCCTGGATGGCAGGGTGCTCTAGTACCTTTGGGCACAGTTCCAGAGCTGTTTGCTCTGGGATATAACTTCACTCACCAGTCAGGATGGGGCTGCCATCCCCAGAGTGTCATGGTCATTCTTAAAAGCCCCACTATTACCCAGAACAAGTGGTGCCTCAAGCAGAGCATCATTGATTTAGAGTACATGGGTTGCAGAGCAGACCCTGGCACAGCAAGGCACCTGCACACACCTGGCAGGCACAGGCATGCCCAAAGCCATCAGTTCATTTCTCTAGGTGTTGGCTCAGAGGCTGCCACGCTGGACTTCAGCTTTCCCTGCCACAATGCCAGGGTACAGCAAAGGCCACCGTGCAGCCATGGAGTGGTCTTGAACTTGTGTCTCTGCTTGCTGAGGCACAGCAGTGACACATCTCATCACCACCATGGGTGGGGCACAGGGGCAGCCCCCCTGCACCTACAGCTGCAGCAAAATCCCCAGAGAGACCCGTGTGACAGCCAGTCTGAGGAATGCACCACAGCTCTCTGAAAGGGCGGTGAGCTCTCACCTCCAGGGCAGTGTGGGGCTCCTCTGCCCTGCTCAGCAAGCGGCTCACCCCAGGGTGGGGGGGCTGAGAGCATGGCTGCTACACCCAGCACAGCTTATGGGCCAGAAGACACCCAGAAGGATGCTCCCCTGTCTTCCCCAGGATCCCACCTCCAGCAAAGTGCCATCCCAACCCCAGTTTTGGTGATGCACACAGATTGCTGCCAGTGATTAGGCTCAGGGCAGAGATCTGCCTGAAGCCTGTGCTGAGAAAGTACCATGATGCATATTTTTAGGTGCCAAGATGAGAAACCACTCTGCCTCATCTCACTTCAGTCAATAACATGAGCAATGTTCCTTTTGCTACTGGAAGGACCCCATCAGCTTAAAGAGTGTCCTCTTTCCCCTCAATGAGAAGAAGCGCCATCCCTGTGATCAGCAGTGGCAGCTGTAAACCAGAGCTGGAAAAGTATCTGGTGAGTTTTGTGCAACTCCAGCTTGCTCTCATGCCTTTCCCAGCCAGAAGATGCCCCAGTGATGCTGAGTGTGCAGTGCAGCACTGCTGCATGCTGGGCAGCACAGTCAGGGGGCTGTCCTTTGTCCTATGATGCCCTCGGTTGCTCTCCAGGACATGATGCAGACTGACCTTTGACCAGTGGAGCCCCATAGTGGGGACACTTGTGTCCCACGGCGTGGAACTCCCCACTCTCCTTGATGAGCAGAGCCTTCCCGCAGCCCAGGTCCACTTCCCGCATCCTGGAGAGGAGGAATATGGAAACAGATGGCAGAGCATCCACCTCACAGCAGATGCCACCACTCCACCCTACAATCCAGCCCTAGTCCCACCAGGCTCCCCTCCTCCTTCAACCTGCTCATTACTGGCTTCAGGTGACTACAGATGTGGGTCATTCCTTGTCACCAAGCCAGCTTTGGAGGTGGCTCTGCTGTCCCAGACTGGGGCACATCCAAACTGGGCCATTCAGTGGCAGCATCTAATTTATCCATCATTGTGCCAAGAGGCAGCTCAAAGCATCTCCCCAGCTGCTGGGGGAGCTGGTAGTGGGAGCAAGAAACCAAATTGCTTTTACTGTGACATCAGCTCCCCTCCTGGCCCCAGCAGCTCAGCAGGCCCCTGCCAGATTTGTGTTAGTTTTTCAAACCAAACACAACATCTCCCAGAGCTGAAAACCAGGAGAGGTGACTCTGAACCTTGGGGTCTACCTCCCACACCTCAGGGGTTTTTGCTCTGGTCCTGGCCATGTCCTAGGGTCACTTTTCCTGATAAATCCCTCAGGACAGCAGACATCTGTGTGTGACCTTCTTGATGTTTTCCTCAGCTGCTTTTGCAGAGTGGAGCTCACATAGTGACCTCCCACCAGCACCAGATTCCTGGTCCCAGCTCTGCTGGGTTCAGCTCTGCTCTGCAGAGGAGCCAGCAAACCTTCAAGCCATTCCTATGGAGGGGTTCAGGTTCTCATTGAAATCTCCCAGTTGCTCACAGAACAAGGAGGAATGGTCTTAAATTAAAAGAGGATCAGTTTAGATTACACATAAAAAATAAGTTTTTATAATCTGAGTAGCAGGATGCTCTGCCTGGAATAGGGTAAGACAACTCATACAACACCCAGTTTTGCAAAGCTGTCAGTGGTGAACTGAGAGGGGGTGTCACACTGCTTTTGGTCTTGAATTATGCTAAATCCAGTCTGACTCATCGACCCCAAAGTTAAACATTCTGATAGCAAGAGGAAGATGGGGCAGATATGGTAAATTATCCTTACCTAAAAATGCTAAGCTGGAACAGCTGGCCTGCAGATATCTGACTGACAATCACTTTTTACTCTAAAAGTCCTACCCCTTACAAATAGCAGGTTCTTCTAACATATTCCTTCTTGGAGTGCCTGTGGAGATTCCTCCCTGGGGTGGGAACACCCTTCAAGGTCACTGCTCAAGAGTGAGCAAAGGAGATTTGCCCACGCTTGTTGTTCTGGGTGAGTGACATCAATCTCTATTTCATAATCATGGGGTGTTCCAGCTTTAATAAAATTACTTTAATATACTCTGTTCTACTCTACTCTATTATTAGTTTTAGCTTTTATCCTGTATAGTACATGACTCTGATTAAGATATTTTTGTCTAATCATTTATCATAATAAATAATTTATTTTTATACAAATATATCTGGTTTGCCATCCTTATCCCTGCAGGACAAAGTTGTACAAAGGTTAAATCACACCTTTGTAATTCCTTAGACTTAAACCGTTGGCAATGAGGCTTAGGATTGGATCCAGCTACACCAAGGCTTCTCTTGGAGAAGGAGTTTAGAAAGGCAGGGGGTCCTTTCTGCACCTCCTGACTCAACAACAGCTTCTCTCACAAACTTTGTCTGAAACTCCCACTCCACCCGTGACAAACTGACATAGTCAGCAGGATGGCAAATAATTCTGAGAAAGAGACAAAAGGCTTAACAGAATATTTACAGCAGCACAGGACACACATTGACACTGATAATCTTTGGTCAGTGAACAATTGGTGTGAGTGGGAAAGGATACAAGAGAATTAAATAAAAAGAGGGATCACTGGAAGATAAAAAAGGAGGACGTATCATGTGCCATTAGTGAGATTATGCTTAAAGGCTGCATGGCAATGGAGAGAACAAATCATAAAAGAAACTAATAATCTGAGAGAGGAAATAAAAGACAGAAAATATGTACAACTGTCTTTACAGTTATCAAAATGACCAATTAAAGAAACAGCTAAAAGAATTCAAAGAAAAGGCAAAAGTCTTGGAAGAAAAATTAGAACTGATATTATAAAAAGCCCCCAGTGCTGTAAAAGTGTGAAAATTAATAGTATCACCTGAGGATTGGGATGGAGATTTTTGGGAAAGCCCTGATGAAAATTCTGATGAGGGAGAATGGAATGCAGATGAAACAACTGAATGTTCACCTCCTAGAGAGGAAGAGGTTCCAGATTTTAAAATGGAACACATAATTAGGACCAAAGTGTCCAAAGAACCCCAAGGAGGTCACAGGAGGAACACGGAGAGAACTTAGGCCTGGGACTCCCTGCAACTAGCAAATCTACAGGAAAAATATGGAAGAAAATCAGGGGAGTCAGAAACCAAGTATTTGTGGAGAGTGAATCTCTGGGGAAGCTAGAATATTGCTGAATGGAACTCAAGCTAAGGGATACTGGGAGCCAGAAGTCTTATCAAATCTTGGACCTGGGCTTGCCCATCAACCCTATTCAATAACCAGCAAGGCTGCATATTGGGCAGGAGGAATAAATGTTATGGGAAGAGGAGACCCAGCTTCCATACCCATATGGTCACCTAATGAAATCTCTGCTGCTGTTACAAAGGCAGCTTTGATGTGAAAACAGAAACACCCCAATCTCCACAGAGATTAATCTCCTAATTAAGACTTCTATTGAGAGGTGCCCCTGCAATGATAAAAATTTATTTAGTAGGGTGATGAGATGAAATTAGAAGAGATGTAATGCCTAATGAAGGCAATTATGCCCACATGGGCAAAACTCTTGCATGGCTTGGGAACCAGACACGGAAAACGGGCTAGGAAAGCCATTCTGGAGAGCAAACTCAGGCTATTGAGAGCAGCCTAAAAACTTAAATACAGATACCTCCAGAATGCTGGGTGAGGACTTTTAAACATACCCTACTTGAGTGAAGCAAAAGATCAAAACTCTGCTTACTTCTGGGAAGAGCAAAAGGAGATGTGGATGACAGCAGTGACCTTAGGAGTCCCTTGTGATGCCCTCTGGGGACATTCCAGTGCAGGACAGCAGACTTAGTCAAAGTGGTGAAGGATGGGAGAACACAAGTATTGGAAAGCCTCCACAGGAAAACCCCCCCAGTCCTTCTGAGTTAACAGAAACACAAAAGGAAAAAAATAGTAAGCTCTAGGTGAACTTTGGGCCTTCTCACCCAGCTCATTATGACTTATCAATGATCTGACAAGGATGGGCCCCATATCTACTTACCAGTAGGACTGAGAAAACAACATTTGAATTTTAATTACTACAGGAGCCCAAATATCTCCGATCACCCCTACAGACGCTGAAAAATAAATTTAAGTTTGAAATAAAGACAGTCCATCTAACAGGATTCAAAGGACATAGTATTTTATATATTCCACTGTCAAAGTCTGTTTATGGCTAGCTGGGGAAAAAGGAATGACCTCACACACATTTGCAATCACAAATCATTAAGAAAACATTTTAGGATATGGTGCCCTCAAAAGAAGTTTGGCAATGGCAAAACAGGAATGTTTGGTCATCCCAACCAACAAAAACTGCACATAATAAATTTTCTGAAAAAAACAGAAAATTAATCTATTAAAAATTTAGAACAAAGGGGTATTGTTATATTTAGGACACATACCCCTACAATTCTCCTGTTTGGCCAGTGAGAAAACCAGACATGAGCTGGCACTTAATGATTGATTATCGGTGGCTGAATGCCAACATAGGAAGATTTATCCCAAACACTGCCAGTCTCAGTGCCACCCTGCAAGCAGCTGCACGCAAATGGACAGCAGTTCCAGATATAAAAGATATGTTCTTCATGGTTCCATTTCAGGATACTGGAGAAATCATATTCCTGGATTTTCTGTAGAACAAGACCATTGTACGCATTAATGAGCAAAAGCCAGACTTAGGGGTGGCTTGATAGTCAGAAAAGGCTTTACAAACGCTAATAGAAGAGTTAAAAATATATTCATCACTTGGGGCAGTTCATTCCAATGATCCTACAAGCACTGAATGGGGTTTTGCTGAACATGGGACTTACTGTAACATGTCCCAGAAAGGCCCACACAGACATAAACAACCATTAGGGCTCAGTTCTGCAGCACTGAAAGATCCTGAGAAGAGATATACTCTGACTGGGAAAAGGGATTACTATCTCTGAGCTCTTAAAGAAGTAGAAAAAATTCAACAGCACCAATCTGTGCAAATCCAAAGACCTTTTAATCTGTTAGCCAGTATTAAGAAGGGCTGTGCTCCACGAGGTGGGATTGCACAAAGACCAACAGTGCACAAACGCTGTGCACGTGTCTCAGGAGTCACAGGTCTAATGGATATAACTGAAGGGCCAACAAAGCCTGCAAAATTACAGACAGCCATGATCCCAGATATGCTGGCTTTGCAACAGCCATAAAAGCCTAGTGCTATACTTGGTGTTCCTGCAGTTACCTTATACTCTAAAGTTAAAGATGTCTGGTTCACCAATGCCTCAGCCAAACACTTTGATGGCAAATGGAAGTACAGAGCAATTATGAGGGAACATCATCAACCTGTGCCAGGAGTGTGTCAGGCTGGATATCAGGGAAAGGCTCTTCCCCCAGAGGGTGCTGGGCACTGCCCAGGCTCCTCAGGGAATGGGCACGGCCCCAAGGCTGCCAGAGCTCAGCTCTTCCCTCTGCACAAGGGGAAGGGAGCACCTACAAGTCCTGCTGCATTCCTCAGCTGATAAAACCTGTTCAATGGCAACCATAACTCCCTGGGAAGATATGATAAGTTAAAGAATTTACAGCTTACCCAAGGAGCTGTGTGAACTGAGAGAGTCAAAAACAAGACCTGGTGTCTTCAAGCCAGCACACAGCCACCTGCAAGGCTCCCATCCTGCACTCACTCCAGAGTAATCCGGAGAATGATTTACTCTGCCCTGTACACTGAGCTGTTTACTCAGTTGGGAATTTGTCCTGTTGTCCCACCCCACTCCCCACTCGGGAAGCACAGGTAAATCTCAGCTCTGGCCTGCCAAGGACCTTTGCTTGAGAGCTGTAAGAGCATTGGGGGCTGTTTTCTGTCCCTCCAGTTAGCCTACTGGGAGGCTGGATGGGTACAGTAACACCAGTTTATCCTCCAGTATCTTTCTGCATCTCAGTTCTGCTGAGACTGTGCTGGTAGCAGAAAGACATAAAGGTTGGGCAGAAAGCATACTCTGTGCTTGCAGCCTCCACTAATGCAAGGCAGTGGTGCCCCAAGCCTCATGCCAGCACCCTGTGCTGATGCCATGCCCACGCACACCCTTGCCCAGCATACTCCTTGGGAGAATCATCCCAGAAAATCACTCTGGGTACCAGCACAAGGGGACTCCTTCAGCTTGGTCTATTGCTTACATGAGCTGTGGGACCATCTCACAGCGCTCCTATCTTGACCTGGACTCAGCCTGCGAGAAAACACCTTATTCTCAACCTAAAATGTCTAGCGTTGGCAGGTCTGCTGTCACGCTCATGGCATGTTGCAGCAGCTGATGCACATGACACCGGCTCTCAGACCAGTGACAGTTCCTAGCCCTGGCTTCAGCTGAGGAGCTAAAGCTCCCTGCTATGGCCATCTGCAGCCAAGTATGTTCTCATAGGCTGCAGCTAGCTCTTCCTCACCTTCCCTGCAGCCAGAAGAGCTCTCCAAATCTTTTTGTCCATCATACTCCCTGCTCCCCAGTCAATGTAGATATTCACAGAACCACAGGGTGGTTTCTGTGGGAAAGGACCTTAAAGACCCTCTCATTCTACCCCCTGCCATGGGCAAGGACACCTTCCATAGACCAGGTATGACCCTAGAACAGAACCCTCCCTGTGCAACCAATATTTCCCAAGACAGTCTCCCCCTTTTTCTTCACTCCACCATCAAGGCAATTCCAGTTGCTGCCTGTGCTCTGCCCTACTGTCCTCCAGCCCTGCTGCCACTGCTCACCTGCACAGGTGGCAGTAGGTCACCCATGCCTCCACATGTCAAATCTTCTTGAGGGATTCATTGTATTTCTCTGTCCCTCTGCATCATCCACCAAAGGCACCCACATCCTTGAGCAAAAACAATCCCACAGATAGGTTTGCCTTTACTTGAGGTAGAATGGATCCAAACTTACTTCCTTAACACATTCTTTCTTCACATGCACCATGGGGACTTTATGCCCTTCTGCAGTACAGAGAGGTTTTGATTGGGCAGGGCCAGCTCAATTGGTGGATGGACCTTCTGGCATTAATTGACAATGTGGCCTTCACTAAACATAGATCCCAGTGTTTGAAGGTCCCACTACCCATTGATCTCAGTGTAGTTTTTAACAGTGCATTGCACCATTCCATTTTTCCAGGGGCTGGTGCATGACAGGGAATATGGTACATCCAATGGTATATCTGCTCAATACCTTGCATTTGTAAGGTATAACACCTTGGTCAGTGTTAATAAGCCCAGTTCCTCTGAACCTTTAACAGAGCCCAGGTGTTTATAAGGATTTTTGAAATTAGTCCCACTATCTGACTCAATACTGACAGGATTAGTTTTTCAAGGGTCAAAATGGTGTTCCAGGCAGTGGTGTAAAGCATGGGGTACGTCTCCAGCTACCCAGTCATGCCTCCTACCATTGTCAGCACACAATGTTTGCCTTGGCAGTGAGTTTGCAGCAGTGTGATGCAATCGATCTGCCAGGCCTCCCCATACTTACATTGACCACCACCCCCCAACCTCAGGAGCTTTTTAACCACTTGGCCTTCTTGATCACAGCACATTTTTCACAATCATGGATTACCCAGGTTATAGCGTCCATAGTTAAGTCCACCCCTTAATCATGAGGCCATGATGCATCTCTTCCTTGATGGCCTGAGGTATCATGGGCCCACTGAGCCAGAAATAATGCACCCTTACGATGCTATCCCAGACCCACCTGAGACACTTTAATCCTGGCAGCTCAATCCACCTGCCCATGGTTGCAACACTCCTCAGTGCCTGACTCTTAAGGACATGAGCATCCACATGATGGACTCTGACAGCCAACTCCTCTGCCCAGGCACCGATGTCTCCCCACAATTCAGCAGCCCAGGCGGGTTTCTCTCTGTGCTGCTAGCTGGTCTTTTTCCATCGTTCCAGCCAGCCCCACAGAGCATTTGCTACTATCCCCAAGTCATTGTAGAGATAGTGTTGGCCATTTCTCTCACTCAGCAAAATCTAAAGCGAGCTGAGAAGCTTTCAACTCTGCAACCTGATTTGATCCACCTTGTCCCTCAATACCTTCTGCCACTCACCGTGTAGGGCCCCTTACAGCAACTTCCCGTGTTCAGTGCATCCCTGCAATAAGGCAGGAGCTGTCAGTGAAGGGAGCACACTGCTGTTCATTTTCAGGTAGCTGATTATATGGGTGGAGCCTCCTCAGCACGTCACCTTCTCCTCCTCCTCTTCTGATGGCAGTCTGAAATTTTCACCTTAGGGCCAGTTTGTGATGATTTTCAAGATCCCAGGGGTACTGGGGTTTCCCATCTGAGCCCGCTGTGTGATCAGACCAATCCACTTACTCCAGGTAACATCAGTGGCATGATGTATGGCAGAGACTTTCTCTTTGAACACCCAGCCCAGCACTGAGAGTTGGGGTGCCAGAAGAAGCTGTGCTTCAGTGCTAATTACTACTGAAGCAGATCAAACCTCTTAACAAACTGCAAGTATCTCTTTTTCATTTGGGGTGTAACAGGCCTCAGATCCTCTGCATACTTGGCTCCAGAACCACAGGGATTGTCCTCAAGTCTCCCCAGGTACCTTCTGCCAGGGGCTCCAGAAGGACAATTCTTCCTGGTGTAGAGAACATTTTTGTCACCCTGTCCTGTCCTGACTGGCCCAAGGACTACTGAATAAACAATCTCCTGTTTAATTTGTTTCAAGGCTTCTTGTTCTTCAAGACCCCCCCTCCACTTTAAATAATTCTTCTCCCATGTTACATGATGGAGAGGGCTGACAATCTGACTGTACTCTGGAATATGCATCCTCCAAAAACCCATAGCTCCTGGGAAAGCCTGTGTCTCCTTGTTGGCTCGTGGGGACAAAACAGGTGGTTTTTTGGTACATCCATTGGAATCTGACATCTTTGAGAGAATACCTTTCCCTTACACTTGACAGGAACCACCTCCAGAGATGAGAGTTTCTGTCTTCTTCCCAATTCCCTTGTGTCTTGGTTTGGAAAACAGGTCTTCTAAGGAAGGCAGGAGTCTCCATTGAAATGGAATATATGATTCCCTCCCCTCCAAATTATTAAGGGGCTTTCAGGCAAAGATATGGGGAAAGGAACAGCAGCTGAAATGGAATATATGATTCCCTTTCCTCCAAATTATTACGGGGCTTTCAGGCAAAGATATGGGGAAAGGAACAGCAGCTCTTTATGAGTACGTACACCAGGGCAAACAAACAACAGCTGTGGCATTAGCAACAAGCAGGCCCAGAGGCCCAGCCCCAGCTTTCTCTGGGCCGCAGGCCATTTCCCCTTTGGTGCAGTTCCGGGCACAGCCGCCAGGGGCGCTGGTGGCTCCGGGCCGGGCAGGGCGGCTGCGGTGATTCCCCCGCGCCGGCAGGGAGCGCTGTGCGCAGGCTCGCGGAGCGGGGGGCACTGGCGGCTGGGCTGCGACAGGAAGGGGTGGAGAAAGGGGCGGCCGCTCCCCGGGCCCCAGCATGACTCTGAGAGGAGCAAGCTGAACCGTACGAATGAGCAAAAACATCCCCAGGGAGTAGACGAGATGCATTGAACTCTGCAGCTGTAGCTGGAACCACAGGGCATCCCGGCAGGGCAGGGGGTGCAGGGTTACAGTGCCGTGAAAACTCGGAGCTGTGGTAAAAGAATGGTGAGGGTGGGGCCGTGGCAGCCTGGCTCTGGAGCAGATGGTGAAAGCCCTTTTTTCAGTGAGGTTGGTGTTAATAAGGTCACAGTTCAGTGCCTGCTATCCCAAGCAAAAGGCTAATCCCACAGCAGAAAAAGCAGGAGTGGGTTGGGCTCCAGCAGTGGCAGTGAATTCCCTCTCACAAGCAGCAGCTCCAACCTCTCCAAGCAAAGAGAGAGAGAGAGGGGGAGAGAACTAGCAGCTGCCCCTTCCCTTCCAGCTCTCAAAGCTCTGTCTTTTACCACCCAATTTTCTTGGTATCTCTGCCCCTCTGAAGATACCTCAGTTAGGAGGCATGCAGCCAGCTGCCCTCCTCCCCGAGCTTGGTCACTTTCACCCGGTCATTTCTTTTACCCGGTCGTTTCCTATCAACTTATGGGACTAAATTCTGTGGGGGGAAAAAAACCCCAAAATATCCTAACCCCCAACACCTTGTCACTGCCTACATCCTGAACAGGGATCCCAGTTCCTTGGTTTCACTACCACTTAGTTCCAGATCATGGGCTGCGATATTCCCAGCACTGGAGCAGTCAGGTCACCAGGGGCTCTCCTGACTGGCAGCTGAAGTCTTTTTGGATATCCCACAACTCACACGGAGACAGGGATTGGGTGATTGTCTCCAGCCTTGCCTCTTCCCCTGTTGTGAGGACCCTGCTTCCTCTTCATCCCTCACTAAATGGATGGATTTTGCCTCCATCCATACAGGGGCAAGTGCTCCCAGCGTGGGCTGTTCCTGTGGTTCAGCTGCAGCTGGAGTATCCAGGTGCCTCTTGCTCTTCCTCGCTCCTTCTCTCCCTGAGAGTGCCATCTAGTATGGAGCACTGTCTGATAAATAGTAGTCGGGGCCCAACACACTGCATAACTTTGCACCTCTCTGGAACTGCCACAGCATTTTTCTTTCAAATATTCTCCCACTTTATTTGGATTACACTTTATTGTAGCTGTTCAGGGCTGAACTTCCAAAACACTGGAGCAGAACAGTCCTGTTTCTGCCACACTACATGCCACTCGTGACTATTCACCCCTGGGGCAGATCTCTAAATGACCTTCCTAAAAATCTCTTTCGTAACTCTAAACATGGTGTGGACTGCGCTGAGAAGATGTGGAAGACTTAGCAACAAGAACAGGCTTTCCTTAACATACAAGGGAAATTCAAAACCTTCAAAGCTGTTGTCACAGGCTTGAAGGAAGAAAAGGTGGTGAAACCTGGGGAAAAAATCTTCCTCCCTTGTGCTCCCCACAGACTGGGTACAATTATTAATGGAGTGTCTGAGGCAGCACCCAAGGACAAGGCAGGAGATCAACACTGAATACACATCCCAAATGGCCCTCATTGTCCTTCGTGTTATCATGTCATAAACCAATATCCCACAGTGCATCAACAGAATGATCCTGACCCCTCGCCCTGCTCTCAAAAGGAGCACTGTGCTGGGCACAAAGAGTTTGTATGAAAATATAGACAGGGTGAGGTACCACGCCCATGTGAACAGACCAAGCAATGTTGTGGCCAGGTGCTCTGCACCTAACACAACAAATGCTTAAATCAAATTTTGTTTCCAGCCCTCTCTGGGCAGATCTGTTGATACCTCAAGCCTTCCCATCCCATGCTGGGTGTTAAATAAGGCTGCTGTGGTTTAGGAATGGAATTTCCCAATTTAGTGCTCCCACCAAAACCATGCTGCTTCTCACCCTCCCTCCCCCCTGCCCCACCTGTGGGTGGCTGGAGGAGAATTGGAGTCACAAAAGGCAAAGATAACAACACTGAGATAACAATTTACTGGAAACAGCAATGAGAGAAGAAAACCAACAGTAACAGAAAGAATATTAGCAACACAAGTGTACAAAAGAGAGAGCGAGTCACATGACGAAATGCTCACCCAGAGCTCAGAGCTCACCACCCCACTTCCTGGGCCTTGGAAACAGCATTACCCCAGTGTCCTGTGCACCGCACTCTGCCCCCCACAGTTACTCAACCAGAAGGAAATGCTTCTTCCCACAAGAGACTCTCTTCCCCTGTCCCAGCAATGAGATGAGGTTGTATAGAATAACCTCTGGGTCCTGGCCATGCAGCTCCTGGCTACTGCAACAATTAGCCTTGTCCTGGTTGGAACCAGGATACAAGCCAAGCAACTCAACTGCTCCACATCATGTGAAGATTTAATCCAAGAGAGTCCAGTGCATCCCTTTGTAGAATGGCATAATACATAAATTCTCATTGCAATGAAAAAAACCCACATTTATTCCTGGATGAACTTACCTAAGAAAATGAATTTATGGCCCTTGAAATCCCTTAAGTTTAGCACAAAGTAGCCCATAGTATATGGATTGTTCTTGGATACTATCACAAGCGATACTTCAATTTAAAGCAAACAGCTGCCAGACTCCTGCTGTGTCCCACACACCTTACATTGCTCCCTCACTGGAACAAAAGCTATTCCAAACTATTTTCTTTTACATACAGATGGAGTCTTCTGAGATGTCAATGGAACCTATACTTCTACCCCAGAAAAGAGGCCCCTGTAAAGCACAGTGACTGGGACAGGCACTCTTTAGACTTCAGAATATTAAATCAGGGCACTGAATGTGCCCAGCTGAAGTGTGTTGCCATTTGCAAAAGATCTGCATCCTTAGTGAAAGAGCAAATTTGTTAGCTCAGCTGAAAGAGCCAGGCACTGCAGACAGGATGGAGCACATGACCTGCCCCATCAGCTCCACCCATGTGCTTCTCCTGCTGTTTTGTAAAATCACAGAGGCTATAAATTTATTAAAAAATGTCTAGGTTGGTTAACACAAGTTGAGCAGAACCTTCTGAGAAATTCTGCTACACAACATCACCTCTTTCTGAGACAAGACCCAGTGCAGATCATGCAGGGAACAGAAGGCCTTCTGGTAAAAATAGTTGTCACTTGTCCATGGTGTAATTTTTTAAGATTAAAGAAATCTTACTAAGTTAAATTATCATCTCCAACAACCCTAAAGAACAAGACAGGGCATTCAGATTAGGTTAGAAGGTTTCTAGAGTTTTATCTGCAAAACCTTTTGGCACTTACTGTCCATTCTCCAGATCCTTTACATGGCACACAGATGCTTCCACCACATCCTTTGGGTTGTGGTAGGGGTTGCTGGCAATTGGATGCTCCTCAAGGTGGTAGTGCCGGGCAGTCCCATTGACTTTGTAGATCAGAGGGCTGGCTTTCCCATTGGGTGACATCTCCTCCTTGCTTCTCTCCTTCTCAGGTATCACAACTTCAATTTTCACTTCAACTGCAGGAATAACCCAAATCCTTTGTTAAAATGAAGCAAAAGCTTTTGCTGCTGTTCACTGTTCTATCACTCCATCCTTCCCTGAACTTGGAAACAGACATCAAAACAGATATTTTTTGTTGGCTTGACTTGGAAGATAAAACATTTAACATCAAGCTTGGCTTGATGACCTGAGCCCATTATTCCTCTATTCTTTCTGCATCAGGCACTCTGCATTCATAAAGTACATATTCTTGAAAGCAGACATGCTTATTATTGAAAGCAAAACAACCTCTCAGTTACAGTTCTTGTCCTGTTTAGTGGGAAACAGCTTCAGGCAGCTCCATATGAGGCACGCCAAGGTCTCTGGGGCTCAGACAGACTTCAAAAACCCCTTTAGTTGTTTGTAGGTAATGTTAACTGAAAGAGAAAGCCAACACTGCATGGTGCATAAAGCTGCTTCATTAGATGGAGACCAATTAATAAGGAACTAGAAACATCCAAAATTATTTCCACATGAGATTTTGAGTGTGGAGTGACTCTTCAACAGTAAGTGAGAGAAGCAAGGATGGTCCATTTTTCTCATGTGTGCACCAGTGAACAGGTCTGACATTAAATCATCCCTGTTCTGGTGACCAGAAGACCCAGAGACACGTGGGAGCAGGGACTGTGGGGAGCAAAGGTGCTCTTCTCAGCCACCCAGGTGAGGACATGCAGAAGTTACTATGAGGGTGGGCAGGCCCTGGCACAGGTTTGCTCAGAGCAGCTGTGGCTGCCCCTGGATCCCTGGCAGTGCCCAAGGCCAGGTTAGGTGGGGCTTGGAACAACCTGGGACAGTGGAAGGTGTCCCTGCCCGTGGCAGGGGGTGGAACTGGATGAGCTTTGAGACCTTCTCCAGCCCAAATCATTCTGTCATTCTGTGTTAATATGAGCTCCCTGAAGGCAGTGCTCACCCGTCCCCCACCACAGGCCCACCCAGCTACACCCCCATGTTCCACTCCATGCCTGGGCTGGGCAAGCTGGTCACAGCAGCATCAGAAGCCACTGATGAGCTCTCACATTACAAAGTGGAAAACATCACTTTATCTCCCAGGGACTTCATCAAGCTAAAGCCATTAATATAATAATAAATGCCCGGGAGTTCTATAGCAAGCCAGGGGAAAGTGCCAGAGACTGGTGAAGTGATTCAACTACATGGGAAATCATTGAGCTTCCCCCATCTTATAAATGTCATGAACAGGAAAAATCTGTGTAGAAGATAAAAGTTGAAGTTCCCAAACTAAACACGTAAGGAAAGGCAGAGGAAGGGAAGCCTTTCAGCAAGGCTTGTGGATGATAGGGATGCTGGGTCTTCCCAGCCTCATCTGCTGTCCCAAACGTTTTATTGCAAGAATATTGAGAGAACAATGGAAGAACAAGTCAGGGAGAAGGCCGTTCATTTTGGAAGGGAGAAAAGGGAGTGGACATGGCCATTCAGGCCTTGGAGGCAGGCAGCTGTCTCAGGAGTCCCTCAATTTTCTGCTGTTTGTGCCTGCTCAGCAAGGCAAGGGATACGTGGCTTTTTGCCAAAGAGCCAAATCCCTGTGCTCACCTGTCTATGATTCACCAAGGGTAGTGACAGACACATCCAGGAAAGTGATTTTCTGTGTATGAATGCTGACCCAGCAGAAAGCATCACCTTCTGCTGTGCTCTTGCAGCTGCAGGAGTTAATGCAAATTAATAGGCCCTGCACCGTAAATTAAAAACCCCACATTGCCATGAGCAAATCTGTTCCTAGAGCTCTAGAGAAGCAGCCTGGCTGCTGCAGGCACCCAGTGAAGAGGCTGCACCCCATAAGCACCTCTTTCCTAGGGCACTGGGAGAAGCAGACATGGATTTTCCAGGACAGAATTTGAAAATATAATGAATACCCATTTATGCCAGTCCCAGTGAAATACTTCTGGCCCAAGAAACAGTAGGCTGATGTCATATGATTTCACAGTCAATCTGCAGAAAATGTGTTGGTGCATCCTTGCAGCCAGACTGCGGAGCCAAACCATGTCGCAGGATGAGACAAAGGTTGGGTAAAGCTGGTGGCTCTGAGCCCTAATGGTGAGGGAGACATGGATATCAGTGAATTCACCCTGCAGGGAACAACTCCCATCTCTCACTTGGCTGGTGCCCCAGGACTTTGTTTTACAGAGCGCATTTGGGTCAGGTGAGCACATGGAGTGCCCACTGATTCACAGCCAAATGAACCTGCGGGGATGAAGATGGAAATGTAGCTCTGAGCTTTTCCCTTCGTCCTCAGTTAGAAAAACATATGCAGGAAGCAGCAAGTCTCTGGAACTCAGCCATCCCCAGTTGGCACCCACCAACACTGCTGTATAAATGTCCAGAGGAAAAGAAAAAGAGTTGTAAAATCTTCCCTTTCCTATTTCGAGCCCCGCATTTCACTGCTTGCCTCTGTGGGAGGCATATCCCACTTGCCTCTCAGCAACCCTTTTTACTCCCATCTCCTCCTCCTTCTCATGCCTCTCAGCCCCTCATGGGGTGTCCCTCTGGCCTGAAACCTGCATTCCCAAGGGATGATCCCTCCAGGAATCCAGGGCTAAGCAGCACCTGAGCTGATCCAGCAAACTGGCTCAGTTACCATCAGGGAAAATGACATTTAAATGAAATATTTATAAACCCAAGTTTAACTTAATACCAAATCCAACTGGCACAATGGGGCTGGGGCCGGTGTGTTCCAGCTCTTTGACAGTCACATCCTATAACTGCTAGAAGAGGGTCTGGACCTTAAAGCAAACTGTTTTGAAAGTTTTAGGCATGTTACTACAAAGAGTAGTAGACAGTAGGCAACTCCTCAGGAATATAGGTAGAAATATGGATATAAATATAGATATTGATACATAAGTATGGGAATAAAGTATAGATATAGATTATATAGACAAAAATGTAAATAGTGATGTATATATGCATAGGCATAGATATAGATGACAAAAAGAGACAGAGGTGTGCCTGCTTGCCCTGTGCCACCAACATCACTTATACACATACATACGTGTGTGTAGGTGTGTTTATACGTTCATGCACATTTTTAAGATATCTCTATAGATACACACTTACATAGATGAAGAACCAGAAGGCCAGGGCTGGAAATATTTTTTAAGAATATAGAAAAAAGCAGAGAAAATAGCTGAGCATTAGCTCATATCACATATCCACATATCCCTCAGCACTGCAAGCTCTCACTACTCGAAAATCCTGAGTCAGCTCCTCAAAGTCACAGAATCATTTAAAATGCAGGCTCTTGACAAGACTATAAATTTTGACCCTTTTTTTTTTTCTCCCAGGTTTTCAGCATTTAGGTCGAGCATCCTTCACATACAATCAGGAACCATGTCCCAACACCATTTATCACTGTTGGCTCAGGTGTTGTTTTTCTCTTGTAGTCACGATGTTCTTGTGCTTTGCCTTGATGTCATTCACCCAAGCAGTCAATCCTTAATATTCCATTGCATCTCCCGTAAATTTATTCCTTCTCCATCACTATTCACAGCCTGGAGGGACTAGTCAAAGTCTCTGCTTGCTCTTGGAGAGGTACTTTAGATGTGAGACTGGAACTGTTGACATTGATCCCAAAGCAGGGTGTTGACAGGTGGCTGGGCTGCTGTGCAGGGTCACAGGCATTATTTTTAAAAAATTAGGGCAATTGGGTGCCCCAATACTTCTTTATCACAGGACTGGGTTCCCAGTATGGTTCAGAGCCTCTATGGAGGCTATATTTAAATTATGGATATGGGGCCATTGAGAGGTTGTACCTCCAGGTACCCGATATTTAAGATACTAAAAACCAGGAAAATACTGAGCTAATATGGGAAGAGAGAATTTACATGAGCCAAGAGCTGAATTGAGCCAAGTCTGAATAAGATGAAGATCCCTAGCTATAGAGGATGGAGGAGCTGAGCTGGCAAGGGGAAAGCAGTGTGTCTGCCTTCCCCAGGCCTAAAACCCTGCGATGCACTTCAGGGCTGCAGGCACAGGCAGAGGAGCACTGAGGGCAGGGAACAGTCTGCTGCTGGCTGTATGGTGCCAACAGCTTTGGGAGCAGTAGAAACCAGAAATGCATCAAGGGATGATGCTGGAGGGACCAGCAGGCACAGCCAGAAATCTCAGTTTACCCCAGCAGGGTTTGTTTTCCCAAAGCCAACACAGAGTAAATCCACCACCATGAGACATGTTTAGGGCTCACTGTGCCCTGCCAGAGCTGCACTCTCCAGGCTTGCCCACCCCACCTCAACTGCAAGCCCCAATGACAGTGACTTCAGGTGGTCTCAAAGAGATTCCAAACCATTTCTATGGACCACTTATCCCATCCTTCCAAGGCTGGACAGGGCTTGGAGCAACATGGTCTTGTGGAGGTGTCCCTGCCCACAGCAGGGGGTTGAAACTACTTGGTCTCTACTGACCTATCCAGCCCAAACCCTTCCATGATTCTATCATTCTGTTAAAAATGACAGAGCCAATGACAAAACCACCATGTCAAATGTGCCTGTCTCTGCTCTCCCTCTGCAGATGCTCTGTCAGCAAATGCTACGCTCCAAAACCACGAGGTAGCACTTACCAAGCAAGGATGGGGACAAGCTCAGAACCGAGCTCAGGTAACACAGCCAATGGCACCCCCTCCAGCACCCTCCAGCAGTGTGAAGCAGTGTGCAGGGAGCACATCCCCTGCTAAATGCATCCTCCATGCAAGGGTGAAGCCCACCCCAAGACACCCCATGTGCTGGGAAGCGACTGCCCTGCCATCAAACACTGAGCCCAGCAGAAGAAGAAGAATCAATATTTATAGGTTTTGAAGCCACTCTCCCAATATCCAGGGCAAAGACAGAGCTGCTGCAGCTCACACAGAGCTGCCACATGATGGTTCCTGACACCCATTATCCTGATCTGGCTGCACTGTGGGAGCAGGTGCTGGGATACCATGCAGGCTGCCAGCTGGGCAGCTCACCCCAATGCATCACACTCCCAAGACAAACCCGAGGAGAGAGTTATGCAGAGATTGAGAGCTGCGCCTTCAGAAGAGGATCTGGCATCACGGGACTGCAGCACTGGAGATAACAGCAGATTACTTCACTGTTTGAACATAAGCTCTTAATTAAACACTGAAATATCTGGACAGGGATGGGCGCTGCAGCGGCAGCCAGACCTCACAGCTGGCCGGCAGTACAGTCAGCACAGCTACTTAGGGACTCCGCTCCCCAGAGCTCTTGTATCACTCATCTGCCCTTCAAAAGGTGATATGTGCACAGTGCCAAGGTTATCTCGAGGGTTCTCAGGGTCTCTCTTGTAATGAAGGAAGTGGAGCAGATAAAGATCTCGTGTACACCTTGAAAAAGTGCCTGAATCAATTCCGTTCATTTCAGGCTGCATCCAAAATATTCCCTTCATGTGGAAACAGCACTGATGGAGCAAATAGCTCTATTCTGTCCCTGCTTCTTATTCAGACAAGGAATAGTAAAGTCCAGTACTCAGCTCTAATACTGTACAATTCCCATATGAAACATCAGTGAAACCCTTTGCTAGAACAATCAGTATCCTCAAATGCCTCTGTTTGCCTCCTTGCATTTGCAGGTTTTATAAGCCTGGGATGAAGCCCTGCAGCCAGTGGTGAGCTACCCAAGGGCTGCAGAAGGCTTGTGCAAAGCCTTTGAAGATGCTAATCCAAACCAGAGCTGAGGGATGGAAGTGCATTGCAGGATGGCATTTTCAGGCATTTGGCCCTGCTATGCAAATATAGCTCTCTCTCTCTCAGCTGCAAAAATCTGCAGCTAAGGAAAACTGAGCATTGGTGCTCCAACACTGGTCCAAGATTACACAGTTTTGCTGATAGGATACAAAATTAAGTGGAGCTCATAGCAGAGTTTGTCACAAGTTTAGTCAACACATGCATTTATTCCTGGTTGTGTTTTTGCTCCTCAAACATTTTAAGGAAACATATAAACTATATAAACAGGGCTTTCACAGAGAAAACTTACAGGTCAGAGTGTCCAGTGCCATATTACCTTGGTACTGACCCATAACACCATCACAGTACAGTCAAGCACCTTTATATTCCCATTGTGCCTTGCATAAAGGCAGGGAACCTCACTCCATGAATGCTCAGTGAGGCACAACTTCTATTGCCCTTCTGATGCATTTAGTCCTCCAACCTGAAATCCCTCCTGTCTCAGACAGTGAAGGCAAACTGCCAAGAAAGGGTCCCCAAAAGACATCTTTCCACCCACAAAGGCTACACAGGGATGCTGACTGGTCTGATAGATCATCACCGTTCTCTGATTCCCCTTGCCCTAGGACACAAGCAAGGAACAAGGACAAGGCCACCCTAAGCTGCCTCCAAGGTGGCCAAAACAAGCTGCAGGATGGCAGCTGGGAGCACTCCTCCATGGCAGCTTCAGGAACACTGACAGGAGCAACCATTGCTGCCTGGGGTCCTGTGCCAGGGCCGTGCCAGGGGTGTGAGTATGGGTGATCACGCAGTGCCTGCTCATGCCCAGCCTGCTCAGGACAAGGCTGACCATTGACACTTGCACACCAGGCCCCCCTCAACCAGCCAGTTCGCCTGGGCAGGTGGCACCACCCCTGCCCCTCGCACATACACCCAACCTTCCCCAAATGGTAGAGAGCAGGGAGCCCAGCCAGCCCAGCCATGGAAGGAATGTGCCAGCCAAAGGGAGAATCCTTGATGTCCAGGTGTCTACAGCTGCTTTCCCCACCAAAAGCAGTACAGATGGACAAGCTTCACCAAGAAAATAAAATCCTAAAATAAAATCCAGGACCTGGTCTGCTCCTTCCCAAGTCATTCCCTTCCCACAGGGAAAGAAGTAAGGGCTGGCCAGTGTGCCAGAGTGACAAAACTGTGGCAGAAGGAAGGTGCAGGAGCCCCATGTGTCTATGCTGGGATAGCTGTCACCCAAACCTACACTGGGGCACGAGGGCAGCAACTCTGCTCCAGATCTGGCAGAAAGGTAGAAGCAGGTGGGTGGTGAAGAACAAGGCAGTGTGACCAGGCAGAAATGCCTCCTTCACAGTACAGGGTGAGGTCCCCTCCCACCCACCTATCACGCCCCTGGCACTGCTGCAACCCCCCACAGCTCCCTGCCTGGGAGTGAGAGCACTGAGGAATTTGGGGGGATTAAGAGTCCAGTAATCCTCCCTGCAGGAGCCAAGCATTAACATTCCCCCGGCCAGCGTCCACCGCTGACCTACTTCTCCCACGGGGACAGCGGGATGGGGGCAGTCAGAGGGCAGGCAGTCACCTGGTTTGGGCTTGGAGAAGCATCCTCCCATGGTGCCGGGCGGGACAGGCAGCGGGGCGGGGGCCGGGCCAGTCAGCCAGGGCGCGGGCACATCCTCGCATGGTACAGAGGGGTCCCGGCTCCCGCGGCGATCCCCACCTGCGATGGGCAGAAAAGCTCCGTGAGAGCTGGTACGGAAGGCAGGGGCGGCAGGCAGGGGAAGCAAACCCGTGACGCACACCGTGGGCACCCCGGTGATCCGAGGGACGTGGGGACAGCCACCTGGGACATCTCCGTGCTGGGAGACGCCGCTAAATTCAGTTATGAAGTTTATAAATTCAGTCATCAAAGTTAATTACAAAAACCCTCATATCATTTATGGCCAGACTTTAATAACTTCCCAAAGCCCTGCCTTTGGGAATTAAAGCTCTAAGCACACAGGTCACAGCACAAATACAATGACTGAACCATAAATACATTTCAGTTGGGGTTTTTGTGTTATTATTAGGAGATCGAAAAAAAGAAGTCTATTCTATTGCAGTCCTGGAAGTTCCCCTATGCCAGTTATGCTCATTCCTGAAGAAATGCCATTGGCTTAGGAGCAATTAATTATTTAGAGAAAGGGGTTTTGATATCAGACCATTTGCATCAATGTCCTTTTTTTACACTTTTATTGAGTTTTGGTTTTTTTTCATTTTTAAAGTCAAGTTGTGTTTCTCTTACTAGCTTTGACTTGAGGAGCTCTCAGATTTGGTACAGACTAAGAATTTAGATAAACCTTTCCAATTCCATTCCATGGCTGAAAACAGCAACGCGTCATCCAACACACTGGCAATAAAATAGTATATTTCATTTGTTTTACTCAGTCGTGAATTCAACTGATTTACTACGGTTTTGCCATATGTTTTTCAAAAAGCACTCTGACCTGGGCAGGAAGATAAATACAATTTCTGAATTATATTTTGAGACAGGCAAAGTAGGCTTTTCTGTAGCTTATAAAATGCCTCAAGACCTTTACAATGAGAAGAAATTAGAGAAGTGCCAGGAGAGAGATACCAAGCACCTTTTCTCCTTAGCTTAAACATCAACTCAAAGTATCAGGATGTATCCCTCTATTTTCAGCTACATCCCTCCAAAACACAACTTCCAACTCCCCTTCCATGCATAGCATCACCTCTGCTCATCCCCAGCTGTGTTGCAGAACCAGCTTCAGAGCCTGGATGATGTTGAATAAGCAATCCAGGCTGTAGAGGAACACAAGCCTGGTGCCTTGCCCATGGTGCAAAGCAGGCATGTGCTATTTGATACTCTGCAAAGAAGGATTATTAAATGCAGAGGGAAGAGCTCTTCTCCCAAGAGCATCCCAGGAAAGTAGCATGACAATGTTTATACAAGAGCAAATGCAAAAAAAAGCTAGCATTTAAGAAGGTGCATAAATGCAGAGGAAGATTTGGGAGCAGTGGGGGAAAACGGAGTGGTGATGTCACATGCAGTAGCTGCTGTAGGGCCCTTTGCCAGAACCAGCAGAAAGAAAGGGAAAATGGCTTCGTACCAGGCAAACCAAGTCTTGGGTCACTGATGTATCAGTGACACAGGACAACAGTTTAGTGTGCATAATAAAATACTGCCACTGGTGCCTCAGGAGCAAGCCAAGTCCCCACTAACCCAGATCAGCTCTTTGCACTGGACGTCCTGCAACACAGGTGGACACTGTGGCGACAAGACAGGATCATGCCCCAGGCAAGTAGGGCCCTGGCACCATCGCTGCATTCCCTCCACATATGGAGGACCACAGCAGGGACCCCTGGACAGGTGGTGGGTTGGACGGCAGAACAGTAGCCCCCAAATATGCCTCACCAGAGAAGCATTCCAACTTCTCCAACCCTCCCAGAGATGCTGATCTGGGACTGGTTTCCAGCTGGTCTGGCTGGTTTTAGCAAGGACTTGGGAGGATGTCAAGAGTTCCTGAATGTTGGAATGTCACCCATTCATCCGAGATGTCTTGGCTTTGTTTGGACCTTAAAGATGGCAATCTGCAGCCATCCCCTCAAGCCCACTGCACATCTCCTAATTTCTTCACTGATGGTCCCTCCAGTCTTTCCAAAGCACTGAGACATCTGAACCTCCCAAAGCAGGTCAGAGGGAAGTGTTTCCTATCAGAGGTGTCCCTTCTCCACTCCTAGAGTTCCCCTGGCAAAACCAAAATGGTTCTTGGTAGGATTTCAGCTGATGACACAGAGGAGAAGCCACCTGGATGCTCCTAGCCTCAGTCCCAGCAAGCACATGGAGATGCTTTAGAATCACCTGAGACTCAGATGGTTGCAGAAAGGCACCACCCGCCCTCAGGGGACACAACAGGGCCGTGTTACTGTTAGTGGCATCCAGAGGTATCGATCCAGAGCTGGATCCAGCAGGACTCATGGCCAAAGCCATAAGCTCTGTTACGAGAAGGAAATAAGCCCATATACAGCACAATGTAGCTGAACACAGGATCACCTGTAAAACCTTGCTAGGTCCTGAAGGGTGACAGCCGGACCTGAACAAGGTGTCCATGCTCAGTAAACCAGTTCATCATCTGTTCTCTGAACAAAACAACACTGTGTGGCACACAGCTGAACAGAAACACCTTCAGCATCTGCTCAGAGAGGGCAAGAAGGAGTGGGCTACCAAAATACGAGGTAACTGATGTGGTGCTGAGGAACATACTAGTCCCATCCCTAAAAACTCTAGTGTGAATGAGGAACTGGCCCCTACACCAGGCTCTCTGCAGAACTCCATCATCCACAGAGAGCACTGCCTGCTCCCCAACAGGAAAAACTGGGAAAATTATCTAACAGGAGAAACATGGGTGTTGTATTGTGTTTTGTTATATGCCGATTTGGTTTGTTCCTTGTACCCCTTTAAGTCATAATGGTTCTGCCCTGGTTCTCTCTCTCCTTGATCGCCCCGTCAGTCAAATCTCTCCTCCCTGTTACCCCTCGCAACCTTTGTATCCATTCCCTCAGTCCCTCCCTGGTTCCCTGTCTGTCACACGGATCCTCGTCCCTCAAGGCGAAAGCCTTAGGCGCTCCCCTGACCGAGCCCCGGATCGGGGGAGTGCCCCGGTGCTGCCGGCGGTGCTGGCCGCAGCTAGCCGGGACACACCTAAAGGTCAGCTGCCGCTGGCCCCTACACCAGGCTCTCTGCAGAACTCCATCATCCACAGAGAGCACTGCCTGCTCCCCAACAGGAAAAACTGGGAAAATTATCTAACAGGAGAAACATGGGAAACAGTCTAGTGCTACTGACCATGAGCACTGCCCCTGCACGGCAGCAAAATATGTAAAATATGGCAACATCAAGCTTCAGTGCAAGTCGGGGATATCAGATCAGACAGCCCACCTGGCTCGGCCCAGTGTCCACTGCCCAAACATGGCCAACAGCACCCATCTGCCACAAGCAGGCAGGAGCAAGGCAGGAGCAGGGCAGGAAGGCAGGGACACTCCAGCCCACACTTCCCGCTAGGCTCAGAGCAGGATCCAGAGCCTGCACCACTTCTGAGCAGTGCAGTGCTGGCAGAGCTATTATTAGCACTGTGCTTCTGCTCTCTGCGGTGCCCCAGGCTGCTGTTTTAATCAAGTGCTCTGCTGTGACTCCAAAATCCTTTCCAAGAGCTAATGTGGCAACTATATAACTACAGAGGTGTATTAATACACCATAGGTATTTTTTCCCTGAGCATCAGTTTGTGTTTATTGCCCCAGTATCATTTCCTTACCTGGCACCCAGGTCCCTCCCATCCAGCTGCAGCATCTCTCAGCATCTGTCCTGCTGCTGTAAGTAATCCTGCATCGCCTGCCTAGAAATCTGGCAGAGATATGAGCACCAGGCCATGCCCTGTGACATTTCCCAGAGATGTCAGTTTGCCATCCCAGCTTGCTCCAGCTGGAGACCTCTGTGGAGCACTGAGCAGAGACACACTTGTGCCACTGTTGAGTGCCTCAGCTGTGATTCATCTGCTGTGTGAGGGGCCTGGTGCACGTGGGCACCAGCTGCCCCTGTGCCCTCTCCAGGCTCCTCCAGACCCCCTCACTGAGCTTCTGTCTGCACACTCACCTTTTTGTGGACATCATCCTGACCCCCACTGCCTTGGCCACACCAGCCCTAGGTGCCACCAGAGGAAGAAGAGGCAAGAGGGCTGCTTCTCATTCCCTTCCCACTTGCCCAGCACAAGTCTCCTCACCGGCTCCCCTGGACACACAGAGGGGGTTTCTGCACCTCTCAAGGCAGCTCTGTCCCCTCCCCATCCTTCTGTCCCCTCCTCTTAAGCCCTGGACCCAAGTTTCCTCTCCTCAGTAATGTGGGACTTGCCAGTGTCACCAAGATGACTGATGTGATCTCCTGGCACCAGGGGCTAGCAGGGGCTGCCAGAGAAGGCAGGGGCTTGGTGACAACTCACCATATGCTCTCAGAGAAGGGACCCTGCTCTGGGGCTGAAGCATGGAGGAGACAAAGACGCTAGAGCAGCTGCCAGCTCCTGAGGATCCTGGATATGGCTACCAGAATAAGAAACACCTCTGTCCCTGGGTCTTACAATCCCAGATCCTCCAGGCTTTGCACAGCCCTGGTCCTCCCACAGCTGCATCTCCTCTGCTGCCCTGTCCTCCTCTTGGGACCAACCCAAGCTAGCCCTAGGTCTCCTGGGACACAGTTCAGGATCCCAAAGCTCAGGAACATGCCTATCATTCCAAGGAAACGAGACAGCAATGGGTCCTCCCATCCAGCATCCAACATCCATTCTCCCAGGGAGCTCAGGATCAGGTGCTCAGCCAGCCTTTCACCTCTCTTCATGTCCAGGCACTACTGCTTGGACTGACTTCCTCCCACAGCTGGAAATGCCTGAATGATCTCTGGCATGAGTCCAGCAAACCAGACTACAAGGACTTTTGTCTTCCTCACACAGGTGAGCTCTCTGCTTCCTCTGCAGTGCTCTGCAGCAGGATCTGGAGGAAAGCTGGGGGCAACCTGGCAGAGCACCTACAAAACCTTTGAGGAGGTTTCTGAAGAACCACTGGAATTCAGTGAACAAGTGGGACATCTGGGATCTGCTCTGTTCCCAAGGAGATGACTTCTGCCTCTTCATTGACATCACCAGTCTGCAGGAGAAGGGCTGAAAGTCCATGGAGAGCCAAGGTCCACACAAGTGAGGATGAGGAAGGTCTCTTTTCAGATACACACCAGGATCTCAAAGCAGAGGTCAACAAGAGATATGTCCCAAAGACATTCTGTCAGGATGAGGAGGAGAGCTTCCCCAAGGTCAAGGGAGAACTCCTCAGTACTGGAGAACTAATGAAAACCACAAAGGAGATGTAGGCAGTGTGAGCCCTGGGATGGCTGTTTCTCAAAGAGAGTGGGATCAAAGGGCCAATGAAAGAGACACTGCACCTCTCAGCAGCTTTTAATGCAGGGAGCACTAACATGGCAGCCCCAAGGAAGTTGTGGTCATGACTATGCTGGCTGGTATTCATCTCCCATCAGTGTGGCACCTCTTGCTCTGCACCTTCTGTCCACGATCATGTAAGAATTCAGGCTGAAAGAGGTCTCTAGTGGTCATCTGACCCAATTCCAGCTGTGAGCAGGGTGACACACCAGCCTGGATCAAACCCTAATTCTGCCTTAAGCTTTAGAGAATGGACCCAACACTAGTCATGACAGGACCCACTAACATCTGGGGGTCCTCAAGGGTACAAGACTTTTTTAGATGGGTATCAGTGGGAAAGATTCAATGGTATACAAAGAACAAGCAAATCCATTCCTGGCATCTGGAGACCACCACAGACCTACCCATCCACACATTTGCCAGATGCAGCACTCATTAAAAATGGGAACAAAAGGAGATGTTGAAAGATTTCACTTCCTCAACACTTTGGAGCACTAATGGTCTCCTGGTGGGACTGGAAGTTAATTTTTACTCCCAAGATACCCCATTTCTGGAGTATTTTGTGGTGCTGAGCCCCCCTGAGGTGCCTCCAGTAGAGGAAGGAAAGGGATTAGGCAGCTGTGCTGTGCCCTGGAGCAATGACAGCCGCAGGGGTCAGGCACAGGCGTTGTTCACATGCTCAGGTAACAGCTCATTGCCAGTTTGGGGTCAGGAAGGGTCTCCCTTAGAGATTGGCACAAGTACCAGGGAGCTTTTGCCTTCCTCTACAGCTCTAAACATCGCCCCTTGCCAAGCTCCTCAGGGCTGTTTCTGGCCAGGGATTCCCTGCTGTGGCAGGGCCAGGAGTCCAGCTGTGTGTGTGATCTCTCCACCTCTCTTCCCCATGGCAGCTTTGTTTTCCTAGCTTTCAGTCACTTGTAGCATAGGTCTTCTAAGGCAATGTCCAACAGCTCTGCACTGAACAGGAGCTGCTGGTTTTTAACTGCTCCTGCATGCAATAAAATTCTCTTTTTATTGAATCTGGGTTCTGTTTCTGCAAACATTTGCTTATTTCTGCCCCGAGAACTTTGTCCTTTAGGAGCTTTTTCAGTTCCTGAGATAATTTTTGGACTCAGAATGATATTACAGCTAATTGAAGAGCTCAGCACTTTCTTATTGAGACATCCTTCATGGATCTCTCTAAAGGGTCCAGGTCAAGTAATTTCTTTTCTACTCTGTTTGACTGAACTCAACATCTGGAAAACTTGCTTGTCTGCTCTGTAGAATGAAGGGTACCATGTGCCTGTTCCAGCCATTCACATCCAGCTCTGCAAGCTGGTTCCACATCCCCCAAGCAGGAACACAAGAGGAGGGGGCAGCTGGAGACTCAGAGCATCTGGTGTTACCATCCATGCTTGCAGAGAAGAGCTGGCTCTGACTCTGGTCCCTGCTGTGGGAAAAAACAAGCCCTGATCCCAAATCATACCCTATCCACTACAGTGCTGCCAATTCTCCATACATGCAAAATATTGTCTTTAACACAAGGCCAGCAGGAGCCATGGAGCAGTCCCAGCAGCAGACCTGTTTTGGTCACACCCTACAAGCAAAGTGCAGCACAGATCCCACCACAGCCTCTCCATCCCATCCCACAAAGCATAGTCTGTCCCATGTTCTCTGGTCCCTGGACACAAGGACTCTGGTCCACCTGGTCCTGAATATCAGCAGGACCCAGAGCATTATTTCCCATCTACCTTCTCACCACACACAATGGCATCTAACAAGGACCCCATCCCTCAGCCCCACCATCACCCTCTGTGGCTCCATCCCAGCCAGACACATACCCACCCTGACCCACCACACACCCCTGGCACATCACCAGCCCTCATGCACCACACTCAGGTCATGGTGTGCTCTTTCAAGGGCTGCCCATTTCTCTCACTTTTCTGGGGATTTTCTCTAGTTTGATTCCCACAGTGTTTAGTCAGAACTAAGCCATCACCCTCACCAGGTTCTTCCATACCTGTGCTAGTATTAGAAAGACTTTACAGTGGTGACTCCATATCCCTCTGTCCTTGATCAGTACACCCAGACTGTCCTTCTCCATCGTATCCTGAAGGCCCACTCTTGTTTCACATTAGTGCCACCATGCACAGTCTCATGCTCACTGCTCCTCCATCTGTGTTCAGTGGTGCTTTCCACCTCCAACTCCTCAGCCAGTTTCAGCTGCTTTGTGGGCAGAGGACATTAATAAAAATATATAAGGTGGATCCCAAGAGTCCTGCAGCTCACCAAGCAGTACACCTGCCTCTGCTTCAGTACCCTCCTGACCCTAGTGATCCTGCCAGGTACCAGGCTTCAGCCCAGACGTGCACCAGCACTCTCCCACAGCTTACCTGCTTCCCTCCCCAAAATCAGCCAGTCTCCACTGGTGTGGCAGAGTCCCAGTCTGTCTCCACAAAGCCTGTCAGAGCAGAAACCAGCACAGACCCCACAGTGAACACACCACCCTCCTTATGGCGCAGAGTGGTGGTGAAACAACATTTGGGCTCCAGCTCTTGTCCAAGCAGAGCCACACTACCAGAGTCCCACAGACCACAGGCATCTTCCTACCGTCCTCACCATCCTGCAGAGATCAACTCCCCCAAAAACCACAGCAGCCACTGGCACAAAGTCCTACTGACACCCTGAGTTGCCTGCAGCTCCCCTCTCTGCACACCTTGGGGTTCATCCTCCACCTACTGCAACACCCTGGGTGCCACAGCCCATGATCTCAATGAGGAACCCCCATGTTTCCCAGCAAGGTCTGTCTCAGCAAAATCAAACTGCCCTATCTCCAGGGCAAGCCAGACTCTGCTGCCAAAAAAAGCAGCTCTCTCCACGGGACACAGGACTCTGAGCACAGCCCAGGCATGGCTGGAGCACTGGGGAGCCGAAGGCTCTATCCCCACCCCGTGGACCATGCTGTGCACTCTGTGTTATCAACGCCACCCGCAGCAGCCCTGCTCTGACCCCAGGGAGGGGCACAGGGCTTGCCTGCCAAGAGAAAAGGAGACAGTGGGAAGAGAATCAAGTCACACAGAAGACAGCATGACAGGGGATGATGTTTTAGGGCAGAGAGAGCTTGTATTTTTAAAACAATATGAGGATGAAAACAGATGGTCTCCATCCTGAAGTTACCATTTTTGTCAGGAATCACACTACAAAGGATGAAAAGAGAGTCCCACAACCCCTAGCTGTGGTTCCCAGACCAGCAGATCTGCCTTTCAGAATGGGGTGTCCAATTGGGGGACCACCCCTGTGTTCATCTCATTGCTTCTTGTCCCTCCACCTCAAAGATACTGCACACAGGACATGGTAACACTGTGCAGACATGCAGTGCACTGCTGCCCACCCTCTGCCCATGGAACAGATGAGCCAAAATCAAGGGGGCTGGCACACAGGAACCCCATATTCTTGTCTCCCTGATACCCCAACCTCCTCTTTACTCTCTAGCTTTTCACCCCATTTTTCCCCCTGTTGTATTGCATCCCCCTTGATAGCTCTCCAGCTAGCTTCCTCTTCCCTCTGCCCAACTCTCCCATTTCCACTTTCCTGCTATTTCCATACCAGTTCCAATCCTACTGCCTGGCTTCTGTTTCAGGGTCCCGCAGCTGCTGACACACAGTAACTCTGGCACCCCCAGAGCAGCACTGGACCCCTCCTTTGCCTCCTGTTCTGTCCTCCACCTTGTTTGCCCGGCCCCCTCAGTATAACCTTCCCTGCCAAAGCTTTATCTCTCCAGCCACTTCCTGGTGGGGTCCAAGATTTGCCTTACACCCACCTGGAGAAAGCAGCGGGTTTGTCTTTGCCGGGTGATTTCCTTTCAAACAGTCCCGAGAAGCAGAAGTCCCGCTGCAAGGCGGCAGCGAGGGGCTGCGCGGGCAGGGGGATGCGGGCAGGGACCGGCGTGCCCCGGTGCACTTCACCTTGTCACAGGAGTTTGTGTCAGCGGCAGCACCGAGAGCTACAAAGCTGCCGTTTAATGGACCCCGTGGCTCCCGAAGAAGCGCAGCGGGAACGCCGTGTCGGAGCACAATCAAGGCAGGATTGCTTTCCTGGCTGCTGCTTCAGCAATTTAGCGGCTCCAGGTTAAAGGCTCATTCGGCAGCACTATCACTGCCACCCCTCCACACAGCTCTGTGAGCTAGACTGGAAATCATTAATCATGGCATTTGGTTCAGATCGTAAAGATCTGCCAATAAAAATCATAAATGTTGGAAATTCTCCGCGGATGAAGAGTGATCTATGCAAAAATTAAATCATTTCACAACACGAGAGACCTTTAATTCTCATTTGCTCCACCACAGGCAGCTAAGCCCCTGCTGTGCTGTCACTGCCAGGTCCCCATTGCACAAAAGCAATCTGCATTCCCCACAGGAGCTGGAGCAGGGCAGGAGTTTATCCCGGCAATGTTTTCCACGACTAACAGCTACAGTATAACACCACAGTCCAGCCCCATTCATCACACTCAGATGTTCCCTCTCAAAGGAGACCATGCAGTTCATGGAACCATAGAATGTCATGAGCTGGAAGAAACACAGAAGGATCATGGAATGGCTCGGGTTAAAAGGGACCTTAAAGCTCATACCTTTCCACACCCCTTGCCACGGGCAGGGACACCTTCCACTATCCCAGGTTGCTCCAAGCCCTGTCCAGCCTGGCCTTGGGCACTGCCAGGAATCCAGGGGCAGCCACAGCTTCTCTGAGTAACCTCTGCCATTGCCTCACCATCCTCACAGTGGAGAATTTCTTCCTAATATTTAATTTTATCTACCTTTCTTCAGCTTAAAGACATTCACCCCCGTCCAGGAAAGATCCCTGGTCAGGGGGAAACAAACTTGGAGAACACGCTGGCGGGAGGACATGACACAGGGACCTAAACCCCGCTCAGGACAAACGCGGCTTTTCTCCGCGACCCATTTTTATGCCGCTTTGATTTCCTGGGCATTTGCTGCATCTCAGAAGAGATGCTGAGACATGCGGCGCTCTCGCACCGCCTGCCCCGGCTCCGACCCCGGCTCCGACCCCGGCCCCGCCGGCAGCTCCGGCTGTGGAGGAGCCCCCGGGCCCGCCGCGCGCCCCGGTAATCCCGATACCCCCGGTGCCCCTGCTCCTGGGGGCAGCAGCGGCCCCCACCGACCGCTCCCCCCGGCCGAAGGTGCGGCGCGCTCCTGGACGGCGGCCCTGCACTGGGAGCTCCCCTCGCTTCACGTCTTCTCGGGACGGGTCCCCGCCGCCCCCGCGCTTACCTGGGCAGCGGCGGCGGTGCCAGCGCGGCGGGAGGAGCGCGGCCGGTCCCGGGGCGGGGCAGGGCGCGGACACGCCCCCGCCGCGGCTGCGGAGCGGGAGGCGCCCGCCCGCCCTGCCCGCTCCCGGTGCGCGCCCCGCGGGGTCCCGCCGGCCCCCGGCACACCGGGGCAGTTGGTTCTGCTCGGTCCCACCGGGCCGCTCCTGCCCACCTGAAATACCGCGGCCCGGCCCTTCCCGGGTCACTTGCTTTTACATTCTCGTTCTGGATTCACGCCTTTGCCCCCACCCCCCTACCCCCCCGGAAGACAAAAATCTGCATCACCCCCCGCTTCCTCCTGCCTGGAACCTTTCTTCTCCCCAGAAAACTCTTTCCCTCCCCATCATGTCATCTAGTAGTGTCAGCGTCTCTCTGTGCCTTTTTCTGTCACATGCCCCAAATCTGTTCTTTATTTTCAGTGAATGACTTTTGAGATCACCCTGGGTACAAAGGAAGGTTTTCTCTCCCACCCCCAGACAGTTCGTCTCAGGTCGCTGCTCTCTTACACCCCAAATACACAAATCCCAAGGCTTTCCAGCCAGACCACTGCACTTCAATATCCATCTCCAGTTCCCTGCTCCAAGTGGGATGAGTGGCTTAACTGGACTGTTCATCTGCAGTTCTCACTGCTGGTAAAAAACAAACTACTAAAGGAAGAAGCATTCCAGAGTAGAAGCTCCAGAGACCCCTGTGTTTCCAGAGCCTTGGGAGATCGACAGTGGGTCCTCATGGAGCTGCCTCAATTCTAAGGCAGGAGAAATGATCCCATGTCCAGTGTCTGCAGGCAGCTGAGGAGCATCCCTGCAGGTGATGCTGTGCCTCCCTGGGGCATGGTACAGAGCTCCATGGGATGTGGTATTGCTGGCAGCAGGAACCCCTAGCAGATCTCCATTACCCTACCTGGCATGCAGGACTTTTGACCTGTGGTGTGAAAAACTGTTCCTGTGCAAGCAAACAGCAAGGACTGAGCCTTGGAAGGAGACAGTAAATGGGTTTGCAGGGAATTATCCTGACAGCAAGCTCTATCACAAGCTGTGAGTGGCCATGCTTTAAGATGAAGGAGGGTTGATTTAAATTGGATATTGGAAAGAAACTCTTCCCTGTGAGGGTGGTGGGGCACTGGCACAGGTTGCTCAGAGAAGCCGTGGCTGCCCCATCTCTGGAAGTGTCCAAGGCCAGGTAGGAGAGGGCTTGGAGCAACCTGGGATAGTGGAAGGTGTCCCTGCCAATGGCAGGGGTGTGGACTAGGTGACCTTTAAAAAACCCTCCCACCCAAACCAGTCTGTGATTCTATGCTTAGCTGGTGCCACAGGTGAGCAACATTTGGGGTTATTTTGCTTCACCTTACGCATCCCAGGACATCAGGCCCGGGATGGGACTGTGAGACATGAGCAGTACTGTGGGGCTGTGCTACCCCAGGAAGAGCAAGAGATGCAGCTCTGCCTGCAGTGGGGTGACTGGACAGGAACCCAGAGGGATGGACAGCTAGAGGTCCTTCCTTCCCCAGAAACCTCACAGAGCTACTGGGTAGCGCAAGCTTCCACAGGTGTTGTTTCTTGGGCTCCTGGCACTGGCTCCATCACCCTGACACCACTCCCTCACTGAGCACTGCCTGCACTGCAGTGTTGGTAACTGAAATGTCACCAGTAGGTCCTGCCCAGCTCCTGAGCTGACCCAGTCACGCAGTGGTGCTTGGTGGGGTGCTCAGCCATGCTGCTGGTGGTGGCAGTGGGTGCTCTGGGGCCCAGTTTGCAGCTCTGCCCCAAGTGGGACAGTGGTGCCTCGCTGCAGGCCTGACAGGGACGTGCCAGCAGCGCCAGGCAGCTGCCCACTGAGCTGCAAACCCTCAGCTCTCTGCCTTCTCTGCAGGTCTCAAGGAGATGACAACCTGCAGCCCTTCCCCTCCCACCACCCTAGAATTAACAGCCCATCATGGCACTGCAGCAGGGACAAGGGCAGGGGGTGTCCCATGCAGCCTGGGGCAGGCGGAGACTGCCTAGCCCAGGCACACGCTGGGACGCCAGGGAAATGCAGGGAACAGGGTGATGGGCAGATGCTGAGGTGACCCCGTAACCCAGTGGTGGAGCTTCCAGCATCCCAGACCTGCTTTCCAGGCTGGATTGAGGTCTCTGCTTCAATGTTTCCTTACAAGAAAACTTCTGCCCTTGCCTGCACAGTTCTGCCCTTTCTTCCCCTGGGAGGGAAGTCCTGGAAGAGGAGTCGGGTGGGACAGAAGCAGAAAGGGAACAAGGGAGAGAGGCTGTGCAAACGGAGCAGCCCAGGGGAGGGAGCAGGTGCCAGCAGGGCCATGGGCAGGAGAAGGAGTGCTCAGCTGGGACATGAAGGCACTTTGACAGAGGATCAGCCCTGAGATCACCTGAGGCTTTCAGTCTCTTAGGAAGCAACAGAGCCAGAGCCTTGGATCTTCTGGGATGGCTGGGACAGATGCCATGGCACAGCAGCAGACCACGGCTGACAGCCCCAGCCAGTTCTGCGTTTTCATTAGGACTTTGCAGAACAGAATGTCCACAGTGCTGGTGTCTCCGTGCAAGAGCTCCAGTTACTGGGCTCCTCCCAGGCCCCCCAAACAGGAACACTGCACTACAACAGCAGGCAGATGGAGAATGACCTGACCCTGCAGCACTGTGAAATCACCTCCAGCTGCTTTTTGTGCAGTGTACCAACATGTAAGTGCAGGGTGGGCTGGGGGAGGTGAGTGAAGATTTGTCCAAAGGGGTGAGGGGGAATGGGTGCAGATCGGGGTGGTTCCTGGAGAGGGACCCTGGCCAGGAGAACAGGTTGGAGGGAAGGAGCCAGGTGGCTGTGGCTGTGTGTGCAGCAGGGAGGTGTGAGAAGATAAGGAATCATCAGGTCAGGGCATGCCCTGGTCCTCCCTGGCAGCCTGGTGAGCGGGGTTGCTGGAGCTGCAGGGTCATGGGGAGGATGTGGCAGTCACAGAGTACACGTGAGTAGACAAGGGAACTTGTGCAGCTAATGGGACCAGAAAGCTGCGTGAAGATTACTGGAGGATGGCTTCTCACAAATATGAGGTATAAAGGACAATGTCTTCCTGTTGCTCGGGACACAGACTGGGGAGATGGTGATCAGCCCTCACACACCTCTGACAGATGCTTCTCAACGAGCACAGAGGGAAGGTCTCCCCTGAAGCTAAGGTGCCTGAGGAAGGAGCACTGCAGGGCTGGGGGAAGGCAGGACTGCAGCACGTGGGTCACTGTGGATGGGGGTCCAGGGCTACACACTGCCACAGCAGCTCCACGTCAGCTGGCAGGAGCTGCCCTCAATCCCAGGAGAGGAACAGACCCTGAAGGTGGGCCAAGCAGGCTCAGTGCCCATGCCAGCCTGGTTCCATCCTGCAGGAGCAAGGAGCAGGGCCAGAACCACACTTGATGCTGGGGATGCTGCTCATGTTCTCAGGCTTCTCCTCCTGCCTGCAGCAGATCAGGCCTTTGCTGGTCCTGGTAAGGCACTGTCACACCCACAAACAGAGCAGGCAACCTGATTCTGGCTGTCACCTGCAGGGTCAGATGTGCCTTAAGAACCTGTTACTCACAGCAATTCTTCTTTCTCCAGACGGAGAAAGATAGAGATGTCACTTTCACTGCACTAACTCAGCACACATTGCACCATTTTTTAAGTTTCTGGAAAGGCAAAATCCACTTGCTCGTATCCCTAATCTGTTCTTGCTAAATATTTCAACTGCCTGTGGCCACTTTCCTCCCTGCTGCTACAACCAGGCAGAGTGGAATCAACACAGGCTTTACTAAAAAAATCAGTGAGCAACCAACAACATTTTGGGAAACAGCTGTCTTGGGAAACAGAAACTTCCCCATCTGGAACTTCCAACAGAAAAATATAACCCAAAAATCAGTGGGTGAAACACAGCTTGGAGCTCCAGGAACTGTTCTGCATGGCCATCCCAGTAGCCCTCCTGCCCAGGGGATGCAGGGATGAACCAATGCCTTCCCTCTAGTGGCACTGGCCCAAGTGGGTCATATGCCTGCACACAGAGATCTGTATTAAAGGTGAGCCTCAGGCATGGCCAGTGCTTGTTTCAGGTCTCAGGGTACAGGAAGTGCCAGTCAATTATTTTTTCACTGATGTCAGTGATGTTCACACTGATCATCTGATCTTCTATGCCATCTTCTATGCTCTTCATAGAAGATCATCTGATCTTGTATGCCAAGCTGTGTAGTGCTTCCCTGTAAATCCCAGCACACCCCTGCAAGCAGCACCCAGTGCAAAACACCCCACTCGGACCCAAACTGGCTACATGTGTATTGCAGGGTCTTCCAGAAGCATATCTTCCAGAGATAACCTAACACTTTCTGAGATACCTCACCTGATAAGAGCTATCAGTCCAAGCAGGAGCCTCTTCCAGAAGCTAGTCACCCCTCCCACCTGCAGAGCTATCTCCCTTGTGCAGGTGACCTCCAGTGCTCCATCACAGGCCTCAGTTTTGGCAGAGGTCAGCAGGGACCATTATCTACAGATACACCTGAAACAGGCACCTGAGCAAGGCTGACCAGGTGCCCACCAGATCCCTCCTTCACTTGGAAGTACAGCCCGGGGTCATGCAGATGGTGCATCTCCCCCACTTCATCCACTTCGCAGGTACAGCAGCCAAGGGGACCTGGGAGTCCCAATCCACCATCCTTCAGCGTGTCAACCTCCCAGGACCTCTCCAGGTCCTTGGAGACCTCTCTCCAGACAGGTCCAAATTCTCCCTTTCCTCTGAAGTCCCCTGCTCTTCCCTGTGTTCCTCTGCTTTTCTTCAGCATCCTTCATCCTTCTCTCACTTCCCAAGTTCCAGCTCCACACCTCCAGCCTCTCCTTGCCCCCACACTCCTCCCAGCTCCTATGGAGACCTCTGGACACTATCACAGCCCAGCAGGTCAGACCTGCCTTGCTGGGAGAGTTTCCAGCCCTTTTCACCTCTGACAGCTGTGGATGGCAATGGCTGTCCCTGCCCTGCTCCACCAGGACAGGAGCTGGCCCCCTGTGCCTGCCCACCACCTGAACCACACCGGGGTGAGATGCAAGAGGTCAGAGCCAGCCTATTCTATTATATCTGATTATATTAGCCTGCCAGGTTAATAGCAAAGTGTGCTCCAGAGATAACCCAGGAGACTGGTCATCAGCAGAGCCTCTGAGCCAGTCATCCCTAGGGATGTCATCTCTGCATGTGATCTAACACCAGGCGGACTCACACATTACCCACCTGCATCTCAGTATGTGGTGTGTGAGCTTTGCAAGCAGGACGCTGCATGGTGAAGTCTGGTAATTTTCATGGTCCCATGTTGCCACCTTCAGATCTGCCAGTTTCTGAGCCCTCAGGAAGGCTGCCGAGGACCTGCAATGCCCTCTGAACCCCAAAGCCTAGGACACACGTGGCACCTAAAGCAGAACATTTCATTGTGTGTGGACATGTTCCCTTCCTGCTAAAGCCTCAAAGAGAAGGGGCAGCCTGAGAGAAACTTATAAAAACCTTGTTGCCTGTTTATCTTGCAGATGATAAACACCAGCCCATATTCCATGGACCACTTTAAATCTGGGAAGATGACCCTGGAGAGACGGTCCCGACTGACAGCTTGCTTTGTGGGCCCAGAGTGCTTTGAAGAAGGTTATGTTCAACCTTAAATTCACTTCCCATGAGCTCCTTGGTGGTGCAATTCCAGCTTTTAACCTCTACCTCATCCCAGGTGACAACTCAGTGGAAATGAGTAAGACAGAAGCCCCAGCACAGGGCTCTGGCACAGGGCTTCTGGCACAGGGTGCGCAGAGAAGCTGTGTCTGCCCCATCCCTGGAAGTGTCCAAGGCCAGCTCAGACGGGGGTTGGAGCAACCTGGTCTAGTGGAAGATGTCACTGCTGATGGCAGGGATGTGGACTAGATGACCTTTAAAAGTCCTTTTCAACACAAAAACCATTATGTGATTCTGTGATTTCTTTTGCTGCTGAAGGGCCATCAGGTTTACCAGCACCCAAATCCTGACCTTTTAATGCAGAATCCACAGTGCAGAGCAGCAATAAGTCCTCTGAACCATCCAGGCTCAGCCCTGCCCTGCATGGCTGACTCAGATGCCAGCAGAGGACACCAGTGTCACACCTGGTGAGAAGTTACTAGAAGAGACCTTGGTTCACAATCCAGTGCTGATGCCTCAGACCTGTCTGTCCCCCTGACAGAACCTCTGCTACTCCAGAGGCTGCCTGCAAAGGCCTGTCCTCATGCACAAGCCACAAAAAACTGCAGATGTTGACATGAACCCATCATCAAACCTTTCCCTCATTTCTCTCCAGCCTATTTACCCAAACTGAACAAAATCCACTGAAAGTTCAAACAAGCAACCTGACCCCACAGGACCCAGGTGACAGACCCACAAAAAATAGCAAAGGCACACAGGTTCCTGCACCTTCAGGGAAAGTCTGACTCAATAGCAGCTGCTGCACATTCAGAAGAAAACCAGCAGAATATTTTTAAGTCACATTTTTCACATCCATAAAGTCAGTTCCTTTTTGGACCATTTGAATGCCATCATTGATCCAAATCTCCTGCTGCTGGACGTGCCAGTCAGGGCAGGACAGTCTGTTCTGGCAGCAAGGATCTACAAAGTGATTTTTTGGGTCAAGCTCAGGTATAATTTTGACTTTCCTAAGTGGAGATGGCAAGTTTGGGAAGCTCAAAGGTGCTTCAGGGAAGTGGTGACATGCTCCTCACATCTCTGTGGATTTGTGGGTTGAAATGAGGCCTCTGCCTCATGAATTATTTTGTTTTATTTTTTCCTTCTCTGAAACATACATGGAGAGTACATTGCTGCATGTCCTGATTCCAGCCATGACAGGGGCAATGTTTGCAACAGCCACAAGGGGCATGGCCAGGATGGGGGTTATTCTGTACCACCTCATACTATGCACAGGGCAGCAGAAGGGGTCTCTTCTGGTGGAGTAGGTGAAGCCTGTGATCAGGATAACATCAGATTCCACATGGTGAGCACTCACGTGGGAATTGTTCCCATCTTGTACATTCTGTTTCTGTTACTGTTCTGTTTCTTATTTCATTGCTGTTTCCAGTAAATTATTCTTATCTCAGCCTGTGATTTTTACCTTTTGTGCCTCCAATTCTCCTCTCCAGCCACCCACAGGGTGGTGCATAATTTGTAATGTTTCAGTGTGAACACTAAATTGGGGAATACCTTTCTTAAACTGCAACACTATGGAAACAGACTATGAGTGTGTCTCTGCTCCTGGAAGGGTTAAAGATCCTCAGTGCAACCAGGATGTGTTTTTAAAAGGAGGAAGATGGGAACAGAGAGGACACAGAGCTGACTGTGAGGTGACAAGGGAGCCAGTGAAGGTGACAAGAAAGACGTGTACTAATGTCTTTACAAACAATTCAGTGGGTGAAAGTATTGGTGTTAATGTCTTTGAAATGAGTCTTAATGTCTCCATCAACTTCAAGTTGCAGGTTTGTTACAGAACCGAGTTGCGTTAGGGTTAGGTTTGACTCCTGAAATAGACAAATGGGTCTGCATAAGCCAGAGTTGCTGAACTTTGGGGGAAAGTAACAGGTTCAAGGGGGGATGTGTGGTAAGTGATTCAGGAAGGCTGTACCTTCCTACTACCTCAGCCAATGGGGAAGGAAAGAGGGCAACATGCGGCCAAGAGTTTAGGATAAAAGGAGGCTGCATCCTGCAAAACGTGGAGAGAGAAAACCCCGTGGGCATGTACCCCAGTTGCCTCTCTCCCTTTATTCAAATAAAGTTGAAGGACTTCTCTGTCTCCTTTATGAACACTGGCTTCTCATAGCATGATTTTCCATACAATACGGGGGACTCATCCAGGGTCCTTTCACTGTCTGGGCCTGGCACACGGGAAGAGGAGCTGGAGGCGTACCTCGCCCAGTTTTTAGGTGACCAAATCCCTCCAGCACGGCAGCAGGCAATTGATGGGGTACCTGAGACTGTTCAGGTGACAGACAAGAGGCGGACCAGGGGGGTCCAAGAAGAATCCACAGGAAAAGACCACTGGAGATCTCACCAGTGAGTACAGTGGGAACCTCAGGGTGTAAAACATGGCAGGATGCCCAGAGAGGGCAGTAAAGGAAAATCAAGAAAAAGGATGATGATCTCAAAATACCACCGAAGGGTCCTTTGGGAGAATGTTGAGATGGTTTGCACATTCTCCCAGAGGTAGTTAAGGACATGGATGACCAGAGGGTGAGGGGAGTTGAAAAGGGGTCTCAGCAACAGGGGATGGATGCCCGGAGAGAACAGTAAGGAAAACTGAGAAAAGGTCTCGGCAATCGCCACACCCAGAAGGGGCAGTAAGGGAAGTTGAGAAGGACTCTGCAACAGGAGACTGATGGTGTTGGTTTGGAAAAGGATTGTTTCAAGGGGAGTATGGAGGAATATGGTTAAGGCAAACAGCAGAGGGAGACTATGTGATAAGGAAAGAGAAACTGTGAGGATTGGGATGTTCTCCACCTTATCTTCAAAACATGCAGTCTAACACAGGACCCAAGTCTTTTGTATTCAAGGATAGGGAAAACGGGGAGATACTGTTCCTATGCCTCCACCCCTCCCAGGTCATTATGGAGCCAGAGTGGAGGATTTGTGTTTTTCCACTTACTATGCAGGACTTAAGGGGGTTTCTCTATGGTGGGGAGTGCCGAGACCAGGTGTCAGACTGCAGGACCTGTGCGGGAGGTGTGGGACAGAGCCGAGGTTGCAGGGCTCAGCGCTGGGCAGTGTCTGACGCCACCATCCCCACAGGCAGGGGCTGCAGTGGCCCCCCGCCCCCGGGAGGCTGCAGGATGTTTGGTCTGCCTGCCTGTCCCTGTGGTACCATTGGCTGTGCCCATCCTCTGGGACCTTGTGCTTTACAGAGCTTGTGGTGCTGGGAGAGCAGCCCAGGGACCTGGATGAGTGTGCTGGGGGATGCGTCTGGACACTGCAGCACGACAGGGACTGGTTGTGGTATACAGTGTAAGATATAATCTACCACCAAAGCCTGGCCTGATATAAGAAGGGATTTTGTTTGGGTCACTATCGGGGTTCCTTGTTACTTGTCTCTGCCCCGATACAGGAAAAGTGGTTCTGGGCAGGCCGCGCTCGAAGGACGAGTCTGGACTCCTGAGTTTTTGGTCTTCTGTCTTATCTATTAATTCTTATCTACAATATTGTCTCTCTGCCTAGCCGAGGTCTGTTCAGCAAGACAGCCAAGTGCACTCTCCCCCGCCCACGGGGCGGCTGTGTCTTTTATAGTAAAAATTACATCTATCATATTTACATTTAATTCCCAATACTTTTCACCCTTATTGACAAGTGTACCTTCACCATGAACCAATCCAAATGTGCCAACATCATCATACAAAATGGAAGACATGAAGAAGAAAGAAAAACTCAGGACCACACCTTGAATCCTCCATCTTGTCTTCATGACCCCCCTGTACCTAATTTCTAAAATATATATATTTCACCCTGTAAATACACCATTCAAACACTAAGGTTTCTCATTTCCTCACACATAGATGACTCATCTCTAGATGGATCAAAGTCAAGCCACCAGAAACTTTTGGCAACATTCCAATGCCTCCGAGCCCCCCAAGGGTTCTCTTGGCGACTCTGGACATCCAGAGTGATGTGTTGAGTTCCCACAGGTCACCGGGGAGGTGAGTGATTTTGCAGAGAGTTTGGTGGCTTTGAGAACATGAGAGCCCATAAACAGTGAGAGCACTGACTGGAGAGATGACATAGAAGAATTGGTTAAGAAGGCACATATGCCTGGTATATATGTAAGAAGGGATAAGGAAAAGGTAAATTATAGGCAAGAATAATGGCACAGTTTTTAATCAATGTGCCATTTGTAAAAAAAAAATAGAACTTTAGAAATGGATTGTTAAGGGTGTCAGGATTCCTATTGTACGGGGGTCTCACCACACTGGAGCCCTTGATAACCTGCAAGGTGGGTCTGAATCGAAAAGTGTGTTTTCTGGTAGACTTGGGAGTCTCTCTGTTTACTTTGAATTTTATGTCAAAGGGGGTTCTTTTAAGAGGGATTTCACTTAACGGAGTAAGTGGGAAGTATGAGCCAGTGCACTTTATTCAACCGCTGTTGGTGAATATGTCAGATGGGTTTGAAAAGTGTGAATTTCTGTTTGTTCCTAGTTATGATTTGGATTGTGAAGGCAGTGGCAATTCATTTTACAGAGGGAACCTTCAAAGGATTATGGCTGCTTTGAGAATTCAGTGGGACCTCCGTACCCCCTGGCACCCTCAGAATTCAGGTCAAATAGAAAGGATGAACGTGTCACCAAAACTGCGGCGAGAACAAAAAACTCTCAAACAACCATTTTTAGTGTTAGAGAATCAAGGCATTGCTTTATTCTGGCCAGAATGCGTAAAAGAAATTTCACCCACACATTGCCCAGATAGGCAGAGAAAATCATTCTATGACACATAAATTTCAGTAGATTTTCCCCATATTTTATACAGTCAAACCTCATAGAAATCCATTGGTTCAATGTGCATTGGTCCCAAGTTAGGCAGTTCTTAGTATTTGGTTTCCTATAATCCTATGTTTATGGATTTCTTTGCCTCCGAGGCTAATTTGGTCCTCATTTCTTGGTTCTCTTATCAGTCTTTTCCAGACCAGGTGTCTCCAGCCATGCCAGGGGGTGTCTGGGGTTGAAGGGTGCCTATCTGCCGGTATCTGTGTCTGCTGGCTATTCCCAATCTATGTAGGTGTTAAACTCATCAGTTTTTGCCCGGTGAAACAGAGTCATTTTAAAAGAAACTTCAATTCCCTTTTCCCCTGGACAAAGACAAACTAGCCCGACTAAAGTTACATTAAAAAAATTTTAAACTTTGTATAATTTGCAACACTCTGTCTCCTTTACGTACACTGGCTTTTCATAGCATGATTTTCTATATAAGGGGGACACACTAATCCATGGCCTATCCGGAAACCAATTGGGGTTGGCCCTTCCCGAAGGATCAGCCTGGGCTTTGCCCTGCTGAACGTGTGAAGTGGGAGGACACTGGGCACGGGGAGGGATGTGGGAATGGGGGTTGGGGTGTGACGTGGGTCCTGTGCAAGGTGCTGATGACAGCAGCACCTTGTAGGTGTGTGCACCTTGATCTGCGAGTCCTGGGTGTCCTGTGTTGGCATCCCTGTGTGTGTTTCTGGGACCTGTGTGCCTTGAAGCTCAAAACTGGACAAGAAAATAAAACTCTATAGTCAGATGGCTACAGAGCAGGTATTTGTTTATTCAGCTCTGGGAGTGAGGGGGATCTCTCTGCCAAAAATTCAATCTTCTGTAGCCTTCAGTTACATTTTAAAAGTCCTTCCCTGCCATGTCACAAGTACAACATATCATCAGCATACTCACATTTGCATAAAGCTGTGTCATGGTTTTACAAGAGTTTGTTGCTTTCCCCAACAAATAACTTTGTCAGTTCTTCTGTGGTGGTCATCAGTCTTCTGGTGGTCTTTTGATGAAGGCTTCTGTAGTCTTCTTCACATTTGAACTTTCTACCTCTATCTTCAGCGCATGCCTTGGTGCTTCTTGTTTTACAGTCTAACTTGTTTTTAGCTAATTTTGCAGCTTACAAGTTCCCTTAGAACTTGCTATCTTGCTCTTGATGGCGTTTGTTGTCTTACTTGCCCCGTTGCCTTGCTTTTCTTTGCTATCCCGCTTGTTTTACCTGCACATCTTGTTACAATATTACTGGTGGTTAACCTTTTGTTAAATACCACTTAGGACTCACTCTGGGACCTGTGCTTAGCTTCGCTGCTACCTGACTCCACCACGGGGAAAGCATCAGCCGCATCCCGGCTGTGGGCAGGCCCCGGCCCCGGGCCTCCAGCAGCCGGCCGGGGCACCCCGCCGCGGGCCCACAGCGGCCGCTCCGCCGGGCTCGCCGGGCGAGGGGAGAGAGCTCGGCCTGTCATTGGTGGGATGCGCCCGCGGGGGAGGCGGGGCCGCCTTCCGATTGGTGCTCTCGCCGCGGGGCGCGGTAAGGGGGTTCGCTCTCGCGAGAATCGGACTCAGCGCGGGAAATTTTTCCCGCGGCGCCGCTGAGGTGCGGCCCGGCCGGCCGGGATGGGGCAGCGGGACGGCGCCGAGCCCGAGCCAGCGCGGCGGGGGCGGCGGCCGGGCGGGCCCCGGGAGCCGGCGGACGGCGCCGGGTCCGGGCGTGACGATGCCCCCGCGCTGTCTGCACTCAAGCGCCTGGAGCGGGCACAGCGCACGGACCGGTTGGACGCGCTGTTCGGCTTCGAGCGACCCGCAGAGCCCGGTGAGCGGACGGGCTGGCTCATCAACATGCACCCGGTACGGGCCGGCGCGGCGGGAGGCGAGCAGGCAACAGACGGGGCACGGGGATTCCCGTGGGGAGACGCGCGGTAGGGCCTGGGGAGGGGTTTCCCACAGAGACGCCCCAGGTGTAGCAGGGATGGGCGTCCCACGGAGGTTTGCCCGGTAGGACGGGGCAGGGGTCCTGTGGAGAGCCCCCGATACAGCCCGGGGTGTGGGCAGTGTCCCACGGAGATAGCCCATATAGGGAGCGGGGGGCAAGTCCCCTGGGGAGACCCATGGTAGGGGCCGAGCGAGGCGGTTCCGACAGACAGACCCCGGCCATACTCGGGAGAGGAGACTCAATGTCCCTGCTGGGCCTCCCATGTTTCCCTGGCACTGCCGGGAGGGAAGTCTTCCGGTAAGCCCCGGGGGGAAAGAGTCCCGTGCTGGGGTCCCGGGGAAGCCTCATGGAGGGACCTTGTTGAGTCTTGGTGTGCATGGGCAGACGGAGGTGCTGGATGAGGACCGGCAGTCAGTGAGCGCAGTGGACTACTACTTCATCCAGGAGGATGGGAGCCGCTTCAAGGTGGGTGCCGGGGGGACTGAGTGGATACAGTGTCCCAGGAGAGAACCTGTCACCATTGCCTGTCTGCTCCTTCCTAGGTGGCCCTACCCTACAAGCCCTACTTCTACATTGCCACCCAGAAGGTGAGGAGGGGCAGGGCTGAGCTCCCCAGGAAAGGAGACAGCATCTTGGGGAGCTCAAGACCTCCTGTGCAGCCTGCTTTGGGATGGTCTCCTCCCAAGGACAGAGATGCACTGCTCAACCCCAGGATCTCTTGACAGGGCTGTGAGCGGGAAGTGTCCTCCTTCCTCTCCAAGAAGTTCCAAGGGAAGGTTGCAAAGCTGGAAACTGTCCCCAAAGAGGACTTGGACCTGGTCTGTATCCCTCTGTGGTTTTTTTTTTTTTTTGGACCTTGCACAGGTCTAGTGATGTAGGAAGGGATGAGCAGGGAGAGAACACAGCATGCTTAAGTCTCCTGGTGCTGTGGCATCTCAGAAATGTGTTTACTATGGTTAACTGCTTATCAGCAGTAATTACATTCTTCTCCTTGAACATATTGGTTGTTTCAGACAATGGGTTCAGGACATTAATTTCTAGCATTAAAGTGGTTGGAGGAAGAAGGATACTGCGGGGTGGGGGGGGGGTGCTGCTCATGCTCAACCCATTCTTCCTCTTTTTCCCTGGGTAAATCCCACTTGTGGATGCCTGCACAAGCAGCAGGGCTGGCTGGGCTCTTTCTGTGCTGCTCTTGTGCTCTTGGCACACCCTCCAGAATCTCTTCTCAGTGCTTTACTGTCTCACCCAACATAATCTCTTTTTTGGCCAATCCTTCCACCTGCATGGGTCTTGTTGGCCTTCCACCCCTCTCTCATGGTACCCATCCCTGAGATGCCATTCTCCTGCTGCTTTGCAGCCAAACCACTTGGTAGGCCTGAAGAGGAACTACATCAAGCTGTCCTTCAACACGGTGGAGGACTTGTTGAAGGTGCGGAAGGAGATCTCTCCTGCTGTGAGGAAAAACAGGGAGCAAGACCAGGCGAGTGATGTCTACACGACCATGCTGTCGAGGTGGGAGCTCCCCCCAGGGGATTCAGTCAGTCTCTCGTTAATAATTCATAGAACCATGGAGTAGTTTGGGTTGGAAGGGACCTCTAAAGGCCATCTAGTCCAACCCACCTGCAATGAGCAGGGACACCTACCTCTAGACCAGGTTGGCAGTGCTGGGACAGCACTTCTACAGAATCACAGACTGGTTTTGGTTGGAAGGGATCTTAAAGATAATCTCATCCACCCTCCTGTCAAGGGACACCTTCCACTAGACCAGATTGCTCCAAGCCCTGTCCAACCTGGCCTTGAGCACTTCTAGGGATGGGGCAGCCACAGCTTCTCTGGGAAATCTGTGCCAGTGCCTCACCACCCACTTAATAATTAGACCCTCTTGATTATTTCCCAGCTCTCCTCAGAGTTGTTATCTTGTCTGGGTATGACTCATGCTATGCCTTTCTGCCACCTGTCTTCAGGGCAGTTCTTCCAGCTATGTGCTGCACATTAAGAGGCCTCAGAGCTGATGGGATGGGCTGCGGTGGTATCTCTGGTTGCCTGACAAAGTTTGCCCATTCCCTGTGAAAGGGTCCAGAAGGGCAACGGGCAGCCTTACTTGTAGTTGTAATCAAGACAGAAATAATCCAACATTTTTTATTTCTCTCCTGTCCCTGACTCCTGCTGCCAGTGTCACCTGTGCCAGTGGGTGTCCCTGGTAGACTGACATCAGGGGAGGGACTATGCTAGATCTGTTGTTTACAAGAAGAAATGGGCTGGTGGAAGATTTGGTGGTTGAAGGCTGTTTGGGGCACAGTGATCATGAAATTATAGAGTTCTCAATATTTGGTGAAATAAGGAGGAGCATCAATAAAATTTTCACACTGGACTTCTGGAGTGCAGACTTTGGCCTTTTTAGGAGACTTACTCAGAGAGTTCCTTGGGAAGCAGGAGTCCAGGAGGGGTGGGTGTGCCTTACAACAGAGATCTTGAGGGCACAGAACAGACTGTCCCTGTGCACTGAAAGATGAGTTGACAAGGCAAGTGTTCAGCCTGGACGGGCAAGGAGGTTTTGAAGGAACTTAGGAATAAAAAGAGCGTGTATCCTCTTTGGAAGAAGGGTCTGGTATTTCAGGAAATATTTAAGGGGTTGCTAGGGCATGTAGGAAAAAAATTAGAGAGGCCAAAGGTCAGTTATAACTTAATTGGGCAACTTTTGTAAAGGATAATAAAAAAATGTCTTTACAATTATATTAGTGGCAAAAGGAAGGGTAAGACCAACCTTGGTTCTCTACTAGATGCGGGAGGGAATCTAGTGACTGCAGATGGGGAGAAGGTGGAGGTCTTTAAAGCCTTCTTTGGCTCAGTCTTTAGTGAGAAGATGGCTTGTCCTCAGGACAAATGTCCTGCTGGGCTGGTAGGTGGTGTCAGGGAGCAGAATGGGCCCCCTGTGATCCACGAGGAAGCAGTCAGAGAACTGCTGAAGAGTGATAAAGTACTATAATCATCTGCCCAGGGAGGTGGTGGAGTCACCATCCCTGGATGTGTTTAAAAAAAGATTGGATGTGACACTCAGTGCCAGGGTTTAGTTGAGGTGTTAGGGCTGGGATGGACTCGATGATTTTAAAGGTCTCTTCCAACCTTGTGATTCTGTGTGACACATAAGTAAGGCAGCTGCTTCCCTCTGCTCTTGCAGTGCTCTGAGTGGGGCCAGTCTAAGCACAGATGAGGAAGGAGTGTCAAAAAAAATTGCCAACCAGATGGACAACATTGTGGATATGCGGGAGTATGATGTCCCTTACCATGTTCGCCTTTCCATCGACCTGAAGATCCATGTGGTGAGCTTTGCTTTCCCAGTCACACTCCTGAAGCGCACAAAAGTTTTTTCTCTCCAACACATTTACAGAAGCATTGGACAATGAGTTCATGTCTGGAGCTCAGTTCTGTTCTGCCATATTTAATGGCACACAGAAAAGCTACCTGATTAATGCTTGGCAATAGTTCGAACTTTTCTTCTGGGCTGCTTGTGATTGCCACAGTTCCATCCCCAGCAGCTGGACAGAGTGACGTGGGGATGTGGCCCCTGCCATAAGGCACTACCCACCCTCATCTCTCCCCAGGCTCACTGGTACAACGTGCGATACCGGGGCAACACCTACGCACCTGAAATCACCCGTCGAGATGACCTTGTGGAGAGGCCGGTGAGCACTGGGCAGCTGTTCTTTGTGTGCACGTTCCGCCCCAACAGATGGTGTCTGATGCACTGCCAGTGTAAAACCATGGTGGCAGGGGAATCACTGGGCTTGGGTAGTGATTTTTGGGTTGATACAGCACTAAAACAATTAACGGGGATGTTCTGGTTCACTTACTGGACCAACACTGGGTTTTATAAATCCAAACACCCTTTCAGTCAGCTCTGGAATCTTTTCTAATGGATTTGGTCCTGCCCAGGATCCTGTTGTTCTTGCCTTTGATATTGAAACAACCAAACTCCCTTTGAAGTTTCCTGATGCAGACACAGACCAGATCATGATGATCTCCTACATGATTGATGGACAGGTAAGGATACCAGGATAGTTTCCTTCAGGCTTGGGCAGCAAAGCTGGGAAGCAGCCCAGCATTCCCCTCTAATCTTGCTGTCTCCAGGCTTGCCATGCTGCCAGCTGCATGATGTGTGGCTGTGGGAATGGCATTGATGTCTGGGTAATGTTACATGGAACTCAGCCCAGGTTGCTGAAGCTTCTCTGCAGGACAGAGGCAACTCTGGTGTCCTATGTTGTCTCTCCATGGCCTCCTTTTCTGATGGTCAATGATGCTTCAATGGATGACTCCCAAAATGTAGTTCCCCCTTAAGAGAAGCTCTAGCTTTCAAGAGAAAAGCATCCCATTGTTGTGGCAGTATTTTTGAGTTGTCTGTGACTTCAGTCCTCCTCACTGCCTCCTTGTTACCTCCTCAGGGCTACCTGATCACAAACAGGGAGATTGTCTCAGAGAACATTGAAGACTTTGAGTTTACTCCCAAGCCGGAGTATGAGGGTCCATTTTGTGTCTTTAACGAACCAGATGAGGTAAGTCAGTTCTGTTCTGCAGAGTTTTACCTGCCTGGAGCTTTTCTTGGCCAGAGAGCTCATTCCCTGGCAGACTGCCTCCCCGGGGAGCCCAGTAAGTCCAGCAGGGCTGTTTGTGCTTTTGTTTCTTGGGAATAAGGGTGAGAGAGATCAGGTTTGGGCTAGGTGCAGAGGAAAGTGGAAGGGTGGAACAAACTGTGGTATCCACCTCCTGCCTGTGGAAGAGATGAAGTTCCTTAAACTACACATCTTTTCTGTTTCATCCCAGGCTCATTTAATCCGGAGATGGTTTGAACATGTCCAGGAGACCAAACCCACCGTCATTGTCACATACAACGGAGACTTCTTTGACTGGTAAGATCAGGGATGACACTAAACTGGCAAGGTGTCACCTGAGCTAGAGGGCAAGGTCAGGTTCCATCCTCAACACCCTTCCATAGCTCAGACAGTGTGAGGAAGTCATGTGGCCACATGCAGAGCAGCCATGTCCTGCACCTCACCAAATCCTGTGGTCATTGGCTTGGCAGTAGGCCTTTCTGAAGAGTCCCATCCACTTTCCAGAGCTGCTTTTAAACCCTTGGCAGTGTGGGAATGTCAGTGTATGGATGAACTCAGTCATGGGAGGGCAACGAGAGGGTCAAAAGAGACCTGGAAGACATTGGAAGAAGTGCGCAGATGAGCTTGGGGAAGCATGGGGAGAAGGACTACACACCTCTGCAGGATACAGGCAAGCAGGTTTGCCTCGTGAACCACAAAATGCTTTGGGTTGGAAGAGACTTTAAAAATCATCGTGTTCCAACCCCACTGCCATGACCAGACACACCTTCCACTAGGCCAGGTTGTTTCAAGTCCTACCTGGAAGTCTGTACACAGATAAATCACCAGAAAAAAATCATTAGGTAGTTTGTAACAAAGCCATTATGGAACCATTGTTAGAGATGCAGGAAAATGGCTGTTCTGCTCCCTCTCTTCATGCTGCCTCTTTCTTCAGGCCCTTTGTGGAAGCAAGAGCAGCAGCTCATGGAATTAATATGTATCAAGAAATTGGGTTTCAGAAGGACAGCCAGGGAGAGTACAAAGCATCCCAGTGCATCCACATGGACTGTCTGAGGTACTGAATGCTGCCCCTCTACCACATAGCTGTGTCTTTATCTCTTCAGTTCAGATAAAGTACCTACATTTGTATTTGAGTACTGTTCTCGTGTTCTGTCTGTTGGAAGTTTTGTGTGTCACCTTTTCACCTGTGTAATAATCCATTCCTGTGTTGTCTTCTTCCCCTTGGTGTGCTGCATTCCAAAGGAGCTGCCAAGTCTTCCCCTTAAGGGCTCCCAGACTGCTCTTACCCTGCAGCCTTGGGTGTTTGATTGCTGATTTGGGAGGACAGAGAAAGGGAGAGGGAGTGGGTTAAGATTTGGCCATTGGAGCAGGGAAAGGGACTATAGGCTCACCTACCAGTCTCCTGACATACAGAGAAGAGGAAAGGATATATGAGAGAGACAGAACTTTAGGGTTTTATGTCAGTTTTCCCACCCAGAGCAGTCTGAGCTCTGGAGCACAGCTGGATGTTCTTGAAGGTGGGGTCTTCTTCAGCAGTGAAATATTTATCTTAAAGCCTCTGAGGGAGCTGGAAGATGGAAATTATGAGCAGTGGTGGGGAGATGGACAGTGGGGGTTGTTCTGATTAGGCTAGCTAAAGTTGGACAGCCTTGTCCAACTGCATCCACTCTTCTTGGATGCTGGGCTGTCCTTGGTGAGAGATCCCCATGGTAGTTGATGTCCCCTTCACAATCTTGACCCTGTTTTGAAGGTCAGGCCTGATTTCTCTGCACAAACTGATGTTTTCCTGATTCTGCCCAGGTGGGTGAAGAGAGACAGTTACCTCCCAGTGGGAAGTCACAACCTGAAGGCAGCAGCTAAAGCAAAACTGGGTTACGATCCGGTGGAGCTGGACCCTGAGGAGATGTGCCGGATGGCCACAGAGGAGCCTCAGGTATTCTCTCCCTGTGCTCTATGGGAAAACAGGCCTTGAGCAGCTGCACTATGACTGAGTCTGTAAGTTAGAGTGGATTTTGAGAAATTAACAATCTGTTGCCCCAGACTTCCCATGCCTTAGAGCTCACAGCGAGAAGGAACAGGACTCCCCTGAAGTGGTTCTGGCCCTGGCATTGCACTGTGCATTCTCTGTATTTATTTACATTAGTGTGGGGTGAAAATCACCACTGAAATCAGAAACACCATGAAGAACTGAGACCTGCTGGGGGAATAGGAGAGGGTTAGTGCTCCAGGTGTCATAGGCAGGAGGTTCTGCTGAGCCCTGTAGCAGCTTCCTGAGACCCAAACTGGGTGGATCCTGTGCCTTCAGTTCATCTTCCCCATTCCTTCTCAGTTAGAGCTGACATGTTGCTGTTTGATTAGTGCTAAAGCAGGATGGCTTCAGAAGCAAACACATTATTTACAACCTAGGCTATGGAGAAATATGCCTTTTCCTTCTTCTTGCTGGTAGGAGAATGTCCAGCAGGAAGCAATGAAAGATCATTGTCATTGAACCACTCTCACTTGGGATTGGGATTAATTTGCTTCCTTGACAGACCTTGGCCACCTACTCAGTGTCTGATGCCGTTGCTACTTACTACATGTATATGAAGTACGTGCATCCCTTCATTTTCGCCTTGTGTACTATCATTCCCATGGAGCCTGATGAGGTGAGTGCTTTCCCAAAATTATGATCTCTTTTCTGGGTGAAGTACCATGATTCCCACGCTGCAGGGATGCTCTGGCTACAGATCTGATTCCCACTGCCTAGATAATCTGCATGTGTGGTAGGTAGGGTGGATTTAGAGGCTGCTCCTTTCTCCAACAACTGTGGGGTGTTTGGCGACAGGTTTCTATAAGAAGAAGACACCTGACATTTGTCAGTGCAGGGCTGGAGCTAGAAAATATGGCTGATGCTCCATGCTCAGCCAAGTTCTCTTGTCAGTGAACTTGTCAGTTCAACTTGGCTGTTGTCAGCTCTAGGGAGGATGATGAGGAAGCTGTCAAGCATGTAGAAGATGTCAGTCTGTTCCCACTTGGTTGAGCTGGGAAAAAAAGGCTCTTGGAGTAGTGCTGCAGATGTGTCACCAGCTGAAGCTATCCAACTTGTTGTGTGACAATCCAGTCTTGCCAGTGCTAGGACAGTACTTCTACAGAATCACAGACTGGTTTTGGTTGGAAGGGATCTTAAAGATATCTCATTCACCCTCCTGTCAAGGGCAGGGACACCTTCCACTAGACCAGATTGCTCCAAGCCCTGTCCAGCCTAGCCTTGGACACTTCCAGGGATGGGGCAGCCAGAGCTTCTCTGGGAAAATCTGTGCCAGTCCAGTGCCTCACCACACTCACAGGGAAGAAGTTCCTCCTGGTATTTAAATCTACTGTTTTTGAATTTGAATCCAGATTTGGTTTCTCATGCGCAGGTGTTAAGAAAAGGATCTGGGACACTGTGCGAGGCACTGCTGATGGTTCAGGCCTACCATGCCAACATCATCTTCCCCAACAAGCAGGAGCAGGAATTCAACAAACTTACAGAAGATGGACATGTGCTGGACTCGGAGACCTATGTGGGAGGCCACGTGGAAGCACTGGAATCTGGAGTCTTCCGCAGTGACATTCCCTGCCGCTTCAAAATGGTAATTGGCCAGCAGCCAGCCCCTGTCCTCATGGAGTAGTGTGGTGGGGAGGGATAGCATTTCCACTGTTGTTGGCATCTCCAGGGTATCCCTGCTGGGATTCTAGGGCAGTATCTAGAATCACAGAAATCAGTAAGGTTGGAAAAGCCCTTTAATGCTGACAAGTCCAGCTGTTAACCCAATATTGCCAAGGCCACCACTGTCCCCAAGTGCCACATCTGCATGTCTTCTGAACACTTTCAGGGCTAGTGATTTCACCACTGATCTCAACAGCCCGTTCCAATGCTTGGCAAACCTCCACCAGACCCTTCCTTCCTGAAGCTGGGCTGGGATGGAGTGGGAGGAGATCTCTAAGTGGCCATCTGTGCTTCAGTAGGAGAGCAAGCAATCCAGAGCTTGTTGACAGCAGGGGGTAGTGGTGAAGTAGGGTTTTGGATTTGTTTTTCAGCCAGTGTTTCTTGGAAGTTATGCCTCTGTTACTTGGGCCCCTGTCCTCTCTCAAACTGAGCTGCTTTTGAGCCCTTCCTGAGGGCTTTTTAACTGTTTCTGCTACCTCCATCACCTTCCCCAGTGCCTCAGCATGTCCCTTACAGCTTAGAAGTCCCCAAGTGAAGCAGGGACAGGGATATGGAGCAGAAGCTGCTGGCCTGCAGCCAGGGACAGCTGCCTACGGCCTCACTGCCATCTCCATGTCCCTATAGAATCCTGCTGCCTTTGACTTCCTCGTGCAGCATGTGGAGAAGACCCTGCAGCATGCCATCGAGGAAGAGGAGGGTCTTCCCTTGGATCAGGTCACCAACTTCCAGGAGGTACAGTACCCGCAGCACAGCTGAGCTGGGCAGGAAACTGGGACTGCAGCTCTAAAATGCTTGTTTGTGTTTGGTTTATGCTCTACAAAGAGAGACTAAGAAGCCCATTTACAGGCTGAGTCCTGCAGCCCAGCCTGGGGATCAGGGTCTCTGCCCCATGTGAGGAATGCAGCTCCTGCTTTTCCCTTCATGGGTTCAAAGCAAAGCTCTGAGAGAGCTGGGAAGGAATTTAGGGGAGACGGCAAACCCCCTCAGATATCCCAAATGCTCTTGTTCCTCTTGTTCCTCACTTCTTACCAGCTACAAAAGTGCAGGTTGCCCCTCTCCAAATCCAAGTCTGGAGTTTCTTGGAGGGGAGCAGTAGACTGGGGACCTCTGGTCTTTGCTGTTGTCTCCATTAACCCATTTGCGCTGAAAAGGTCTTCGATCAAGTCATATTTAGGAAGCAGCTGCTTCCACTTCCTAGGTATCCCTACAGAATAGCTTATCCTGGACATCAAAATCAAAACCTAGAGCACCAGTGGTTGAGGAGACCCTGATCTGCTCCTTCAGATCCATCCCCAGAGCCTGTGGCTAGTGTGCCTGTGAAGAAGAACCAAATTCAAAAAGTAGTTGATTCACTAACTCCTTCCTGCCCTGGTTTCACTTCTCTTTATCTCACCACAGGTTTGTGATGAAATCAAGGCCAAACTGAATTCCCTGAAGGATGTTCCCAACAGAATTGAGTGTCCTCTTATCTATCATCTGGATGTGGGGGCCATGTACCCCAACATCATTCTGACCAACAGGTTGCAGGTGGGTAACATCAGTCTTGTCTCTCCTAATCTGATTTCCAGATGACCTCGATGGTCCCTCTGGATCCCCTTGAAAGCAAGGGCTGAACTTTCTGCACAGGGTAGGGGAAGCAGATGAGGCTGGGTGTGAAATTTGTTCAAGCTGCCATGGAATTGTAGAATCACCAAATTATTTTGGTTGGAAAACCCGCTAAGACCATTGAGTCCAACCACTCTGCCAGCATTGCCAAAGCCACCACTAACCCATGTCCGCAAGTGGCACATTCACATGGCTTTTAAATACTTTCAGGAGAATGCCACTCTGAGTAGCCTGTGCCACTGACTGATCACCCTTTCAGTGAAGGATTTTTCCCTGATATCCAACCTAAACATTTTCTGGTACAACTTGAGGCTGTTTCCTCACTTGTTCCCTGGGAGCAGGACCTGACCCCCACCTGGCTCCATTCTCCTGTCAGGGAGTTGTAGGAGCAAGAATGTCCTCCCTGCGCCTACTTTTTTCCAGTCTGAGCCCCCAGCTTCCTTGGCTCCTCCTCACCAGATTTGTGCTCCAGCCCCTTCTCTAGCTCTGTTGTCCTTCTCTGGATGGCTAGGTCTTCAGAGACTCAGCTGCAGCTTTAGCTAGAACTCTTCCCAGAAACCCAGCTGCTGTTTTGAGGAGCGCGTGCTCCTGAAAGGCTCTGGAAAGGGAAACTCACTGACTACGATCTCTGATGTTCACACCTGTGCTCTCTTGCCACTCAGCACGTGTTCTAGCATGAATTGTCACTTGGGGACCTGTCCCCTCTAACACCTGTGTGTCTGTTACTGCATCCAGCCCTCCGCCATGGTGGATGAGGCCACATGTGCTGCCTGTGACTTCAACAAGCCAGGCGCCAACTGTCAGCGCCGGATGACGTGGCAGTGGAGAGGAGAGTTCAGTAAGTACAGTCCGCAGAGATGGAGCCAAATTCCTGTTTCTCCTCTGAGAGACTGATCACTGCCGTTCTCTGCAGTGCCTGCCAGCCGCAGTGAGTACCACCGCATCCAGCAGCAGCTGGAGTCAGAGAAGTTCCCTCCCTTGTTCCCTGATGGACCACCCCGTGCCTTCCATGAGCTCTCCCAGGAAGAACAAGCCAAGTATGAGAAAAAGCGCCTAGCAGGTAAAAAAATGAATCAAGGTCATGATCCTGGCAGTGTTTTGCAACCTGGACCCTGAGCAGTATTCAGCAGTAGTAACCCCTCCTAGGGCTGTGGGGTAAGGCTGGTCTCAGAACTTCTCCAGGATCTCAACAGACTCGTGTGCTTCCTACAAGGAGCCAGGCACTCGTACTTCTGTCAGTGTTTCCCTTTCTCTTGGAGGGCCATGGATTTGAGCTGAAATATGAATGGCTCCATTTTTTGTCAGGCTGCTAAATAAATCCCGTTAATGGAAGAGAAATGTCACATTATCCTATCACCTGGAGGGAAGCTGTCCAGTAGAACCACCCAGCTGGCTGGAGGCAGAGCCTGGGTTTGTAGGTGGGCCATATGATTAGTTTGTTTTCCCCATGGCCCTTCACCTCCATAAAGAGGTGCTGCATCTTTCCATACTGGGATCTTCCTCTCCCTTTGCAGTAGGACTGTCCCCCACTCAGCCATGCCTTATGCTTAGCTGCCTCCCTATCCCTCCTCTGCTCATCCCTGTGTAGCAGGGCAGCCATCCCTGACAACTTCCCTCTGCCTCCTCCCTTGACCAGATTATTGCCGCAAGGCATACAAGAAGATCCATGTCACCAGGGTGGAGGAGCGAGTCACCACCATCTGCCAACGAGAAAACTCTTTCTATGTGGACACGGTGCGAGCATTCCGGGACCGCCGATATGAGTTCAAGGGGCTGCACAAGGTACCAAGCTTGGGTGCTGCTCAAATTGTCTTGCCAAGCCTGGGGACCGCTTATGCCTTGCTGAAAACCTCAAAGGATTACCCTGTTGGCTTCCCAACACAGAGGGCAGCATTGTGTTAGTTATTGGGAAGAAAATCTTCCCTGTGAGGGATGTAAGGTGCTGCCACAGGTTGACCAGAGAAGCTGTGGTTGGCCCATCCCGCCAAGTGTCCAAAGCCAGTTGGGCTAGGTGGGACTTGAAGCAACCTGGTCTAGTAAAAAGGTGTTCCTGCCCAAGGCAGAGAGTGGGATGACATGAGCTTTAAGGTCCCTTCCAACCCAAACTATTCTAGGAGGCCCAGGGGCTCTACATCTGGCAGAGTTAATTAAAAAGCCTGTTGATTTGCAGTTCCTCCCAGCTGCCTCTTTTGCCGTATGATTCCCAGGGCTGACAGAGACTTTTCCTACACTTGTGGTTCTGCTGTTAGCCAGGCATAATGGATTGCATCAGGCAGTGTGTTGAGTTCTTCCCTGCACACATATGGTGCAGCACAGCTGGTGCTGCTTGAATCCTGATCAATGATGGGAGATGCAAGTCTCAGCTGACAACTGACAAAGTGCCTCTGGCCAACCCGTCCTGTGCTGCAAAAGAAAATGGGATGTTTGACTCATGATGCTGATCTTTGGCAAAGATATTCCTGTTGAGCTGCAATGCTATACTGGGACTGAGTGGAAACCAGTTGGGTGCCACCAGCAGTGATATGTAGAATTGTCCTGACAGGTGTGGAAGAAGAAGCTGTCTGCAGCAGTGGAGACAGGAGATGCCTCTGAAGTGAAACGCTGCAAGAACATGGAGATCCTCTATGACTCCCTTCAGCTGGCCCACAAGTGCATCCTCAACTCCTTCTATGGATATGTCATGCGGAAAGGGTAAGTCTTCCCTGAGCCATCCAGGATCCTCTAGAGAGGACCCTTGGAAACCAAGATTGTCCTGCTGAGGTAGTCACTTCCTAAAGCACCAAGATGAGAGTGGGTCCTGCCTGTAACAGTCTTCTCTTGCCTCTACCCACTACTCCTCATCCTGGAGACTCTTACCAGACATTATATGATGGGAATCTTGTCAATTAGTAGGTTTTCAGCTTTTCTGGAGCATCATAAGTAGAGAATTTCATAGGAGAACAATGCCCAGTGTTGTGTTTCTTGCCCTTTTTCCCCTAGAGATCCTCCTGCCCTTCCATAGCTGGGTTTTGGAGGGGGCATGTCAAGGTTTTAACTGTGACTCCTCTGCTCACAGAGCTCGCTGGTACTCCATGGAAATGGCTGGCATTGTCTGTTTCACAGGGGCAAATATCATCACCCAGGCCAGAGAGCTGATCGAGCAGATTGGGTGAGTGTGTGCTGAACTGAAGAAGGTCTGTCTGCATCTAGGACAGATGTGGGAGCATGTTAAACACTCGAGTTTTCAGAGAGATGGAACACATTTCCTGTGAGGAAGAAGGGCTGAGAAAGCTGGGGGTTTTCATCCTGGAGAAGAGAAGGCTCCAGGGAGACCTTAGGGTCCCTTTCTGTGCTTAAAGAGACTCCGAGAAGGATGCAGACAGATTCTGGGCAATGGCCAGGAGTAGTGGGACAAGAGGCAGTGGCTTCCCACTGCCAGAGGGCAGGGTTAGATGGAATATTGGGAAGAAATTCTCTGCACAAGTTGCCTGGGGAAGCTGTGGCTGCCCCTGGATCCCTGGAAGTGTTTCAAGGCCAGGCTGGACAGGGCTTGGAGTAACCTGGTCTAGGGGAAGTTGTCCCTGCCCATGACACAGAGTTGTTAGAATGTGATGAGCTTTAAGGTCCCTTCCAACCTCAAGTGATCTGTGATTCTCTGATTCTATGCACATTCAGATTCCTGACACTGTTGTTGTATTTGAGGGTTTGCTTTGCAGGAGGGAACAGAGTCTTAATGGGAGACACAGAACTGATCCTCGCCTCTCATCCACTCTGCTCCTGACAGTGGCCTTTCTTCTTTTCTTCCTTCCTTTCTTCCCTAGGAGACCTCTAGAACTGGATACCGATGGGATTTGGTGTGTCCTTCCCAACAGCTTCCCAGAGAACTTTGTCATCAAGTCAACCAATATCAAGAAGCCAAAAGTAACCATCTCTTACCCAGGTGCCATGCTGAACATCCTGGTGAAGGTGAGTCTGGCACCTGTCCAGGCCAGCTCTGCAGCCTGGGAAAAGGAGATGGAGAGCTAATGAGTTGGGAGAGCCCCTCTTCCATCTCTAGTTCCTATGTAATGTGACATGTTGGGGGTGATGGCTCTGGAGAACGTGTGACTGTAGAAAGAGGCTCAATATCCTCCATGAGAGAGGGGGATCTGTAAGAGGCCAGGTTAGGTGCATGCTTACTTGTGCTGTTAGGGAGTCCAGCACAAGGTCTAAACCTATCTTCTGCTTACTCCAGGCTCTATAAGAGAAGAAAATATCATTTTAGGGTCCAAAGCCTTTTTCTTCTCAACAGGCAGGAAAGGTGCTTGGACTTTTGAGTCCTAACTTGTGCTGTAGCTCCCAGAGGGGTGCTCAGGTGTCCCTTTGGGCAGGGTGTGTCCCGGGTCATGCCCTGGTATGACCCGACAGCTGTAGATTGAAACTGTTCTCCTGGGGCTGTGCCACAGGAAGGCTTCACAAACGACCAGTACCAGGAACTGCAGGATCCAGCCTCGCTCACCTACGTCACGCGCTCAGAGAACAGCATCTTTTTTGAAGTGGATGGTCCATACCTAGCCATGATACTTCCAGCCTCCAAAGAGGAGGGCAAGAAGCTGAAGAAAAGGTGAGATTTCAAAGCTTGAAATATTGTCTCTTCCCCTGAGCTGAAAGACTAAGGATCTCGTTGCCTTTGTACATGTGGGGTATGTTGGTCCTTGCCTCCAGAGCCAGCAGCATTTGACTGACTGGTGTTAAATGACAAGTTTTTTACAGCAGATCATTGAACCCAGCTACTATGGTAGGAAATTTTAGCAGATAACAGCAAAATGATGTTTCTCCAGCCTAGTGACCAGACATCTGCCTGTTTGGCTCTGAGGTATGCAGGAGAACATTGACTTTCCTTCTGAGGATTTATAATACTGCTTGTATTCAATCTAATCTGCTTAAACTCAGCAGTTCCTGCCTTCCTATCTTTCAAGAGTTCACAGACTTCCAGTAACACTTCTCCTACGTATTTCCCCTTCCCTTTCCATCTGTAAGTAGGACTGATTCTGCTGTTACTGTCACATTATAGGACAGCTGTACTTAAACTTGACTCATTTCTCAATGACAACCTCCTAACCAAGAATGTGAGCTAGAGCAGCAGCATCCATTATTTTGAGCGGCAGCCCACGGACCTGGGTCTGACCCCAAAACATGCTGTTGCTGTCCCCAGCACCTTCTGTCCTCACAATTCTGAACATTTTGTGCTTAATCCCTGACAGGAAAAGGTTCAGCACACACCATTCCCTGCCAGTGCCTCTCTCCAGGCATTCAGGCCCTTCTGCAGGAATCAAAGTGTTGCTCAGCTCTGAGTGGGCTGTGCTTGTACAACTCCCCTCAGGGCCTCTGGATTCCTATAATTTAAGGATCTAAAAAAGGGCATTTATTTCCTGGTCACTCTCCAAGCACAACAGCCTCTGGAGTGGCTGCAGGCACCATGGTCAGTGGAGGAAGGAAAGGCTGTGCTGTTGGGAATGTGGGTAGATGGGAGAAGGGCTGGCCAAGCAGGTTTGAGTATCCCCTCTTCTCACTGGTCATTCCCACAATGGTGGTTTGGGGTTTTTTTGAGACATACAGATAATTTTCAGGGTTATAAAAGGCAAAACAATGCAAGAAAAAAGGCAAGAGGGAGGAATGTTCCCTTAGGTGTGTCATGGCTGCATCCAGTTTCCTCTCAACCCCTCTGTCAGCATTGGAGTTGTCAGTTTTCTTCTTTCTAAATTTCTTCCTAATATCTTCATTTCCACACTTGGGCTCTCATCTCCCACCCTTACTTACACAACAATTAAGGTCACTCCCCACCCTCAGTGCTGCATCAAAATTTGGCATGCTCAGCACAAGAAAACATGGAGCTGCTGGATTGAGTCCAGAGGAGGCCATGGAGATGCTCCAAGGGCTGGAGCCCCTCTGCTCTGGAGCCAGGCTGGGAGAGCTGGGGGTTTAATGGGGAAGAGAAAGCTGCAGGGAGACCTTAGAGCCCCTCCCAGGGCCTAAAGGGGCTTCGAAAGAGCTGCAGGGACACTCTGGACAAGGGCTGAGAGGGACAGGACACAGGGAATGGCTTCCCACTGCCAGAGGGCAGGGTTAGGTGAGATATTGGGAAGGAATTCTTGTCTGTGAGGGTGGTGTGACACTGGCACAGGGTGCCCAGAGAAGCTTTCACAGCTCTACAGTGTTCCAGGCCAGGCTGGGCAGGGCTTGGAAGCACCTGGCCTAGTGGAAGGTGTCCCTGCCCATGGCAGGGGCATGAGATTGGATAATCTTAAAGATCACTTCCCCTGTGGTTCAACGAGTCAGTGTGGATGACCTGGGGCAAGAGCTGAGGTCCTTTTCCAGACCAAGGTAAAATGGTTGCTAGAGAAGCTGTAGATACTTGAGATTATCCAGGTGCTGCTGTGGTTCCTTCGAACGTGCTGGCTGGTGGCACAAAGGCGTGGGGAGAAGCACTCTGGCAGGAGGGACACCGGTGGCACCCTGGGGGATGTGTCCCTTGGTGTAGGCCAGGTTTATTCACAGTCTCTCCTAGGTATGCTGTGTTCAATGAGGATGGGTCCCTGGCTGAGCTGAAGGGGTTTGAGGTGAAACGCCGGGGAGAACTGCAGCTGGTGAAGATATTCCAGTCGTCTGTGTTTGAAGCCTTTCTGAAAGGCAGCACCCTGGAGGAGGTCTACGCTTCTGTGGCCAAGGTGGCCGATTACTGGCTGGATGTGCTCTACAGCAAGGTAGGCACAGCTCAGCAAATCTGCACTCCAAGGCGGAGCCTGGGAAGGAGCATCTGAGCTGGTTGGGCGCTGTGGGAGGGTGGACTTTGCTTGCACAGAGTCAGTGGTCTCCTGTACCACTTTAACACTCAGTCGCTTCACAGACAACACTGAGCTGGCTGGGAGTGTGGATCTACTGGAAGGCAGGAAGCCTTGCAGAGGGATCAGGACAGGCTAGATCCATGTGCCAAGCCCAGTGCTGTGAGGTTCAACAAGGTCAAGTGCCAGGTCCTGCACAGGGGTCACAACAACCCCATGGAATGCTCCATGCTGGGGTCAGAGGGTCTGGAAAGGCACCTGACAGGAAAGGATGTAGGGGTGCTGATCAACAGTGACTAAACACATGCCCTGGTAGATAGACAAGAAGGGCAGTGGCACCTGGCCTGTACCAGCCATAGTGTGAAACAAACAGGATGAGGGCAGTGACCATCTCCCTGTGCTGGACACTGGTGAGGCACCTTGAACCCCTCATGACAAGAAAGACATTGAGGGGCTGGAGCATGTCCAGAGAATGGAAAAGAGCTGGGGAAGTGGCTGGAGTGCAAGTCTGATGAGGAGCAGTTGTGGGGGCTCAGCCTGGAGAAGAGGAGGTTCAGGGGGGACATTGTTACTTACAACTCCCTGACAAATAGGGCAGAACCACATGGGAGTTGGGCACTTCTCCCAGGGAACAAGTGACAGGATTAGAGGAAACAGCCTCAAATTGTAGCAGGGGAGGTTTAGAGTAATTGAGAAAATTTCATCTCCAAAAGGATTGTCCAGCTCTGGCACAGGCTGCCCATGGCAGCGGTGGAGTCCCTATTCCTGGAGGAATGTATAAGCTGTGTGGATGTGACACTTGGGTACTTGGGTTAGTGGTGGCTTTGGCACTGCTGGGAGAATGGTTTGACTTGGTGATATTAGAGGGCTTTTCAACCCAAATGATTCTGTGATTCTATGAGACAATGGGGTGGGAGGGAACAAGAGTCTAACTAGGTCCTTGTCATGACCTGCTGGTCCAGGGGCATCATGTTCATCATAAATTCTCATCAGGTTGAACAAAGACGCCGGTCACGTGTCAGGAACTCTTTCTGTTTTATTGTACAGTCGCTGTAACTCCAGAAACCAGCCCCCTGCATAAACTCAAAAGGTGTTAGTCAACAAGCCATTCTTAGAATAGACTTCCACAAGAGTGGAAGCAAACAAGCCCTTAATTTTGTATGGAACACTTCAATAAGCTCTCATCTCCCACCACAAGCTCCTCAAAATGTACTGGCTCACAAGCCACAGTAGACCATCAGTATTCAAGGGTACTGGCTAACAAGCTGCAGCACACCATCACACAAAGGTGCTGGCACATGAGCCACAGCACCACTACTCAAGGGTCCTGGCTAACAAGCCACAACACACCTTTACACAAGCTCCCTACTCCCACAACAGGGTTCAATACCAAGTATGAAATAGAATGTGATGGCCCTGCTTTGCTCAGGCAAAGCAAGGGAAGAAAACAAAGAATTATCACCAGTCCTTAGATCTGTCTTGGTCTTTCTTTGGTCATGCCACATGGATTGTCCAGAGTTGGGGCAAACAATGAGACAAAGAAAGTGTAAGAGAAAGGAGAAAAAGAAGAGAGGGGACCTATTTGCTCCCTTTCAGCATGGCAAGCCCTTCTTTTGGATGTGTGTTGGAGAGGGTGCTAAGCCTGAGTCTTAACACGTAGCAGGGAATTGGCTCAGAACAGCACAGGCACACCTCTCTGGGACCCTCTCCTCCAATCACACCTTTCCTGTAACAATACTGAGTGTCTGAGACAAAACGTGTTTAGTTCTGGTCCTTTACAGTCTTTTGTGGTGCTGTTTTACAACAAATTCATGTAACTTTGCATGCACAACACAAAGCTGTGCTACCACACAAACTTCCAGCTGTGGCACAAACTGATGCCATCCTGAAACCCACACACCCTCTTTATAGATCCCACTGGCAGCTGCACCAGGAAGCAATTCCCAGGCTCCCTGAAAAGAGACACATCAGCTGTGTGTGGTGTTCCCTCTTCCTAACAGCAGCAAAGTTTGATAATTAGTTCTTGCTAACTTTGGGCTTTTCCCTGGCCTTCAGGCTGCCAACATGCCTGATTCAGAGCTGTTTGAGCTCATCTCAGAGAACCGGTCCATGTCACGTAAGCTGGAGGACTACGGGGAGCAGAAGTCCACCTCCATCAGCACTGCCAAGCGCCTGGCAGAGTTTTTGGGGGACCAGATGGTGAAGGATGCAGGGCTGAGCTGTCGCTTCATCATTTCCAAGAAACCAGAAGGATCTCCCGTCACTGAGAGGTAACCCCACCTGGAGGGGCCAGGGCTTCTGGCAGTGTGGGAGAAACCAGGAGGGGATGGGCAGGCAGCAGGAAGGGAGAGAGCTGGAATACATGGCAAGGTGATGGCCTGAATCTGGCACAGGCCGTGAGCAGGGCAATGGGTAACACTGTACAACCCAGTGGCCTCGCAGGAGTTTAGGAGAAGCCTGGAGGATCTCCACAAGCTGGAAGAGTAGATTGTGGGGTGCTGAGACATTGATTCCTGCATTCCCCAGGGCCATCCCCCTTGCCATCTTCCAAGCCGAGCCCAGTGTGCGCAAACACTACCTCCGGAAATGGCTGAAGAGCCCCTCGCTGCAGGACTTCAACATCCGTGCGGTGAGTGAGGCATCCCTGCAGATGACACTGCATCTGGGACAGGGGCTCGTCCTTTTGGAGACACAACCTGGGCAGTGCCTTCCTGTGCTCACAAAGCAGGGGGCTGGGGTGAGGGTGCTACTGGGATGTTTGATCCTGTGTCTGGGGGCCCTTCTGCTTGGCTTTCTTTACTGCTCAAGCTCTGCCCTCTTCCCAGATCCTGGACTGGGACTACTACATCGAGAGACTGGGCAGCACCATCCAGAAAATCATCACCATTCCTGCAGCCCTGCAGCAGGTACGGGGCAGTAGGGGGGTGGACAGGAGGAAGGATTTGTGCAGGGGACTCAGTGTGATTTGGAGCTACTCTGCAGGTAAAGAACCCAGTGCCACGGGTCCGACACCCAGACTGGCTTCACAAGAAACTCCTGGAGAAGAATGATGTGTACAAACAGAAAAAAATCAATGAGCTTTTTGTTTCAGAAGGCAAGAAACAGGTAAAGAGGGGGAGGGGAAGGTGCTGGCAGTGCCAGTGGGGCTTTTCTCTTGCAGCCTCCATCCTCCTGCTCTCCTTGCTCTCTCAGATTCTTGCCAACCCACCTGTGGAGGGGACACCCAGCTCACAGGTCCGTGACATAGAAGACTTTGGGGCTGTCAAGATCCCTCTGCCACTGGTTCCAATTGCAAATAAGCGGAAGCGCATCCCTGCAGCAGAGGAAAGCCAAGAGCTGTCCCAGGACCTGGAGCTGTCCCAGTCCTGGCGGGAGATTCTGGGCCCACCTCCATCCCTTGGCACCACCAAGGTAGGTGAAGCAGATAGTGCAGGGGATGCCCCAGGACTGTACTCATCCATCCAAGCTGCTTGGTTGCTTCCAGGAGCAGTTGTGGGTTTCATAGCTGCACTCTGTGAACCCACACTCTGCACACACATGGCTCTGGGATATAAAGAGAAATACAACCAGGAGACAGAAAAACAATCACTGATGGAGAAAAGGGGTTGGTGGCTTCACAGCTGGGGCAGGAACACGATGTGAGGCTGGAGGCTAGAGGGCTAGGCTGTATGGTGTGATGTTGTGGGGCTGGGACGCTTTTGCTGATTTCTTCCTTACGGTCACCCCACTCAGGAGGAGCGTCTGGTCTGGCTGCGCTTCCATCAGAAGAAGTGGGAGCTGCAGGCTCGGCAGCGGCAGGAGCGGAGGAAGAGGCGGCGGCTGGAGGATGGTGGGGTGGTGGCAGGTGGAGGAGTGGTCCGTGATGCCCTCTCCAAAGGGCTGAGCAGTTACCTGCGCCGAACAGCGCGCAGCATCCTGGACTTGCCCTGGCAGGTCGTGCAGGTACTGGGCAGGGGACCTGCCACAGAGCAGCCTGGGGCACAAGCCTCACATTTACACTCTGTGGTCATACGGTGAAGTTCAGGAATCCTGACCTACCCCATGTAAATGTTAGCCCTGGGGAGCCCAGAAGGGGCTGCAGAGCCTCAGACTCGCACACATTTGGATGGAAACAGGTGCCTACAGAGTCATTCTTGGTGACTCTCAGATGCGTGGGTACATCTGCTGGTGGGGCAGCTCTAGTTCAGCCCGTGGGCAGCACTGTGCAGTCACAGAATAGCAAAAACATCAGCTGAGGCCAGGGCAGCTTTCATGTCCCTCTGATCCCACATCCTGCTCAGTCAGGGCCACCCAAAGCTGGGGACCCATGACCACGTTCTGGAATATCTCCAAGGCTGGAGAGCGCCACTTCCATCCGTAGGCAACCTGGACCAGCTTCACCTTTGTAGGGAAGAAGTTTAATGACACAGCAGAGGAACTCTCCTGCATTCTGTTTTGTGCCCACGATGTCTGGTCCTGCAACTGGGGACCACTGGGAAGAGTCAGGTTCTGTCCTCTCCTCTCTGCATTTCCCATTGGGTATATATATATGTGGATGAGATCCCTCTGAGTTTTTCTGATCTAAGATGAACAGTCCCAGTTTTGCCAGTCTTCCCTGATATGAAAGATGCTCCAATCCCTTCTTCCTCCCTGTGGCCCTTCACTCTATTCCTTATGTCCATGTCCTGTGTTAAGGAGCCCAGCATTGGACACTGGATTCCAGTAGTGCCTAGAAGCAGACAATGTACAAATGAAGAGGTGGGGTGGTGTCATCCAGGTGTTTTTACAAACCTTTGTTGTATGTGGCCACTAAGCCCAGCACCTGTCACCCACTTCATCCTCCAGAAAGGTATCAGAGCTGCAGGTCCAGGACTCCAGAGTGACTTGGATGACATTCCCTGGAGCTGGTTGGCCAGCCTGAGACAGAGTTTTCTTCATGGTGCTCTGGGACAGTAGCAGGACACAGGGACTCCAGAGATGAAAGTGATGACTCTCTAAGCCCCCCACTTTGGTTTTAGCCACCAACTGACCATATAGACCCCTGAGCGCTCTGCAGTGCAGATGTAAGCACTGATGGCATGTTGGATCTCCTGCTGGCACTGACCTTGTGCCCCATGTCCTGCAGATCGCTGAGACCAGCCAGCCTGGACTGTTCCGGCTGTGGGCAGTGATAGGGAGCGACCTGCACTGCATCAAGCTGAGCATCCCCCGTGTCTTCTATGTCAACCAGCGTGTCCCAAAGCCTGAGGAGGGAACAGCCTACAGGAAGGTGAGGACCTGCCCCTTCTGGAAGGGGAAACAGTTTCTTGCGCTGAGGTAAGGCACTTCACCTCCCCTGTAAGCAGGAGTTACAAGCATATGCCACACAACACTTCATTCTCCTATCCCATGGATATCCCTCATCCAGGCCCTAGTCCCTCTGCTAATCCCAGCCTGCCTGAAAATCAAGTTTTCTGTAACAGGAATTTGTAACGTGCAGGAGCATAACCCACTGGTTTCCTTAGGAGAGGGCACCAGGAGCTGGCCTGGCTCAGAGCCTTGCTCCTGGCAGTGGTGCCATGAGGTGGGATGTGTCCCAATTATTCTGTCCCTTACCTTGGCAGGTAAACAGGATCCTGCCCCGCTCAAACTTAGTTTACAACTTGTACGAATACTCTGTTCCTGAAGACATGTACCAAGAGCACATCAATGAAATTAATGCAGACCTCTCTGCTCCGGACATCGAGGGAGTGTATGAGACACAGGTAACTCCTTCAGGTTCTCGTCTTTAAGGGTTGCTGAGCAGTAGCTGATTAGTCTGAGTTCCAGTGGTGAGACACCAAAAATTCAAAACCCTGGACATTGTCCAGGAAACTGGGAATTATGCTTATATGAACAGAAGTGCTGAGTATTAGCACATGGGTTACAGTATGTTGAGAAAGGGACTTCAGTTCATTTGGAGTTAGGAAACTTTGGGGAAAGAAATAGAGAGTTTCCTCTAAACAAATCCTGAGCCAGCCTGCTGATATTGTAACCAGGAAAGAAAGGGGGCATTTGGAGTAAAGCTGGGGAAAAATCCAACATATGTGGAGTAATACATAGGTCTGAGTGCCATGTCCTCTAAAACAAGGTTGTAAAAGCTTTAGATAAAAGAACAGCATATAACTTGAAAGTTCGGGAGGAGAACAACCAATGAAACTAAATGAAATTCTGTAGAAAGCAATGAGGCTAAAATTCAATTTGCCAATGCTGAAAATGAAGGTGGGGACCTGGCATGCTTGCTTCCAGTGAGGATACTGGTTTGTCCAGCAGATCAAAACCTGATGACAGGAATTTAACGAAGAAGATATTGTTGTGAAAAGACCTGGCCTGTATGGAAATGGCAGAGTAGACCACGCCATTGTAAGAGTGGAGTTAAAGAAAGCATAAAGGCAGGTGAATTTGATACTGAAATGCACTGTAGTATTATTATGGATGGAAACTCCTGAGTAGGACAGGCTTTGCTGTGAGCAGAGGTGCCACTGGCTATGAAATGCTTTCTGAGGTGCAGGAGGCTGCAAGGGCAAAAAGATCATCACAGAGTTGGGAGACTTGCTACTCAAGTTACTCGTATAAGCTGTGAAGCATTCCAGTGGGACATAGTTAAAGAAAACTTTTCTATTCACCTTAAGTTTCTGCTTTTGAAAAATTTGAAGAAAGGTACCTCAAGGCAAGGCACAACTCTTAATGATTACATGGAGGGTGTGAAATCCTGTAAAAGGTTGAACCATATATGCCATCAGCAATTGAAAATGGTCCCCACCAAACCCTATTGAGGTTAACTAAGCAGCACCCAAAACATACTTCAGATTACTTGTCTGAAGTGACTGGCATGTACCCAAATGCTTTGTATCTATAGACCTTCCTCTAGAAAAACCTGACTCTTCTCCACTCTAGTAGTGTTTAATAAGTGGGAAGAGGAAAAACCAAGACGTTAAGAGGAAATTAAAATGAGCAGCAGAAGTAAAACAAAGGGCATGGAGAAGTTTTAAAGATATTAAGGGATTTAGATAGTCATGGGGTAGCAGCATCTGTCATCTGAGGGGAGGTTGAGTGAGTTGGACTGTGCAGCCCAGAAGAGGCTCAGGGACCTGCTCGATGGGAAGAGTGGAGAAAAGGCTCTGCTCTGGTGCCCAGGAAAGAATGGACACCAGTGGACACAACCTAAAACATGTAAATTCTGTGTAAATGTCAGAAAAAAACTTCTGCAAATATCGTCAAGTGGGTTGCCCATGGGGTTGTGGAGTTTCCATCCTCAGAGACATAGTTAACCCAGCTGGACACTGACCAGGGCAAGGAAAGATCTGTCTTGATCTTTAAGCAACTGCAGTGCAGTTCTGATCATTATCCCAAAATATTCATTAGGAGTAACAGAGGGATGCAAGGGAGGGAACAGTTTGCCCTTGGGGATGGAACTTACATGGGAATGCTTCATCTTGCTGAAGAGATGTGAGCCCCTGCCTCAGAGTGGTTTGTCAGGGAGACAAACCACAAGTTGCAGAGCAGTAAGATTGCCCAAATATTGCTCTGCATGTCTTCCTAAGTACCTTGATGGTAGGATCTGAGCGTAGATAGGAAGATGTGGATTTTGAGATACCTGTTCTATACCTTTAGCAAAGCTGATAATACCAAACTCATGCCAAGGCACCTCAGGTGTGTGCTACCTGTGGGTTTTAATCTGGGTTATTCTAGGTCTGCAACCCCCAGGAAGAGCTTAGTAACAGTTGTTCCATCACATCTCTCCCCATCACTCCAGGTGCCACTGCTCTTCCGTGCCCTGATCCACCTGGGCTGTGTGTGCATGGTCAGCAGGCAGCTTGTCCGGCACCTGGCAGGGCGAGAGGCTGAAACCTTCAACATCGAGCACCTGGAGATGCGCTCACTGGCTCAGTTCACTTACCTGGAGCCTGGTGAGGCATCCTGGGAAAGGGGCTCCTGGGGCACCTGGCACCCGTGGGCACCACTGATGCTGTGTGCTCTGTGTCCCCAGGAAGCATTCGCCACATCTACCTGTACCACAGCTCCCAGGGCAGCAAGGCACTCCTGGGCCTCTTCATCCCCTCACAGCGCAAGGCTGCCGTCTTTGTGCTGGACAAGGTAAGGAGGGCTGTGGAGAGTGGAAAACTGGGGGTGCTGATGGCTGGACATGCCCTGGCCATGTGCCCTGAGAGCCCAGAAAGCCCCTGTGTCCAGGACTGATCCCCACAGCATGGGCAGCAGGGAAGGGAGAGATTCTGCCACTCTGCCTTGCTCAGGTGAGACCCCACATGCAGAGCTGCCTCCAGCCTGGGGTTTGCAACATAGGAAGGATGCAGAGCTGCTGAAGCAAGTTCAGAGGAGGCCACAGAGATGCTCTGATGAAGGCTGGAGTGCTTCTGCTTAGTAGACAGGTTGGGAGAGCTGGAGGTGTTCAACCAGGAGAAGAAAAGGCTCCAGGGAGACGTTAGAGCCCCTTCCAGTGCCCAAAGAGAGCTGGAAAGGAACTTTGGACAAGGTATGGAGTGACAACAAGGGGGAATGTCTTCCCACTACCAGAGAGCAAGGTTAGGTGGAGTATTGGGAAGAAATTGTTCCCTGTGAAGGTGATGAGGCCCTGGCACAGATTTGCCAGCAAAGCTCTGGCTGCCCTATCCCCAAAAGTGTTCTAGGCCAAGTTGGATGGGGCCTGGAGCAACCTGGTCCAGTTGATCTCAGGTTGCACCAAGGGAGGTTTAGGATTAATATTAGGAAAAACTTCACCAAAAGAGTTGTCAATCCATGGCACAGCTGCCCAGGACAGTGGTGGAGCCACCATCCCTGGAGGGATTTAAAATATGTGAGGATGTGGCACTTGGAGATACGGTTTAGTGGTGGCCTTGGCAGTGTTGGGTGAACAGCTGGACTTGATCATAAAGGTATTTTCCAACCTAAATGATTCTGAGATTATGTATTGTCCCTGTCCATGGCAGGGGGCTGGACTAGACAACCTTTAAAAGTCCCTTCTACCCCCAGACCCTGTAGGGTCAGGCAGCAGAAGGCTTCTCCGTACATCACACATTCCTGCCATGTTTTGGCAGGACCCCTGGCACTGCACATCCCAGGGTCGCTCTCCCCCTGCTCTGACCTGGTCCCTCTTCCACCCAGGTACGCAGCAACCAGATGCCAAACCTCACCACCTTGTTCTCGGTGGAGCGCACGGCTCTGCTGGAAAAGGTGGGCAAGGAGCTGTTGCCCCCAGACAAACACACCTTCGAGGTGCGTGCTGAGACCGACCCCAAGGCCATCTACAGAGGTGTCCAGCGGCTGCTCTTGGGCTACAAGGTGAGATGAAGGTGTGGGGAAGGTTTCAGTGGGACCGTTTGGACTAAGGGAAGGATGCTGTGGAAGGCACTGGTACTCCAGTTCCAAGAACACCTGCATGTAACTGCTGCACCCAAGGTCATGAAGTGGGTGCTTGTTTTGCTTGTGGGGGGCTTATCTGGGGCAGTGCCAGCAGCAAGGCCACCTCAGGATCTTGCTCCATCCCTGCACTCAGCTGGAGAGCTGGTGGTGTTGAAGGTGGGTGCATGCTTCAGGAATGCTGGGGTGTGCTGTCCCAGGACCATGGGGACCTGCTGTGGGGATGGGGCACCTGATACCACCAGCTTCCTGTTGAGCAGGTGAGAGGTGCACCAGGACATGTCTCTTTCTTCTTTGCATAGGATGAGCGCCGGGGCCCCACGTTGGTGGCTGTGCAGTCCAACTGGGGCCTGAAACAGCTGGCGAGTGGGATCCCCATCATTGAGGAGTTCCCCTTGGTCCCCATCCGGCTGGTAGATGACATCAGCTACTCGGTCCTGGACTGGCAGCGCCATGCTGCCCGCCGCATGATTCGCCACTACCTCAACCTGGACACCTGCCTTTCCCAGGCTTTTGAGATGAGCAGGTACCCAGGGTGGCCATGTTCCCCTGAGGCTGCCATGCCCTCAGTAGGACCACAGGAGCTGCCTCACCCCTTGAGGGGATAGTCAGGGTCCCTGTTTTCCCTGCAGCCATGCTCATGCCAATGACCACTGATGTCTCTGTGCCTCAGGTACTACCACATCCCCATTGGAAACCTCCCTGATGACATCTCCACCTTCGGCTCTGACCTGTTCTTCTCACGCCACCTTCATCGTCACAACCACCTGTTGTGGCTGTCCCCCACAGCCCGCCCCGACCTGGGGGGGAAGGAGGCTGATGACAACCGCCTGGTCATGGAGTTTGATGAGAGAGCCTCAGTGGAGATCAACAACCCTGGCTGCTACTCCACAGGTGAAGAGGGAGGAAGGTGGTAGCACTGAATGGGGCAGAGCTGGATCCTGCTCTGTGAGTCCTGCAGAGGGTGTGGACACAGTCCCCAAAGAGTATCTATGGTCACAGTTGTAACCAGTAGTTTTTGGGTTTCAGCATCTGTATGGGTAAGGAGGATGCTAGGACCATGTCCTGGAGCAGGGAAGGCTCACCTGAAACATGTGCAGGCATCAAAATGGGGATTCTTGACCAATGACCAATGACAGCAGCACTTGGCAGACCATCTGCAATGTTGTCAGCCCAGGGACAGCTCACTTGGTCATCACGGGTGATGCTGGGACAGGTCTCTCTTAGGCAGCTTGAGTGTAATGAGTTCTTCTGAGATCCACTGTTGCAGGCTCCAGGAAAACTGGTGGTCTCCAGTAGGTCAGTAGGTCCGAGTCTTGTTGAAAGACAAGGCTCAATAGCACCTATGAAGGTCCAGTCATGCCTATGAAAGCATCTGCCCTCTGAGTGCAGTAGCACCTATAGATTACCCTGTACCTGTGAAAAGCACTTCTGGCAGCAGCAGGGAGGGTGTTCCTGGTCCTTTCCCTGCCTCCCTGCTGACAGTTGTGTCTGCTCTTAGTGTGTCTGGAGCTGGACATCCAGAGCCTGGCTGTGAACACCGTGTTGCAGTCCCACCACGTGAATGACATGGAAGGAGGCTCCAGCATGAGCATTAGCTTCGATGTGATTCAGCAGGCATCCCTGGAGGACATGGTCACAGGGAACCAAGCTGCCAACATCCCAGCCAGCTATGATGAGACTGCTCTCTGCTCCAACACTTTCAGGTGTGGCTTGAGAAACAGCAGGAGGTAGAGCAGGTGGTCTCCATCCTGGCAGGTACTCTCAGGGTCCTACTTAACTCCCTCCTGGCTTTAGCCTTTCCCCAGTATAAATCCAGGCCTCAAGTGCATGGCAGACCTCAAGTGCATGGCAGGCATCTTCTCCAACACATTGGAAGATCCTCAGAGCTGCCTGGTGCCTCAGCTAGCAGATGTGTGGGGATGTTGCTTTTCCTTTGTTCGTGCTCCACCAGGTTATATAGAGGCACATACTATGTGCTGAGGGCTGAAGAAGGGAGTTCCTGTTCTAAATCCTCTAGTGTGTCTGTAAACATGTCCCTGTCAGGAAGGGGGAAGGTGTTGCTGGTCGCTGGTGGGGTGATGCCAGTCTCTGCTCATTCGCAGGATTTTGAAGAGCATGGTGGTGAGCTGGGTGAAGGAGATTACACAGTACCACAACGTCTATGCAGACAACCAGGTCATTCACTTTTACCGCTGGCTCCGCTCTCCTTCCTCCCTGCTTTATGACCCAGCACTGCACCGCACGCTCCACAACATGATGAAGAAGCTTTTCCTGCAGTAAGTGAGGTCTTAAGTGTGCCAGTCTGGTGGGTGGGGAATGGAGAGGAGAGATGTTAGTGACCCCACAGTGATCCTCCAGAAAGGTGGGCAGTAGGATGGACCTCTCATCCTGTTTGGTTGACTTCCCTTGCCCAGTGTTGCTACATGTTAGCTCTAGGCTGAGGAATCAACACATGCTCTTTGGGTCACATCTGCCCCTCGTGCATTGCTTTCCTGCCCACTGACCCCACCCGTGCCCTGCTGCAGGCTGGTGGCTGAGTTCAAGCGCCTGGGCTCCTCTGTGGTCTACGCCAACTTCAACCGCATCATCCTGTGCACCAAGAAGCGGCACATTGAGGATGCCATCAGCTACATGGAGTACATTATCAACAGGTGAGGTGCACCTGGAGGTGGGGCTCAAGACCAGGGAGGAGGATGCTGATTTTTTTGCCTTCTGATGCATCTCAAAACTGAATTTATTACTTTTTTCGGCAAAGCTACTGAAGGGACAAGGCTTCCCAGTTCTCTTGCTGTCATGCCTGGAGTAGTGATCTGTCCCTAGCTGCCCTCTATGGGCAGTATTCCAGGTGTACTCATAGGATTCAATTCTGAAGAGACCTCCAGGAGAGCCTGAGATGCCCAGCAAGTTGTCCCCTGGCTGGCTGGCTGCATCCTAGCTGTGGTATAGGCACCTTGACACAAGAACAGAGAGCCAAGTGTCCTTGGGCATGACTTGCCCTGGGATCAGTAGCAGGGGTCCAATGGGAAAGCAGACACCCCTCTCTCCTGGCCAGCACCACCTCCCCACAGTGTCCCATGGAGAAGAGATGATGCTGACAGAGGAACTTAATGCAGTTTCCTCCTTTCAGCATCCACTCCAAGGAGATCTTCCACTCTCTGACCATCTCGTTCTCCCGGTGCTGGGAGTTCCTGCTCTGGATGGACCCAGCAAATTATGGAGGTATCAAGGGAAAAGTGGATTCTCGCATCCACTATGGGGAGGTAAGAGATGGGAAGGACCCTGTTCCTTGGAAGCAGAGTAGGGAGGTGTTGGCTGGGCATGAGGGACTGCTATGTGTGGGACCCCCAGAAGGACACCAGCAAGACGTTGGAGGAGGAGAGTGAGGAGGAGGAGGAGGTGGTGAGGGAAGAAGAGGAGGAGAAAGGGGAGCCAGATGTGGAGGAGCTGCTGGAGAACAACTGGAACATTGCGCAGTTCCTGCCCCAGGCCGGCTCCTGCCAGAGCTACTTCTTGATGATCATATCAGGTGAGCAGTATGGGGAGATGCTGAGGTCATTGTGCCCCTCCAGTGCCAATTCAGGGTAGGATCTGGAGCCTTGCCTATGTCTTCCCAGCCTACATCGTGGCTGTGTACCACAGCATGAAGGAGGAACTGCGGCGTAACACCCCTGGGAGCACCCCCATCAAGAGGAGGAGCACCAGCCAGGTGTCCCAGGAGGCTCTGGGGGAGCTGAGGGCCATGCCTGGTGAGTGCCAAGCCCCAGGGCAGCCCTGATGCAGGCAGAGAGCCACCCACCTTGCTTGCCCTATATGCCACCAATCGGTTCAAACACTCTCTGCTTTACTCCTCTAGGCATGATCACCTTCTCACAAGATTACGTGGCCAATGAGCTCACCCAAAGCTTCTTCACCATCACCCAGAAGATCCAGAAGAAGATGGCTGGTTCCCAGAATGCCACAGAGCCCTCAGACATGTTCCCAGTCCTGCCTGGCTCCTACCTGCCACTCAACAACCCAGCCCTGGAGTTCATCAAATACGTCTGCAAGGTCAGTGGAGGTCAGCCAGGCCCCCCGGCTGAAGGATTGGGGTCTGAACTGAAATTCTGGTCCTTGTCCATTGCTGCAGCTTTTCCCAGGATGGATCTTCAGTTTACTGGGCCCTGAATTTTTATGAGGGTCACAAAGATCTGAGCTGTCCTGAGAACAGTTTCTTCTGCTAGGCTCAGCTGGCTTTTATCCTTGCAGGTCCTCTCCCTGGATGCCAACATAACCAACCAGGTGAACAAACTACGCCGGGACCTGCTGCGCCTCATCGAGGTGGGCGAGTTCTCAGAAGCAGCCCAGTTTCGGGACCCTTGCCGCTCCTATGTGCTTCCTGAAGTCATCTGCAGGAACTGCAACTTCTGCAGGGACTTGGACCTGTGCAAGGACACTACCCTTTCCCAGGTGCAGCTTCTCTCCTAGGGACAATAGAGGCCCCAGTACAGCAATGCTGGAGGCCAGCCAATCATCTTACCCACTTTATCTCTCCTTTGTTTCGCAGCTCAGCCTGCTGTCCATGATCATCCTCACCTTAAGTCAATTTTCTGTTTATCTTTTCTAGCTGCATGTGATGGATCTGAGCATGCTTGGGCTTTGGTTTATGTTCTGTCCTCTCCAGAAACAAGTTCCACCATCCCAGTGCGTGGGACTTGCAGTGCTTATGTCCCTCTCTTTGCCCCTAGGACAGGTCAGTACTGCCCGGCTGGCTCTGCCCCAGCTGCCATGTGCAGTATGATATTGATGTCATTGAGATGGCACTGGTGGAAGCTCTGCAGAAGAAGCTGATGGCCTTTGTCCTGCAGGACCTGGTAAGCACAGGGATCCCCGCTCTGCCCATTTCCCTGGTTGTCTGTGCCTGGACACATTCGCTTTGCTACTGGCAGAGGGGTTTGGCCTCATCTCTTGACGCACCTCAACCTCCTTGGCCTCCAGGTGTGCAAAAAGTGTCATGGTGTGAAGGAGACACACATGCCTGTGTACTGCAGCTGTGCTGGAGACTTCACCCTCACCATCTCCTCCCAGGTACTTCAACACCTGCCCAGCCTAGCCCCAGCCCAGAAGCTCAGTGAGGGGCCCTAAGGTGCCCTGTGACTCCTCTGCCTCTGCCCTAACTGCACATCCCCTGGCACTTGCTGAGCTGCTGTCTGGCCAGCCCTGCCCAGCCACTCCATCAGAGCCCCCAGCTGCCCAGGATGCTGGGTAGCCTCCTTCCCTCCTGTTCTTCTCTCCCCAGGTCTTCATGGACCACGTCCGTGTCTTCCAGAACATTGCCCAGCACTATGGCATGGCCTACCTGCTGGAAACCATTGAGTGGCTGCTGCACACCAACCTCCAGCTCCAGCAGTGAGGGCTGGGCTGCTCTTCCTGCCTACTTCATGCTCTCACATCCATGGAGAGTGGTACTGGACCCCCTTGGCCATGGGCCAGACCACAGAGACACTGCACACCCCTCCTGCAGTGAGGAAAGAGGGGAGAGCCATGCTTGGGACTGGGTTGTCTTTGCCCCCAGCTGCCTGGTGGGGGACTTGCGAGTTTCCAGTGGCTGGAACTGGGTTCCACAGCTCTGTGCTGCCTCCAGGTGTAGTTTTAATTTTCAGTTTCTGTAAATAAATGGGTGGTAGAAGGCAGGTATCATTTCTATGGAGGGAGGAATCAGAGGCTGTGGGTGCCAGTGTCTGTGGTACCACCCATGACCTGGGGCATACTGGTGCTGACCTGGGGCATACCTGGCTGTGGTACCATTGGCTTCAGCCCATCCTCAGCCCAGCCCTTGCCACCATGAGGCAGGCAGTGCCCACAGGTGCTGCCCACACCTGCCAGCATGTCCTGCCTGTGCGATGGGGTGACTTCCCTGTGCTAATGCGCTTGGGCATGCTTGGCCCGAGCACTTGTCAGCTCTCATTAAGGTATTAGTGGGTCTGTCTGGTGAGGTGGGGGCCTGAGACCCTATACACATCCCTGCAGGACCAGCAGCCCATGGCTGGTGGCTGTACCTCCCCACCATGGCAGTGCAGGGCTGGAGGATGGGGACACAGCTGCCAGTTCTGATGCCCATGTCCCTGCATTTCAGTGCAGTGAGTAGCCCTAGGCAAGGTTTATTGACAAGCCTGGGGCTGGCAGTGGTTGGCAGGTGGGCTGTAGGACATGTCCCACACTTCCACGTGTGCTGCTCCTCATGGAGCCAGTAGATCCCTCAGAACTGGGGACTACTGATGGTTTCAGGCAGAGCATGCATTATCCACCCTGCCACCGTGAGCTTTCCTGCTCTGGTGGTACCTGCAGTGCCATGGCATGGCGTGAGGCTGGAGCAGCCCCAGAGTCATGTGCCCCCACTGAGGAACCATCTAAGGAGGAGACCAGTGGGCAATGTGATGGTGGGACAGGGCCATCATCTGTAGTTGTAGTTAGAGAAGCCAAAGTCCTTTCAGGGTGGAGACAGTGAGAGGAAAAGCATGGGCTGCACTGCGTGGTCAGACAGGTCCAGTTTGCACTTATGGCTGATGATCACACTGGCCCCACACAGCAGCAGGGACCATTAGCCCTCACATGCCATGGGCACAGCATCCCAAAGGTCATGAACTCACCACAGCCATGGCATCTCAATGGGCACAGGACCACTGCAGCCATGGGATCCTTGTAGGCATGACAGCAGGAGCTTTTGGGTATCTCCATACAAGATGATAAATCTCTTAGAGAGCATCCAATGAGCCTGTGAGAATGGTGGAGGGTCTAGATGTGAATTCATACATGGGGCAGCTGAGGGCACTTGGTTTATTCAGACCTCACCAAGGAGGCCACAGCTCCTCCTGAGGGGCAGGCACTGATCTGTGCTCCCTGAGCAGGGATAGAGCTCCAGAAGTGTTTGGACAACAAACACTCTCGGGGATGCACAGGATGGGATTGTTGGGCTGTCTGGGCAGGGCCAGAAGTAGGACTGATGAATCTTGTGAGCTCCTTCCAACTCAGGATATTCCATGATTCTATGAAAAGAGCTGTCTGGGTGCCAAGGAGTAGCTCTGGAGTCCTTGGAGGATCCCAAAAACGGGGAAGAGCTCTGGGCTGGGCAGACATGGAGCAGCACTGCAGTTGTACTGGGATCGGTTGTCTCGCCGGTGCGAGGCAGGCAGGGGGATGCTCTGTGAGACGCTCTGCTCCTCTGTCCCCTCCCATCATCTGGCTCACACCGGAGGCCGTCCCGGGGTGACAGCACCGTGTTCCTGCGCCTGATGCCTGCCTCCCCCTCATCATTCCTCTCTGGTTCCCGGGGACCTTGGCGGGGCCGGGCCTGAGCGCGGGGCCGGTGGCTGCAGGAGCCGCACCAGCGGCTGGAGCGGAGCGGCTCACCAGCCGGGCTCGGCTGGGTTTGGCTGCCTTCAGCTGAGTTTGGCTGGGTTCGGCTGGGCTGATTTCGGCTGCATTCAGCTGGGCGGGGCTGGCCAGCATTTGAATAGATTTTACTTCTAGTTATTAAAGCCCTGACGTCCTGGGTACTCCAAAGAAGCAGCTGGAGATGTTTTATCTCTTCTGGAGGGAACTATCCTGGATGACCCCAAGACTCCTCCCAGTCACCTCCTGGGGCTTTTGGATCTGTGATTTCGCGACCTTATATCCTGGGTAGCAGACCCAGACTACTTCAGGGAAGCTCCCTGTGATGTTTTGCTCTTTGGTAGAAGCTCTGTGTTTGAGGATCCAGCTGAGACTCCTCCCAGGCATCTCATAGAGTCCTTTCACTAATACTGATAAATCCTGACATCCTGAGTAGTAGTCCAAGACTCCTACAAGTAAGCTGCCTGAGATGATTTTTCTCTTTTGAAGAAAAGTGTATCTGCTGGAATCTCTGTGCAACTTCTCCCAATCTTTTCATCTCCAGTGTAGGCATTTGATATCCCAGCAGCCCCAGACTCCTCCAGGGAAACTGCCCCAGATGATTTTTCTCTTTGTGGAGATTGCATCTTCTAGGTTCCACATTAGGCACTTGCTATGCATCTTCTGGAGTCTTTCTGTCTTTTATTTCAGCACCTGAAATCCCAAATAGCAGCCCAGATTTCTCCAGGGAAGGTTTCCAAGATTATTCTTTTCTGTTCAAGAGACCTACATCCTTAAGGACCCACCCCAGACTCCTCCCAGGCATCTCCTGAAGGCTTTACATAGCTGCTTTAGTCTCCTGAGAACCCAGTTAGCAGCTCAAGGCTGCTCCAAGAAAAGCAACCTGGGGTGGCTGTTTCTCATTTGGAATTAACTCTCTTCTGGGACCCACCTGAGATTCCTTCTTACACTGCTCTGTGGTCATGGATAGCAGCCCCAGACTCCTCCCAGGGAGACCTCCAAGATGATTTTTCTCTTCTGGAGGACTCTGCATCAGACAGATGCAACACACAACACTGTGGATCATGCACAGTCCTCTGGTCAAAGGCCCCAGAGATGAGTCTGGGAGCACTTCAAGGATCTTGGATAGTTTATGACACCTTCTAAGACTTAAAGCCTCCTCTCCCATCAGCGTGGTTGAGCCTGTTATGCCCCATCCAAAGGGATGAAAACCCTCAGGCCATGGTGCAAATGTCCTGATATTTTTCCAGGGCTGGGGGAGTTTTACTGGCCTGAGCCAGTAATGGCTCAGGAGCACATTGGTATGACAAAAAGCAGTATCCCACCTCCCTTCCCTGGCTCAAATCCCATCTTGCACTCCTCTCCCCCTGGGCTGTTCCCTCGTCAGCAAAGCACTCAGGAGGATCCATCTGCTCCACAGCTTTCCCAGCCACCAAAGGAAGGAGTTCACTAGGTCCTCCTTTTCATCCTTTTTGTAGAAGGATGAAAAGGTGATTCAGACATCGTATTTGCCAACCCTCTGGTGAGCCAGGACTGCTGATAGATGATAAAAAAGACCACTTACTTAAAGGACAAGATGCTTGCTTAAAGTTAAAAGAATGCCTGTGCCAGTTAAAATAAAAAAAAAATTATTTAGATTTAATTAAATAATTTTACTTTATCCCCTAAAGTTATTTTCCACAATGGATGCACAACTTGCAAGTGTTGCCCATGATTCTGAAAAGCCATTTCCACACTGAGAAATCCAAATATCTGTTGTGCATGCTGTGGCTTCAGCCAGCACAGTCCTCCTCTGCTGCCCTCAATGACACCATCACAAAGACCTGGGGGTCTCTCTTAATGATTCATCAGTCACTTTTCCTCTTTTCCTACCTGTCTTAATTCCTGGCCAGATTTCCTCTACTGATTCTTATCTGTAATTGAACTCATCTGCCTGTCCATTCTCCTATGTTCATGTATCCCTGTTTTGTTTGACTCTTGATTGTTGTGGTGAACTCTCTGTGTTTGGAGACACAAGGTTGATTCTATTTTTCTCAGAAGGCTGATTTATTATGTTATATATTATACTAAAATACTACATTAAAACTATACTAAAAGAACAGAGAGAAAAGAAAGATCAGAAGGTTACAAAGAATAAGAATGGAATAGAATGCATAACAAAAATCCTGTGACTGCTCACAACCTCGGCACAAGTGGCTGTGATTGGTTATTAATTAAAAACAATCCACATGGACCAATTGAAAATGCACCTGTTGCATTCCACAGCAGCAGATAGTTATTGTTTACATTTCTTTCCTGAGGCTCCCAGCTCCTCAGGAGGGGAAAAATCCTAGGAAAGGATTTTTAATAAAATATAGCTACACTTGATTGCACATCCACCTGTGTCAGGCCATTTACACGTACTTTAGGGTTGGATGAAAACATTACATTTTGGTGTTTTTTTTAAACATGGCATGGCTTTTGGTACATTTTGATTTCCTCTGATGCTGTGTCGTGGTTTAGAAATTATATTCTCCAAGCCAGTACTCCCACTAAAACCATGTGCCCCTCCCCTCTCCAACTGGAGGTACAAAAGGTAAAGATACCAGGTTGAGATAAGAACAATACACTGAAAACAGCAAGGAGATAAGAAAATGAACAGTAGCAGCAACATTGCTAATAACAAAAGGTATAAGAAATTAAATTATTCACATGGGAAAACCCCCCACTAATAGATACAACAGATGTTTTCTCAACTGGAAGCAAGCCCTTCTCAGAAGACAGTGCCTTTCCCCTGCACCCAGCAATGACACGAGGTGGTGTAAAATAACATCAGTCCTGGGTACGTCTGCTCTGGCTACTGCAAAAATGGCCCCTGTCCTGGCCAGAGCCAGGACACCTTGCCTGCAGGTGAGCTTACAGGAAAGGCACTGGACAGACCTAAAGCCCTCACGGGACCTTCCCAGGCTGCATTCTGTTATGCTCTGGCAGGGGTCGCTGACAGAGCAGATCTCACCAGATACAGCTCAGTCCTTGTTGCCTGGACAGGAAAACAACCGGCTCCAGGCTGCCCAGAAACCACTCTGCCTCAGAGACTCTTGTGCTACCCCACGTGGGACAGTGCCGGCTTCCCCAGTGGAGGCAGAGATGGATCACGCTCATTTGATGCAGAACAATTTAACTTCTCAGGCTTAAACTGACAAAGAAATTAAACAGTTTCCTCTTGTGCTCATTAAAGCCATGATTCCTGGAGCCCTTCCCAGAGGACAGCCTCACCTACTATCTGGGCTCTGGCTCTGTGGAGAGTTTCAGGCAAGAACGAGCACACCACAGCTTCTGGAACTCTTGTGGGTGAATCACACACCATGTAGAGGATGAGGTGGTGTAAGAATGCTTTAACATCTGCTGAGAGCTGATGGTGATAAAGCTGTTCCGGGATACCAAGGTGTCTCTGCAGGCAGGTTAGAACAGAAAATCAGAGGCACAGACTTCTGGATGATGGAATGGAGGCAGACAGGGACAGGTGCCAGTACCACCCCAGAGGGTGACCCTTTCTGCCACCCTTGAGCTGGAGGGTCCCTCTGGTTAGCAGAAGGTGGCGGGCACACGGAGGGCACTGACCCAGCACCAAAGGAGACCAGTAATAAGGATGAAGTTTACAGCACAGTCCCAGACCTTACAGTCAATAGATTAAAAACAGGCCAATAGATTACAGTTTAAAAAGCAGGGAGAGGAGAGGAATGGAGGGGTTGGTGTGTGCAGATGTAAAGAATGGGCACACAAACTGATGGATGATGGGAGAAATTTTGCAGCCATGAAAAAAAAATGGTTTTTTGGCAAAGCTTTTACAACCTGCACTGAAAATTGAACTGATTAAATTTTGGTTTTTTTCTAATTTCTGGGGTTTTTTCCTGTCTTCTGCATTGGAGTGTATCTTCAAAACCTTAAATTAAATCCCTTTCAACTTTAGGCTATCTTAAGGAAAGGCTGGGGGAGAACAGTCATTGTTAAGTACAGAGAATTTTTTCTCTCTTAATTTCTTTATCCTGGTATGTTAGAGAGCAGATGTTGAACTTGCTCAGGTTCTGCCCAGCTCATTACAGGCATCAAGAGATGATTTATCTCCATCACAAGTTTCTCCATCTGACACAGTTTGTGATGTCTCTTCATAATTGGTGAGCAGAGATCCAGGCTGAGACATGATTCATAAGCCAGCAGCAGGAAAGGGTTTGTTGGGGAACCAGCTGCAGCCTGCAAGTGCCCGTTTTTCTCCCTTGCCTATGACCAGCTCCAATGAAGAAGACATCACTGTCCTATCTCATGAAAGTGCCAAAGCCATGATGGGCTGGAGCAGGCATCAGCCTCTGTGACATTTATGCTCTGAATATAAGCTGGCCCTGTTCCCCTCGAGACCAAGGGAGAGTGAGTCAGGTTTCTGCACAGTTGCCTCTGCTTTCTGCATGCCCAGCCCTTGAAGTCTGAGGTTCGCTGTTTCAAGCTGGATGTGCAACAGAAGTCAACCCAAGTACAGGAGTTTATCCTGGTTGGATTCTCTGATTCTCAACACCTGCAAGTATTTCTGTTTGTCTTCTTCCTCTCTATGTATGTCCTGAGTCACGGGCAACCTCTGCACTGTTATGCTCATGATTATTTACCATCAACTCCACCACCCTATGTAATATTGTCTTGGTTTGAAAAGACAGGTGTCCGCTTAAGGAAGGCAGGAGCCTCCCCTGAAATGGAAAACGTAAATCCCTGCCCTCTGAATTGTTATAGTTTTGAAATTAAGGGGCTCCCAGGCAAAGATATGGGAATAGGAATAACAATTTTTTACTAGGAAAATTAAAAATACAAATGCAATAGTAAAAATGAACAAACAACCCAAACCACTGCCAGAGTCAGTAGAGGCCGTGACCCCCTGTGTGTCAGGGTGGTGGCACAGTCCCATCCCATGGGGGCTCAGCCCTCCTGCAGTGCCAGCTGTGGTTCTGCTGGAGCAGGGATCCTGCACAAGGCTGGAGTTTCCCCCTGGAGCTCCAGGGCTGCTGGAGATGGGCCTGCTCTTCCTCTGGGAATGCAGGGCAGGAGAAAGCTGCTCCTCTGGGAATGCAGTGGGCAAAGGCTGCTGTGCTGTTCCAGGCTCAGATTGTATCCAGGTAGGAATGCTTGGCTCCTGCCCTGGGTGGAGCATCTCCCAGTGGGATGATGGAATTTGATCAGCCATGCAGGGACACTCAGTGGCCATGAACAGCAGAGATCTCCTGGAGGGAGGCTTGGTCATGGAAGAGATAAAGGAAACACCCCCACCTGGCTTTAACAGGTGGCCCAATTAACAGAAGATAACTGCCTCACCTGTAACAGACGGCAATAGAATACACACCCCAGACACATCTTGCATTGGCAACCTAAGACATTGTCATCCTCGGCTCCTGTGTCCTTACCCTGAACTCCTTTATTTCTATCATCTCCACTGTACATCATCCCCTGTGCTCAAGGCCAGTGAAGATCCTCCTCCACTTGTTCTTCCCATCTCATTATAGTAATTATTTGGTACTGCTCCACCATCTTCCTCCATGTCAAGCCATCCATCAAAGCTTCATTGGAACTGACCAAAACAGTCACCATCTTAAACACAACTGTAACACCACTGCTAAACCCTTTCATCTACATGTTCAGAAATGCAAAGGTGAAGAACATCTTGACTAAAGCTTCACCCAGGTAGACAAACAACTGTGTCCAAAGATCTTGTCCAGGACTGTCTTCCCCAGTCTAGCAGAAAAGAAAAGCTTCAGAGACATCTCAGATTCCAAAGAAAGACTTCTGTTAGAAAGAGATGGAACTGTTCTCAGCTCTTAGCTAAGGTAATTAGCATTAATATAAATATTCATGACACAATCTTCACAAACTTCACTTGCATCAACAGAAAGAATTTCACACATCAAAGTGAAAATAACCACTACAACTGTCTAGAGGCAGAAAATTTACACAGTTCCCACCCCTGGGAACCTCTGCCACAGTCATAACACAGCAACTGGCCATGTCCAGCACTCTGGTGTTCAGGACATGCCTTTGTTACACTTCCAGAACATAATAAATGTGTGCCAGCAGCACACCCTCAAGGGTATATTTGAAAATAAACAAAGCTGTCTTTCCAGAAGCCATTTGTGCTACCAGATTGGCAGTGAGCTGTAATGACCATGACACACACCCAGCCCAGCAGGGAATCTGATTAATTTATTCAAAGAAATGAGCTGGTTTTAGACACGATTTCAAGGCACAGTGTTTCCTTACATGGTAATTCTCACTATGTGACCTATCCCATGTTGCCACGTTAGCAATACACTTTCTAAATGTCCTTCCATGGGGTGATCATGTGCTGTTCACCTGTCGGCTTCTGGCAGGCTCCTCTCTGCAGGACTCTGCCATGTGGCACCTCCTCCTCCTAAGGTGAGGCAGAGAAAAGCCTCTATGTGCTGCCACGTGCTTCTTTGTGCTGCCATGTGCTTCTGCAGGCATGTCCCACAGCCCACAGCTTAACTCCATCCCATCTCTTCCCACTGTGAGCCCATTACCACTGGAAGTTCAGGAAATCTCTTTCTCCCTTTCCAAATGGACCAACTGTGCTGTTTCTTTTGCTTCTGCCTCAGGCTGCAAATACAGTTGTCTCTTCAGGCTGTGAACCAAAATGATGGGAGCAGGTACCACACCATTGTGTGTCCTCTTGGAAAGCACAGACTGCAGTTAGTGAAAGGAAAAGTGGAGAAATAAAATATAATAATAACAATAACAATAATTTTTCAAGTAGCAATTGTAAAGGTCTGTCCTTTGATCATTCTCACCCCCAGAAGCTTCCAATTTTTTTAACTCTAATCTCATTTCCCTCTTCTTTCTTTTCTCCATCTTTTTATCTCCTGCTGACTTGTAATTTTACCCCTTGGCCCCACTAGTAAGGTGCTGGGAGGAAATGCCTGAGAGGTCTCTTCTCCATTATAGATTTATTTATTCAGCAAGAGCTGTCTTTGGACCAGGGCTGTTACAACCAAAGCCAATGGTAACCCACGTTCTCGTTGCTAAATTCTTTGGAGCAAGTTAGAGTGAAATGACACTGAATGACTGGTGTTTGTGTAAATATACACAAGCAGGGTTTATTGTAAAAAAAATATGATTACACAGTGTTATGGATGAATAATAAGATAGTTGGTTCTCACAATTAAGGGGTGAACATTACAGGTATGTTAAGAGAAATTTTATAGATGCACAGTTATGTTACTGCAGTGTGTTCCCCCAGTATTGTTATCACGGGATGGCCAGACATTTGGGAAGGTTGGCTTGTTACTATGGTAACACCTGACCTCCAATCAAAATGCAAGAAAGTGATCTCCACCAGTGGACCTCAAGGAAGGAGTCGACTGACGAGGCTCTAGGAGAAGCTAGAGATATAAAAGGCAGAACATCCATTCTGAAGATGAGCCACGTGGCTGGTAGTCATGGCGGAGCTCCCAGTACTGTAATTTTTCCGTATTTAGTCTTTTTGTTGTATTTTTTTGCTAAGGTTTAATAAATCTTTAAAATTTTAAAAAGTGAGCTGTTGTTTCTCACAGTACAGGCAAGTAGGTATGTAGTGGTTTTGGTGGTTATCTACAGTAATCTCCTGACAAGAGTAGGAAGATCTCATCACACAAAGGCCTCAAGACAGGTCACACTGGCCATTACACATCCAAAAGCTCTCCTCCTCCATTTTAACAAAGCACCCTGGCACCTCCACAAATGGGAGCATGTTTTGAGTCATCATCCCTTCACAGTTCAGTCCCTCACAAGGGGCCTCCTGGCATCTCGGATGCAGGATGGCAAAGGAATATTCTGCTCAATCCTGGACTTGTCTGTACTCCCAAAGCCCTTTCAGACCACAGGCCTTTTGATTAGTCCCCAAACCCCCTGATGTTGCTTCTGTCCCCACCAATCCTTACCCTGGGGCTCTGGGCATTATCTGCAGAGGAGAAACACCTGCCAGCAGTACAGAAGGAGCCCTGAGCCTCTGGCCATCCCAGTGCCCCTCTGGGACACAATAGGAAGCCGGGGCTGTTTTTAAGGTAGATTTTCCACCCCTGACAGCAATGCTAATTAGTTTCTTGAATATCCCTTGTTCTTTATACCTGAACTAGCCACCTTTGGAGTCCTGCTTGTGTCGAAAAGGCAGGGCAAGACGGAAGAGCAAGATGGAAGAGGTGGCACCAGCTCTCTGACCAAAGGGCAGGTGGCCCATCTCCAAGGCAGGCTCAGCACATGGTACACTGGATCTGGGGCAAAGGGACACTCTGGCTTCCAAGCAAACAGTCACATCCAGTGCTGGTGGGTTCTCTGGCACAATTTCCTTGGCAGGGACAGAACTGGAGGTGGCTATAAGCGAGCTTGGGCTCTCCTGGGGGCTTGGTGGGCAGGACAGTGGTGCTGAGGGTTCGGTGGCAGCCCTGTGTATCCATGGCCTTCCAGCAGGCAGACAGCTGCCACTGGTTCAGGGGCGACCCCCAGGCAGGCATATTTGTGCCTCAGGCTGATCAAGAGCAGGGCCAGCACGTGACCCAGTCCCTGCTGTGTGCCCTGGTACATGGTCAGGGAATAGTCTCTGCAGTGTCCATGAGGAGAGCTGTCCCATGGTGCTGCCAGGGCTCTCCTGGCCCAGCTGGAGCTGCATCTGGGAGAATGCCAGTGCAGGGGACACCCAGCACTCTTCAGGCAGGGATGTGACTGTGTCAGGACCTTCCTAATCAGAGACACTGTGTCAGAACCCCCGGCTCTGCTCCTGCTCAGCAGCACAGGGCCACACTGCTGAACCCAGGACATGCTCCTGGGGATACTGGGGACTGGTCCAGCTGCAGGTGGGGAAGGGGGATGAGTTGTAGTGGGATGAGACATGGCACAGAGCGCCCTGGGTGTCCCAGGTCTGCAGTCCTTTTTCCCTGAGGGGCAGCATCTGCTGGTGGATGCTGGAGGCCAGGATTGTGCTGCAGAGATGGCATCACAGGTGTGAAGGAGGCTCTAGGAGACCTCTAACCTGCCAAAGGGAGGCTGGGGATCGATCCTGACAGGAAATATGGGCACTAATGTCTTTACAAATGACTTGATGGGTGAGGATCTTTAGGAGAAATAGGTGTTAATGTCTCTACATCAAGCTACAAGTCTGTTGCAGAACCCAGACAATTTGACCCAGACAGTTTGAACTTCAGGATCATAGGAGAAATGCATCCACACAAGTCTACTGCAGAACCCAGACAGTATGAACTTCCAAACTTTGGGGGAAAATGTCAATACATATTCAAGGGGGAATGTGTGGTAGGTGGTTCAGGAAGGCTGTACCTTCCTAGTTCCTCAGCCAGTGGGGAAGGGAAGAGGGTAACATGCGGCCAAGAGTTTAGGATAAAAGGAGGCAGCATCCTCCAAAACCAAGAAACTGCACAGGGGTATGTCCCAGTGGACTCTCTCCCTTTACTCAAATAAAGTTGCAGGACTCCTCTGTCTCCTTTAGCGACAATGGCTTTTCATAGAGTGGCTTTTCTGCACAATCCTCAGCTTCCAGAGCATTTCCTTCTTTTCCCTTTCTGCCCCACAGAGCTCCCTGCTCCACCTCTGTTCTGGGCCAGCTGGGGGTGCCTCCCTCTGCGCCAGCTCCCCGCAGACACGTGCACTGGCTGCTGCTGCTACTCCTCCCTTTTGGGTTCTAGACCGCTCTGGGTTCCAGTGGGAGCCCAGAGCTTCAGAGAAGCTGGCTTTTAACTTGTGACAAGTCTTGCCACAGCAAACAAAGTGTCTCAAGTCAACACTAACTTTGGTGCCTAATGACAGTCCCTTGATGGCGGTCCTGGTATCTCATCCCTTCCTCTCCCAATTTGCAACAATGTCAGCTTTGCCGGTTCTTGGTTTAGTTACCCTTCATTCAAAGATTCCCAGAGATTTTTTTCATTCGTCCACTATGCACACAGTGATTCCTGGAGGGCTGCAGAAATGCAACACCAACAGCAGTAGTCTCCTCTGGGGTTTTTAGAGGGAACACCCCCTCATACAGCTGTTCTGAGCCTTCCTGCAGCCAGATTTTACTCCTAAAAATGACACAACTGAAAAGCTCCAATGATCAGTGACCTAGCTGAGCAGTGATCAGAAAAAGCAACACTCTTTATCCCACTGAAGCCTAATAGTGATGTTTGTTGGAAAAATAGCACCCCAATAAGTTCTCTTGTGACAAACACAAAAGTTTTGGTACAAAAGAAGAAGCTTCTGATTAACGAAATAAAAATGTAAACAAGCAATGAGAGCAGACACTGCTCTGCCTTCTTGGGGCAGGAAGCCAGAATGTCCCTCTGCTCTGTAAAGGACATCCTTCTCACCAAAATTAAGAGCTCTGGAATGCACCACAAAGCAGTCAGTGCTCACCAGGCTCTGACAGCAGTTCAGCCTGGGCAGCTCAGCTGAGATGAGTGCTTGCACTACTTCAGTGCTCACAAGAAGCATCTGGACCCCACTTGACTCTCAGGAAATGTCTATAGATCCCAAATAGCATCCTCATTTGGAAAAAAAAATAGCTACAGGCAATGGGATGATGGGATACAGGCAATGGGAAGGTCTTAAGCATCTGGAACAACAACTTGCATTTTATTATCCAAAACCACTCTACTACTTGCTTGTAGAGTACAAGCAGAGACAGGAGGCAAAGTGAATGTGGAGCCCCACAAACCCTGCTCCATCCTGAGGAAGCATCTGTGGTGCTGTGTCCAGGCTGGACTCCAGGTAAATACATCAAGAACGTCACTGACACACAACAGTAAATCAAGTGCAGGCCGGCAGGATTGCTGGGGCTGGAAGTAAGGGATGCATGAGGAGAGGGGGGATGAGGTTTGTTCATTCTGGAGTATCAAAGGCTTTGAGGATGCCAGTTGCTGCCTTCAGAAGCACGCACCTCATGAGAAGATGCTAAAGGGACAGTGCTGGGTCCTTAGAGGTGCATGATGATAGGACAAGTGTTGATGGGCTCACAGTAGAACACAGGGAATTCCAGCTGGCTACACAAGAGAAAAAAACTACCATGAGATGGCTCACGTGCTGGAACAGGGCCCAGAGAGTCTGTGGGATCTCCATCCCTGGAGACACTAGAAGCTCAGCTAGAGGAGAACCTGAGCAACCACTCCTAATGGAATCTGGAGGGGGAGGCTGCTCTGGAGACCTCTGAAGCTCCCTTGCCACCTACCTTGTTCTGTGATAGCACAGAGCAGCAGAGATAGCACAGGTTTAATAAGAAAACTTGCAATAGACTTCAATAAAACCAAATGGGTGACCACAGCCCTGCCCACAGCTGATACCAGGTGAAAGAAACGCCCCATAAGAAAGTGAGAGGAGGACAGAGGTTGGCGTGCTGGAAGGTAACCAATGACAAACCCAGCCCACCCTCCAGATTTCTCATTGTACTCCATACCTTTGTGTGGGAGAAGAGGTTTGTTTTGGTCTGTTTGGAGGATACCTTGTAGGAGTCTCCTAGGTGCACAGAGCAGATGTCTTCACTCCACCTCATCCTGAGCAGTTCTGGCAAAGTGCAGACAGTCTGTCCATTGTCCCCAGCCTGCTGGGGGCAGGCTGTGGAGTCCCCTCACGGCCTCCTTCCACAGACCATCCAGCTTTTCCAACTGCTGGGCCGGTGGAAGACATGCAGCAGGACAAGGCACTTTGTGTGGCAATTGGAGAACAAAGGACAAGCAGGAAGTGTATTGCCGGAAGGTTCAAAGCAGTGAGAAACCCGTGTGGAAAGAAAAACTGTCCAGCTGGCAGAGATTAGGGTGCACACAGGCACAGATTTGCTCAACTCTCTGCAACTCTGACAATCCACCAGGTAGGGTCTGTGTTTGCGCTTCTTTACAAAGTAAGCGGATTAGCTCGGAAGGGAGCTCTGGAGGCCTTTGCTCAAAGCAGGGCCTTCAGCTCTGATGCGACAGCATGGCTGGGTGCCATTCCCTGGCAGAATGCAGAGCTGCTGGTCGCACACAGCGACCACAGCGACCCGGACCCAGCGGACGGTCCCTGCCGCCAGGAGCCCCCGCAGCCCGCGGGCCCAGGGAGCCGGCTCTGCCCGCGGGCCCAGGGAGCCCGCTCTGCCCGCAGCCTGCGGGCCCAGGGAGCCGGCTCTGTCCGCGGGCCCAGGGGGCCGGCTCTGTCCGCAGCCCGCGGGCCCAGGGAGCGGCTCTGCCCGCAGGCCGCGCTCCCCGCCCGCTCCTCGGCTGCAGGGGCCTCCGGGCCCGCAGGGAGCGCTGCAGCGCGGCTCGAGGCTCGGCCGGAGGCGGCGGGAGCCGCTGGGCCCGTTCGTGGTCAGGAGCGGCCTTGTCCCGGCGGGGACAGAGTGCTGTCCCCCGGACAGTCTGGCACAGCTGCCCGGGGGCTTTTCGCTTCTCCCGCAGCGCTGAGCACTGCGGGCCTTGGAGCCGCTTCTGGCGAGGGAATCCCTGCTGTGGCAGGGCCGGGAGTCCAGCTGTGGCTTCCATCCCTCTGCCTCTCCTCCCTGTGCCAGGTTGGCAAGTGAACTCCAGCTCCGAGAATCTGTATACATGAGATCACCTGGGGGTTTCTGCCCTGTGCAGAATTTGGCCAACTTGGTAAGGCCTCTGGAGGGATGCTCTGCCCAAAAGGAGTCACCACTTGCTGCCAGGACATGCCTGCAATGAAGGTGGAGTGCTCTCTGCCAGAACTGTGATTTGTGCCTCAGGACCTGAGAGGTGACATCATCCCTAACCGGAATGTGAGTGGAATCAAATCTGCTCGCAGCTTCTCCAGTGTTCCTGCAACAGAACTCAGGAAGTCCATGTCCCTGCATAACCCCGAAGTACATCTTTGCAGGTGGATGTGCATGGCAAGGCTTGAGGGGTTCCTCCTGTGTTTTTATTTGTGCTTTCCAATAAAAACGTCCAGTTCTGCTTTGACCATGAGGTGAATCCAAAAGAAATTTATGAAGATCTGCCCTTTTCCTTTCCTGGAGAATCTCTGGCCACAGGGCACAGGCAAGGTGACTATCAGCCTCAAGAATGCATCATGAGGTAACTGTGCATGTGGCGTGGCCACATGGTAGAGGCAGTCCTGAAGCTTGAGAGCCTGTGATACTGTTCTGGCACTCCAAAATGACTGACAAGGACACAAAGATAAATTAAAGCAAAGTTGTAGGTGCTATGAGTATCCAAAACAAAAGCATGCAGCCTCCTGACCAGTGCTGCCCTTTCTTCAGGGATGCTCCAGGGGCAGATTTCTGGAAGAGCATCTGGATTTGCTAATTAACTTAGTGGTTTACTAGACCAGATCCATTCCCCAGCCTGTTGGGCTCCATGGGCTCGTGCTGCTCACAGAACTTTGGTGCTTCTGCAGAGTCACCATTCCTGATGGCTGTACTGGACTAGACATAGGCATGTTTTGTCTCAGTCATTCTGATTTACAACAGGCAAGATATGACTGTAGGAGAGAGTCCCATGGAGGTTGGGCAGTGCATTCTTAGCCAGTTTCCTGCTCCTCCCTGAGTTTTATGCTCAGTTCCCTCCTCCAGCGCACTTCCTGAAGGAGAGCTGAAATGGCTGGCTGTGCATGCATGAACAAAACAGCACAAAGAGTCAAGTTTACAAAAAAGCTTGTACCTGGTCAACTGGAAAATAAAGTGGATTGGGCCTACTCATTCTCTTTTCCCTCCCTTTCTTTTTCACTTTCTTTGTCTCACAACCCCAGCCCTGGACCACCCATGCAGCAAGACCAAGATGGGATCTACATACTGATTATAATCTTGTTCTCTTTCTCCCTCTTCTGTGTTTATTCCTCTCCTGAGCAAAGCACACTTACCATATTCCACCCCATACTCTGTAGTGAACTTCGTTGTGCAAGTGGGAAGTTTATGGAAATGTGTTGTGGCTTGTTGGGCAGCACCCTGTGGAAGTGTGTTATAAGAATTTACAGGCTTGTTGGCCAACACCTTTTGAGTCTAAGCAGTGGGCTGGTTGCCAGAGTTAGGGTGACTGTACAGTGAAACATAGGAGTTCCTGACATGTATCCAGCAGCTTTGTTCAGCCTGGTGAGAATTTATGCTGAACATCATTCCCCTGACCAGTGGGTCGTGACAGCAGCAGCACAGGCCCAGGCTACCATCTTTGGCCAGGGACAAGGAAGCTCCCAAGTCCCAATTTCCTTTGCAGAATCCCTTGTGTCAGCAGCATGCCATGTCTCCAGGACTCACTCCATGAATTGCTGCTCTATGTAACTGCCCTTCTTTGTTACTGCTGACTACCTTTAACAGCCTGGGACACAGCTGGCCTCATGCTGCTGGCCAGCATCTGCAGGGGCTCTGTGGTGTGACGTTCCTGAGGCTGCCCTCCGTAGAAATTGCTGGAATTCTTGCCTCGTGTCTGTGCTGGACACAAATGAGAGCTAGGACAGCAATTTCATTGGACTGAGCCAGGACAAGCCCAGACTCAACTGCACCAGACTCAGCTCCAGTGGGAAGGAGAAATTCACTGGGGCCCAAGGCCACCTGAAATTAGCTGCTTCCTTTACCAAAACCAGGGAAACTGGCTTTACTGGGAGATGTGGGGAGTTCAAGGAGGAACACTCAAGTTTTTAAACTTGTCCTGCACTCATACCCCCTTGCTGAGCCATGCGATGATGCGGATGTGGTGTGGAGGCTGCAGGCCAGGGTGCACAGGCTGTGGCCCTGCCAGTCCCCGTGGGCTGCTCGGGGTGGAGCTGGCTGTGTGCAGGGCCCTGCTCTGCCACCTGGGAGTTACAAGCACACACGTGCTGTGGCTTGTTCACCTGACTTTGCAGTAAATGATTCACCCAGTGCCATACACGCTTCCTGCTGCAGGCACCCAAACCTTCCCAGCATTTGTCACAGGCAGAGCTCAGTCACATCTGTTGCACACAATGGGAAGGAAATCTGAAGCATGTGGGAATTTTTTTCTCGTCAAGCTGCTTTGGTCCCTTCATCTCATTTCCAAAGAGATGATAATACCAGCCCACAGTTTTCCTTGCACATTGAAAGCAAAGCAACTGGGCTTTCCAGAAATGCCTCAACCCCATGAACTTTCCTCTCCCCAGTGTACCAGCCCACAGCTCCTGCCAAGCCCCATGCATGCTGGAAAGGGGGTCCCTGCTCTGTGTTGCTGCTCCTCCTCTTGGTAAGCCCAGCTCCTGCTGATTCATCACTTACCTGACCTTCACCTGGAGTGCAGTGATATGCACCAGCCAGGTACTGCTCCTTGCAGAGCTGCTTCCTCCTGGGTAGTTCCTATCATTTAAAGGGACACGCTCACCAGGGCAGTAAAACCAGGTGCACTGATCACCAATGGCATGGGGAAATACCTAGGGGCTAAGGGAAAACAGAAAATGGTAGGAATTTCCTCCTACCATCAGTAGGAGGAAAGTACCATCCTCTTACAAGGAACCTCTGTGCCTTGTGGTGGTTTTGGGGTGGTTTTCTTTGTGTTCCTTAAGTCTTGGGGCTTTCTGCATTTTCCTATAGACAAAGCTGGTTATTTACTGCTGGAAGCAAGGCACAACTCCTTGATGAAGGTGGAGGTTGTCTAGTCCCTGGCTCAAGCAGGGTCACCTAGACAAGGTTGCCCAGGGCCTTCGGGGTGCCCTATGACTCTTGGAAAAAACCTTGAGGAGGCTGCAGCTGTGGCTGAGGACCCAGAGCAGGAAATGTCTCCTGTGAGCTGCAGGACCCGCAGATGTGCAGAGCCTGACCACCTCCATCGTCCCTACAGCCCAGCATCACACTGAAAATAGCTGATGGAGCCAGCTCTGCTTCTGCAATGAGAATCTGGCAAGAGAGAAGAAAAGTCAGCCCCTGTAGTCCCTTCCCCGTATAAAATTAGACAATATATCCTAGAGGGATGGCTCTTTCCTTGAAGAAGTCTGGGCAGATGCTACGTGATGACAGCCAGCAGAGCCTTCCCAGAGTCTGGGGCCAGGCACATGGGCTGTCTTTGCCCAGGGTGGACTGTGCACCCATGGGCACCAGTGCCACCCCAACCTGAACCAATGCTCTCCCTAGAGCCAGGACTGCTGGGTGCAGGCAAGTAAAGCCCACCACACTGGTCTCTGGCCCCACAGGGAGCAGGCAAATGCCATGAAAGCAGCAAAAGAGCCTGATTCCCACCACATTCCAGTGCCCCCATCTCCGTCAGGCTGATGGAAAGCCTGAGTAGCCTGATTCAGCAGGCTGGGGCACTTCTGCCTGCTGTGTGATGAGGGTCCCAAGTCACACAAGTGTGATAGGGTAGCACTAGTGTGGAGTCTTGTTGCCAAAGGATGGGATCCAGATGGGACAGAGATGTCACATAAGGCCACGGCTTGACCCAGGCTTTCCTAGGCAGACAGGTGGTGACTGTGTTGGCTGCCAGCCGGGGGAGTGCCCACCAACCAGCATGGGGTAGAGGGACTTGAGGGTGCATGCCAGAGTCCACAGGAGCCCTCAAGGGTCTCCCTGGATCTGCAAAGTACTTGAATTGATAATCTCAACTCAGACGTGAGATAACTGCACCATTCCTTTGCTCATTCCAACTTCCAACCTTCCAACCTTCACAAGACATTTTCTTGTCACCCTGATTTTGTAAACATCAGAAGACTTTGTTAAGTCTTCTGATGTTTACATTCTTTCAACAAACTTTCTCACACACAGTTCTGTAAATAACCTATGTTTTGCATTCTTTCATGGAGGTGGAGAGAATTGATGGACCCTTGGTCTGTCCAGTGGCATTGGAGAGGTGGCACTGTCACCCTCCAATCCACTGTCACCTTTGGAAAACTATAAATGTTGGAGTCAGAAAATAAAGGTGCTTCTTTTTTGTTCCCCTCGAGAGCAGCAGTGTCTGTGTCATCATTTTGTGCCTTATCACAACATTTTCTCTCATGAAGTTGTTTCCCTGTTCTGCCTTTCATGTTCAGAACCATGAATGTCCTGGATGCTCTATTGCTTCCTTCCACAAAGCTGTAAGTTCCAGCCTGGATCAGTAAAAAGCAGAGAGGCTTATATCCAGTGCTGCAGCAATTCCTTTTCCAGAAGGCAGAGCTGTGCATCTCCCCCAGCAGTGCCTGTTCCCAGGTGACACAAGCAGGCCAGCAGCATGCATGGTACACATACAATGGGGAGCCAGTGCTGCTGCTGGCTGGGACGAAGGGCAAGGCTGGACGTGGGGACATCTGGGGGTGTGTCAGCACTGAGACATGGATGAGGCTCCAGGTCTGGCAGTCACTCACACAGTCTGGTCATCCAGCTGCTGCCTGCAGGATGTCTCCATAAGAGGCATCACCCCAATGCCCATGCTGGCCTGGGGAGTGCAAAAGGAGAATAAATTAGTCCTGCCATGACTCAGAGTTCAGGGCAAATAAAGTCTGATTTCTCCTCTTCTTCAGCCCAAATAAGCCTAGCTCCTGTCCTGACTAGCTCAGCAGCCTTTACCAGCCTCACTCCAGTATGGGATCTTTCTTATACTGGGGAGCCCTAAATGGAACATAGCATGCAGAAGAAGAGGGTAAAGTATTGCTTCACCAGCCCATTTCTGCACTCCTGCTGACCCAGGCTGGGACCCACTCCCTGCATGGACCATGACTGCTGGCATTTTCACCAGAGCTCAGTGCTCCCCCACTGCAGGCTCAGCCTGAGTCCTTGGGAGCTTAGCCACACACTGGCCTTGTCTACAGCCTTGAGCCACGTCAGCGGAGCTGGGTGCAGGGCTGACAGTGCTGCCTGTTGAGTTGGGTAGCCCAGGGCTCAGCCCCAAGTCCTCACTGTCCAGCCAGACACCAGCCTTGTGCCAGCAGCTGGCAGCAGGGCAGTAGCTGCATGATTACAGTGGGGAGATCTGCTGCAGGGCCAGCCCTGTAACCCACTAGCTGCTTGGGCAGTGAAGGCCAGAGCATTAGGCATCCCTCCTTATCCCCTGTTATCTTCCAGATAAACCCAAACTGGGTTTTCTGTCTCTCATACAGTCATCCACTTGTCAGCCAAGGCTGTCCTGTGCTGCCCCGTGGATCCCTCCCTGTGGGGTCCCACAGGGCTGCCAACACAGCCCAGGCACAGGGCAGCCCCAGGGTGCTGGGCATGAGCGGGGACAAAGCATGCACAGAGCAGCCCCAGGGGCACTGGGACAGGAACACAGTACAGGGTGGCAGAGCCCATGTCAGGAGGGCTCTGTGGATCCCTATGGGTGGAAAGCTGGTTCTCCCACATCTGGGGTACCCCCAAGCAGAGCCCTTCCCCAGCCTTGGCATGCCAGTCCTGCCAGCCCTCAACCAGCTTCATTAACACAGCTCCCAGGACAGGGGAGACCTTTGTGGCATATGGGGTGATGTCATGGGTGGCACATGGCAGCCCTATCACAGCCATGGGGTGGACTCTGCCCTGTCTGCAGTGCATTGCTGTCAGGGAAATCCTGATAAGGTGAGATAAGCCCACACTGCCAAGCACCATCCATCAGACCCCAGTGTCTCCCAGTTAGGATTAGGGCACACGGGGATCCACAGACCACCTCCCCTGCCCCCCCCCCCCCCCCCCCCCGGGGCCCGGAGCTCAGACCACCTCCCCTGCCCCCCCCCCCGAACGCCAGGACACAGACATGACTCCAGATTAGCCCTGGAAGAAAAAAACTCACCAGAGGAACCAACCTTCCTTCCTTCCTTCCTTCCTGCCTTCCTTCCCAGAACTTCCCTTCCCACAGAGAGGTGCATGTGGACTTAAGTGGGCCAGTTCTCCAGAGCAGGGCCAGCATCCTTGTGGGATGCAGCAAGATTCCCAGACACACTGGCCACCCTAAACAACGTTTCCCTGGGGCACTGGGGCTCTGGGATAGGTGGAGGGGTAAGCTCTGCCCCACAGCCCAGCTACCCTCCCAAAGTACTGCCAGGGTAGAGAGATCCTGATTCCCAGGGGGATATTGTACCAGCATAAGTTGTGCCACCAGCTGGAAAGCAGCTCTGCAGGGATCCTTGGGATGCTGCTGGGCACCAGCTTGGCAGAAGCCAGGGATGTGTCCTCATGGCACCAGGCAAAGCTGGGCAGGGAGCGCCAGTGGGGAGCCTGTGCTGCTCCAGCTGTGATTACCTGGGCAAGGCACAGACATGCTGGGGTGAGTCCAGCAAAGTGCCGTGATAGTGGTGGAGTGACTGGAGCACCTGTACTCTGTGGGGTGGCTGCAGGAGCAGGGTCTGCTGAGGCTGGAGCAGAGGAATTTTGAGGGATCCTACTAATACACAGGCAGGGAGGGTGCAAGGAGATGAGAGCTCTTCCCAGTGATGTCCAGTACTGGAACAAAATGCAATAAGCACAAACTGGGACATGGCAGGTTCCTTTGAATATCAAGAAACACCATTGTACTGAGTGTCAGGCCTCAGTACAGGTTACAGGAAGAGTTGCCCTGGGGGGTGTGGTGGCTCCATCCTCAGGGATCCTCAGCTCTCAGACAGGTCTCATTCTGGGCCATGGGCAGCTTCTGCAGGGGCTGGACAGGACAGTGCTCAGTGTCCTGACTGCACACAGTGGACACTTGAGCTGTGACATGGCTACAGCCTGTGCGGGACACACACATGGGCACGCACGGCACAGGGGCATACACTCACATACGTGTGCACATGTGTGCTCAAAGCGAGTGTGCAGGCACCTGTGCACACCTGCACACACACCTGCATCCAGAGGCGTGCACGTGAGAGCGCACTCGTGAGTGCCCAGGGAGAGAGCGCGTGGGGTGGGGTGCGTGTAGCAGGGGGTGCCCGGGATGGGGGGGTGCCCGGAAATGGCGGGTGCCCTAGAGGGGGGTGGTACCCGGGATGCTGAGCCAGGGCTGGGGACCCCGGCTGCATCCCGCCGCTCTACCCCCGGGCGGGGCGGGGCGGGCAGGGCGGGGCCTGCGCGGCGCGGGCCAATCAGCGCTGTGCTCGCCGTCGGGCGCGGGGTTAAAGCCGGGCGCCGTGGGGGGGGGCGGGGCGGGGCGCGGGATGTGGGTGCGCGCGGTTCTGGCCTGTGCGGCGCTCTGCGCGTGCGCGCGCGCCTGGCTCGGCGGGGCTGTGTGCGCGCGGGAGGCGGCGGGCGCGGGCGGCGCGCGGTACGTGGCGTTCCTGAGCGCCGGCACCGCCACCGGACCCGCGCTGGTCGAGAGCATCTGGGCTGCCCCCGGCCGCCTCCGCGCCTGCTGGGTCCGCCGCGATCCGCGCCTCGCCCGCGCCTTCCGTGCCGCCTGCGCGCATCGCCCGCCTGCCGCGCCCGGGACCGCGCTGCGCCGGGCCCTGTCCGCGCTGTGGCGGCGTCGTGCCGCCTGCACCGACCCCGTGCCGCCGGGACCGCAAGGCCGCCGCCGCCGCCGGGGCTGGACGCTGCCGGGAACGCTGTGGTGCGGCGCGGGGAACTCGGCGGGGAACTGGAGCGAGCTGGGTACGGAGCGGCGGGGGGCGGCGGGAGCACCCGGTCTCCCTCCGCGGGACCGCGCTCATCGGCGCCTCCGCAGGACTCTTCCGCGGCCCCGACCGGTGCTGTCGGGAGCACGACCAGTGCTGGGCGCAGATCACGGCGCTGCAGTTCAACTACGGTATCCGCAACTATCGCCTGCACACCGTGTCCCACTGCGATTGCGACGCCAGGTGAGCCCGGGGCGTGAGGAAACGGGGGGCTTGGGGAGCCCGCCCTCCTCACCGGTCCCCTGCCCGCAGGTTCCGGCGATGCCTGCTCTCCATCAACGACACCGTCTCCAACATCATCGGCGTCACATTCTTCAACCTGTTGGAGGTGCCGTGCTTTGTGCTGGAAGAGAGCGAGGAGTGCATCCAGTGGCACTGGTGGGGCGGGTGAGCTCCTGGGGGTGCCCCGGCCCTCAGCGTTTCCTGCCCGGCTGCCTCCTCGGGCACTGGCTGGGTTGGTGTGCAGGACCTCACAGTATGTGGTGTCCCCAGGTGTGAGCGTTATGGAGTAGTGCCTCTGGCCAGGATGGTGCAGCAGAATCAGTACCACCCCAGCCTACCATCGGAGGAGAGGGGCAGCCCCACTGTGCAGCCCCCGGGCAAGGGAAGGAATTTCTCTAGAACAGGGCGTAAGCGGTTTCGACAGGAACTGAGGGTAAAGTCTGGGCGCCGCCAGGCACGGAGACCTAAGACAGCCCAGCAGCCACAGGTCCCAGGTACCCCTGCCTCGGCCAGGGACAAGGCTGAGCTCACAACCAGGCACCCAGCAGTGCAGTGGCGGCTAGAGCCTGGCCATGCAACAGCATCGACAGTGTCAGGACGGGATTTGGTTGGAGCAGAGCAAGGAGCTGGAATCTCAGCACGTCCTTGGTATGGCAGCCTTGGACCAAGCCCAGCCACAGCACAGTGTGGAGCCACCCCCATGCCGGCAGTGAAGGGGCGCAGGCAGCAGGGTGAGCCGGTACTGTGGGCAGCGTGTGCACACCACAGCTGGGGTGGCCCAAGGCCTCAGGCTGGGGGGGTCATGCGCTGGGGGTGTCCATTACCTCCCCGCTCTCCTCAGGCCTGGGCAGGGGGTGCAGGTGCAACAAGCACCTGGGTAAGTGTGAGCACCAGATTGCTCCCCATGAGGTGAGGTACCAGCTGCACAACGTGGACAGCCGGACACTCTTCCACTGCAACTGCACGCGCAGGTGTGAGTCCAGGAGGAAAAGGGCACTATGTGCATACAGAGGAGGTGGGATGCCTGCCCTGGCCAGCACCTGGTGACACGTGCCCTCCTGTGCCTGCAGACTGGCACGGTGCCTCCACAGGGCAAGGGACTGTAGTGACACGGACTTGGCTGTCCTGGTTGACCGCATCACCATGGACTGCTTTGTGCTGGAGCTGCCTGCTGCCTGCAGCCCAGGCAAGGGGTCACAGCACAGGTAAGTGGGGAGGTCAAGAGGCCAGGGCCTGGGTGGGGCAGGAAAGCAGTAGTGCAAGCGTTGGCCCCTACTCTGCTGTGCCACAGCCAGGCTGCAGGGCAGGGGCAGCAGATGTTGGTGCTGCAGGGTTACAGTGATGCTCACAGCTTTGCTTTTCCAGCAGCTGTACCATGGTGACCAGGGCTGTGCTTGTACCTGCACAGCGGCTCAAAAAGATTCTAAGACGCAGTGGCCCTCTGCGTGTGAGCTCCAAGGCCAAGCATCCACACTGGAAGACACATGCCGTGGGAGAGACCCCCTGTGAGCAGTGCCAGCATCTGGTTGTAGAGCAGACACCAGCTTGGCCCCACACAGTGCTTCGATGACACCCAAGTGGTGTTGTCTTGGGGAGGAAGGGGAGAAAGATGTGCTGCACAGCAGCTGCAGCTGGGAGCTGCTTGGGGTCTGGTCCTCAAGTCAAAGGATGGCACTGAGCATGGCTGTTGGCATGACAGCATGGAGCTGGGGACCACAGCCAGAGCAGGCAGAGGGACTGAGAAGCTTCTCAAGGAGCTGTGGCTGCCATCCATGAGTATCAAAAGCAAGGGGAAAGAAATAGGAGGGCTCAGGAAAGAGAAAATCCATTGTCCTTCCCTGGTGTGCTCTGGGGCAGGGGGGGTGGCAGGACACCCCACCCCTAGATTGGTGACCCTTCAGCTGGAGGGCCTGAGCAGTGAGGTGTAATCCTGCCCAGGCAGGGTAGGAGGGGTGGGGTCAGTACCTGAAAGCAGCAGAAAAAATAAAGGGTGGCTAGTCAGAGCACCGTGTATGGTACAAGAGTTGAGCCTGCTGTCCCCTCTTGACACTGTGGTCCCCACCCCAGGGCTGATGCTGCCCCCAGCAGTGAGCACAGTGCAGCTGGGGTGGGCAGGATCATTTATTTTGTCACTTGCACTATGTTCAGGCTGAGGCACAGTGGCAGAGCAGGGAAGGAGCAAGCTTTGATCTCCAGGGTACCCTGTGGGAGTCCTTGCTCTGTGCCTGTCACCATTCCTGCCAGAGCCCTGCCCTGGCCTTTTGAGCCACCTCAAGTGTGAGGCCAGCACTCCTCCCATGGGACAAGAGTCCTGCACTTGGAAATTCATGAGAGGTTCCCCAAACCACATGAGACCAGTTTTGCCCATGCTCCCCTGTATGGGGGAGCAGCAAAGGGGGGCCTCTACTTGCCAGGCACACAACAGGGGTGAGGAGTCACTGCAATAAATAACGGAGGGAGTGTCTCAGCAGGGAAGTGGCAGAGGAAAGCACACAGCAAGCGCGCTACGGGGAGGAGGAAGGGAGCCACTGCATCAGCGGCCCATGGCACAGCTATGTCTGTCCAGCTCCTGGGGGCTGTGCCCCTCCTTTGGGGACGGGCCGCAGCCTGGGGGGCTGGTGGGGCTCATTCTTCGGCAAGGATAATAGCCCTGGTCTGCACTCTCCCGCTGCCGGCCCAGGGCCTGGTCAATCGTCTCCAGGCGCAGTGCAGGCAGCAGGCCCATGTTCCGGGGGTCAGCCCTGGCCAGGGAGCTGTCAGCAGAGACACGCCGGAGGCCACTTTGCTCCTGCACAGTCTGGTAGAATGAGCTGCTGTCTGGGCTCTCAGCTGCCTCTCCCAGCTCCTTACTCTTGACTTCACGGTGCCCCGGCTCCTCATGGGGCAGATGAATGGTGGGGATATTCCTGGGGAGGCTGCAACGGCTCTGGGGTGAGGGACTGCGGCTTGTACCCCTGTCCCGGCTTGATGGCCGCAGGATGAGGCCCTGGAACTTGGCCAGGCTGGGGCTTCGGCTCCGGTGACGTTTCATCTTGCCCGGGCTGGGACTACGGGATTTGGGAGCCAGGAGGACAAGTGTACTGTCATCCTCTTCTGAGCTGCTGCCTGAGCTGTCTGTAGAGCTGCTGCCCTCCTCTGACCTGGGTAGGGAAATCTGCACCCCTGCATCAGCACTGCTAGCTGACCCTCACAGGGGACTGTTGGGTACCACACCAGCTGGCCTCCCCCATCCAGAGACAACCCCGCCCCCCACCATATCCATCCCCCCACACCTCTTGGCTGTGCTCACCTGGAAGGGCTCAGTCACACCAGCGATGCTACTGGAGATGTTGCTGTAGTATCCAAGGATGTATTCGCCGTTCCCCTTGGGCAGTGCTTCCTCAGAGAACATCACCTGCAGCCCAGAGACACCTGATGGGCACAGGGGTGCTCCCCCTGCCACCTCCAACCCCAGCCAAAAGCACAAATCTCTGCTGCCCATACCATGAGCCTGCCCCATACTCAGCAAAAGCAAGAATGAAGTGCCTGCCTCCCCCATCCAGGGGCACAAAGGGGCGATTGTCCTCCCTCTATGGGGCAGAAGGGCCAGCAAGACAGCAGGGCTGGCCCCAGCTCACCTGTGCACACAGCTGCTTCTCCAGGCAGCGCTCCCCATCATCGCTCCTGGCCCAGACATAGGACACATAGTCTTTAGGGTGCCGAAACCCCACCTGTGCACAATACATGGGACAATACAAGTGAGTGGGACAATGTGAGCCCCACTCAGCACAGTCACTCTTCAGTCTCCTGGTGCTCAGCCTGTTCTGCTCACACAGGGTGACCCAAAGCTGCCTTGCACCCCCCTGCAGGTGTGCCCTGGGGCCATGTGGAGCCCACAGAGCAGGGGGAAGAAGGAACTGCTGGACCAGAGCCTCCTGAAGCAGGACCACATCATGATGCCAGGGGAAGGGAGGGCACAGCTCCATGCCCTCACCATGTTCGCTGGTGGGGAGTAGCTCAGAAGGGACCCCGCAGTGCTGTGCAGTGCTCCCCACTCCCTCCAGCCACAGCAGCCCCCAAGCCCCTACCCGGTAGAGTCCTATCCAGTCCCAGGAGCTCCGGTGGAAGCCAACAGCCATCTTGTACCTGACAACTGCCTGCTCAGGCCTGCTCCACTCGTCAGCCACATAAATCTCAACCAGGGGCTTGTCCACCTTAGAAGCAAACTGTCAGAGACAGGTATGTGGTGAGAAAGGGCATGGCAAAGAGCTGCCTCTGCTGCATAGGGACCCCATGCATACACCCACAGCAGCCCCCAGTAAGAGGCAAGGCAGCTGAGCTCACCAATCCGAAGCTCCCCACACACAAGGCTGGACATTCTGCCCCTGCAGCTCCTGCCTGTGTTCCCAGCAGCCCTGGACAGTGCTCACCTGCACGGCAAAGATGGCAGCTACTGGCTTGTGGTCACTGACGGTGTATTCCATGTGACTGCAGTAGCACAGCTGGCTCACTGACAGCACACCCTGGCTGGGCCGGTGCCCGCCTGTGCCCAACCCCTTGCTGGGAGGTTTTATCTTCCACAGGATGCGGTCAGTCCAGGCAGGTTTTCGCTTCTTGGCACTGCAGGGCACAGAGGGGCATGTCTTGCCTGGCAGGGGCAGTGGGCTCTGCCCCAAACTGCCTCCCCCTGGCACTAAGGCACTTGTGAGCAGAGGATGTGGCTCATCTTGGCACTCAGCACAGCTGCAGGGACAGACCTGTGCTGGCACCAGCACTGCCATCACATCACAGTCCAGCCTGTGCCCGCCCCAACATGGCTGCTCTCCCCACCCATTCACACCAGCACCTGCACTGGCTATGAGCCCCACAGCTCCTGCATCTCTCAGCCCCACCTCATGCCCAGCTCTCCTCTCCTACCTGCTGTCATACTTGTTGGTGCCCACATCAAACTTGAAAGTGGGTGGGAAGTTCAGGGGTCCCTCCTGGAAGCCTCTGAGAACAGGCCACGTGCTTTTGGCAATGTTCAGCTGTGGGGAAGGAGCACAGCAACCCCCATAGCCAGACCCCTCCAGAAATCCTGCCAAGATCTCCCCACCCTCACACACTGACATCCCAGTCCCATTCCTGCCAGCTCCTACAGCTCTCAGGGTTTGTCCATCTATGCCAGCAGCTAGTCTGTAGACTCAGTGCCTCAGATCTTCACACACTCATGAAGGAAGTGTGCCCAGCTCCATCCAGACTGACCTGGGATTCTGCTGTCCCTCCCCCAGAGACAAGAGAGCCAGGGCCCTTTGTGTCCTACCAGATGCAAGAGGACATGCCCTGTCCCACAGTTGCATGGGCAGTTTTGGGGAGAGTCCTTGACTGCTAGGGGTCCAGTGTAGGCTGGCAGCACACCCACCCCTCACCTGATCCTTCTCCCAGAGCTGGCTCAGGACATTGCTGTCAATGGCATACTTCACAAAACAGATGTCCAGGCTCTCGATGCGGAAATTCAGGTCCCCAAACCAGAACACGAGGCTGTGGATGGTAGCAAGGGCAATGGGCTGAAAGGGCTGAGGCTATCAGAGGCAGGGACAGCAGGACTAAGATGGCCCCAGCCTGGGGGCAGCCTTAGCCCACAGCACAGGTGCTCTTGGGAACACTGGCACAAGCCACTGCTCAGCCAGCAGCCTGGCCAGCTGCCAGGATTCTGCAGGTAAGACCATTAGCCATGGGCCAGACTTCCCCAAGCTGAAACCAAGGGTGGAAATTTCCACAGTGAGGCACCCATTGGATTGAGATCACAAAGCCACAGGGACAGAGGGACAGAGCTGGCCCCTCTGACTGGTCCCAAACCCCAACAGCGCTAGTAAGGCAGGAATTGTACCAGCCCTGAATGTGGTGAGACCAAGACCCCTCTATAAACACCTACCCCACCATGCTGAGTAGTCCATGCTGGGCCAGCTCTGCAGGCAAGACCTGATCTCCAAGCTGTGCTGGGATGCAGGGGAGACCCCTGACCCCACATGAAGGTGGTCAAGGACTGGGACTGGCACTAGAGCCCAGACTGGGAAGCAAAGTGGTGGGGTACGCACTCATGGTCCAGGATGCCGTTGGCCACGGGCCCCTCAAACTGCTGCATGTGCAGTATGGTGGCAAAGTCCTCCTTGCGCTGCTCTGCCTTCTCCAGGTGTGCTGGCAGGTGGCAGTTCAGGAAGCAGACCATGTGGCCGAAGATGGAGAGACGAACACTCACCCCACCCTTGTTGCCCTGCACCAAGAAGATCCCATGACGCCTTGAGAAGCCAGCCCCTTGCAGTATCCCCCCAGGGCCACACTCACCCAGTATCCCCCCAGCCCTGTCCTGGTGCAGTCTGTCTGGATGTCCTGAAGGAAGGGCAGGTGGTAGTACTTGGCAAACACCAGCAGGATCACACCTTGCATCCGCACTGTGCTGACCTGGAATTGGAGCAAGGGCTGGAGTAGGATGGTAGAGAGCCTGGGGACAACTCCCCCCATTCCAGGCCATGGGGCAGCACCTCCACCCTTTGTGTGCCACTGCATCCCACAGATGACTAACAGCACATTTGGTTCAGAGATCTGTGCGTACCCTCCTGAGCACTGACAGCCAAACCTGAGCCTCAGTGATGCTGGGCTTACATATGCTCTGACACAAATGCCTTCATGAGCTGAACCTGTCTGGGAGAGCTGAGCCTGCCCCGAGTCTCGCAGGCTGTTGCCAGCAGCACCGGCCAGTTCCCACATTCACCTCCTCACCCTGGTTCAATGTCACCCCAAAGCACCAGAGGGGAAGCATAAGCACAGGAAAGGCAGCTGGGTGGCACAAGCCACCCAGCTGGGCGAGATGCAGTAGCGGTCCCTGCTGCCTGGATGGCTGCAGGCTGTCCCTTCAGCCAGCTCTCCCACTGCACCTCCATCCCAGCTTTCTATTCCTGTGTCCCACCTGCCTGGCAGGCAGAGAGAACACCAGCAGCCAACCCCTTCAGGACTCCTTACCAGGATGAAGTGGAAGGGGCTCAGCACATCCATGAAGAGTTCACTCCACTGATCTGTGAAGAGGGCATCCTTCAAGCGCTTGTTTATCTTGGAGTTTACCTCCTGCAGCCTGAGAGGAAATGTACAGGTCCTTCAGCCACACCAGGAAACCAACTGTATCCCAGTTAGTGAGAATCTGGGAGAGAAGCACAATGCTGGGCAGCAGGAGAGGGTGGGAAGGGCAGTTCAAGGGAAGACATTGATTTTGGAGCACAAACCAGCCATGTCCTTGCTCCAGTGATTCTGGGCCATGTGGCGGCAGGAGGCACAAGTGGCCCTGAATGCAGGAGGCTTTGGCCCTTTCTAAAGCAGAAGCAATTAAGCTGCACAGGGTTGAGCAGAAGCCTAAAGCCCATCTCGGTGTGTAAGAGGGGCTTACGGGGCCTTTCAGTCTCTACAGAGAAGTCATGTCCCAACAGCACAAGGTGTCCAAATCTATTCGAGCTGCGTAGCTCAGAGCAGCAGCAACCAGAAAGCTAACAGTGCTTCTCCCAGCTCGGCAATTAAGGAAGAGAAGGAAAAACGTCCACAGAGAACACCACAATCAGGAAATTTCTTGCCCAAAAATATCGAGTGCTTAGAGCACAAAGACACAGGTCAGAGGAAGGACACAGCCAGGCAGAGATGCCAGGAAGTGAGGAGCAGCAGGACACCCTGCCCTGGCCAGAACATGGTCCCAGCAGGTCTCTTACTATCAGCTACACCCCTCACCCCATTCACCCAGCTCAGGTTGACCTCTAACACCCACACAGACCCATTCCACTGGCCTGCAAGGCCGAGGGGACTGAGAGGCTGGCTCCAACATAGCTCCAGCAGTGTCAGCCTTTACACCACTATGCCCCTGCAGCTGGGAGCTCAGGGGCAGTCCTGGAGGCAGATACAGCTTTTCTACCTCATACCTATAGGCAGAGGCTGCTTCCTGCTCCCTGTGCAAAGACAGCACATCCCTAGCTTTAGCAGGAATTCATACCACTGCAGTCCTCAAGGGACAACCACCCTCACCTCACCAGCCTCACCACAGTGCTGTGGTACTGCCCTGTCAGCAGGTCTGTGTAACAGGGGGATGGAGCCAATCCAGCCTCGGGAGAACAAGAGATCTATGCCCTTGATGCCTGCATACCACATACAAAAGCACATAGGAGGAGAATGCTCCCAGAGGACTTGGCCAGGTGAGTCAAATGCTTTGACAGACCTGACCCAAGGACTGTCACAGCTCACGGCAAGAGCAGGGCTAACTTGGTCCAGCATAGCCAACCTCAGGCTCGATGAGTATTCAAGTCTAATCAGTACTCAAGGGTTACAGTTCCTCTCAGCACTCCCATTCTACCAGGAGCTGACTCTCCATCACCTTTTCTGACATGCTATCATTTGTGACACACACCCCTCCCTACTCCCCATGCCCCAAGGGAGGCTGGGGCTGCAGCTCTTCCATTCCTTGTCCCCCACGGCTTTGGGGATTCCTCAAAAAGAGGATTGCTAGAGGGGGGAGGGGAAGGAAAAGGAGGAGCTGCACCTCATCTTCTTACCCAATGGCGATCATGTCCACATCGTTTGTCTCGCCCGTGTTGAGGTGCAGCAGGGACGTCACATCATTTGGGGGCATGGCTGTACCTACGTTCCAGGTGACCACTGTGATGCTTGAAAGGACAAAGGAAGAACAGCTAATACAAAGGCTTGGAGGGGTTCCTTGTAACCCTGTTCAGCCCCCAGATCCACCAAGGAAGCTTTCTGCTGGCAACAGAAGTAGCCAAGGCTGAAGCTTAGTCATGGCATATACACCAGGTCCTTAACTCCCACGAGACATACAGATCCTTGCCTCCAAGATCTCCCAGGATCTGCACCTGAAATTCTAGAAACGAACACAAAGAGCCCTCTGACACGGCTGACACGGGCAGGCTGTGAGACAGGGTGTCTCTGGAAAACCACTTCCCCCCCTTCCCCAGGAAGGCTCAGGCTCCTGGGGAAAAAGACCCGGATCTCAGTTCCCAGCCCCTGCCAGCCACAAAGGCCAGAGCAGCGCATGTGACAGCGGTGCTGCAACCCCGCAGCGGTGTCCTTCACCAATGCAAAGCCACATCCATCAGAACACATTAATGCCATTGCGCAACGGGCAGCAGCGAAGGGCCCGCAGGCTCTTTTGGTAGTGACAGGAGCCTCAGTCAGAGGGGAGGCGATTCAATAGGGAAGAAGAGCTGCGCCACGCTAGCCTCAGTGCTCGGGGACAGCCGGGGCAGGTAGCACTCACTCCGCAGTCGGTGTCTCTATCACGATATCCCGCACGAACAGTGGGCACCAGACATCCTCCCCGCCGGGAACTTGCCTGCAGCCCCGCACCCCAATCCTGCTGAATCCGCCACAGCGGGAAGAAGGGGCACAGCGGCTGCTGCTCCCACGGCACTGCGCCCCGCGGCCCCACTCACCGGAACGCGCCGTCCTCCGGGGCTCGTCCCGGGCAGTCCGGCAGCAGATCGCAGACGTCGCTGGGGCCGAGACGACCGAGGGGCCGGGCGAGGACGGGCAGCTCGCCCGGCTCCGCTCGGGGGGTCAGGCCCGCCCATCCGCCGGCGAGGAACTCGCTGGACACGGCCTTGGGCAGCGTGGGGGCGCGGGGCACCGCGGGGCCCGCCCAGGCCGCGATGTGGTCGCTGGACTCCGCTTTGGGCAGCATCTCCCGCCGCTCCGGCGGGGCCGGCGCGGGTAATGTAACCCGGCCGGGCGCTGCCGGGGACGGGGGACTACCCGGGCCGGGGGACAGCAAGGCCGGCAGCGGGAGACCCTCGGGCGGGGTCTGGGCCTGGGGCCGCTCCTCGGTTCCTGCGCGCCGCGAGCAGCCGTGCCCGAAGCCGTGCCCGTCCGGTCGGGAGCTCCTACGGCCGCCCGGGACGCCGCCACCGATGAAAGGCGCCGCCGAAACCCCAACGTCGGGCGGGAGGCGAGCCGCGCTCCCGGGGCCGCGCGGGGGGCCGGGTCGAGACCCTGCGCCGGAGGCCGAGCCCCGGTCGGCGCTGCCGCGCCGGGCCAGGTCCATCGGCGGGAGGAGACCGGAATAGGAACCCCCGTGACCTCCTGTGGCCTGCTCACAACACCCCCAATGCAGCTCAGGATGTCATTCACCTGCTTGGCCCTGAGGAGATGGTGAGCTCATGGGCAGTGAGGGTCAGGGTGTGTGGGGGGGGTGTGTGTGTTGGTATGCACTGTTGGTATGTATGTGTTGGTGTGTGTTGCTGGGGTGTGTGTTGCTGTCGTCAGTATGTGTTGTTTCTGTGTCGGTCAGTGCAATGGTGTTCTGTGTGTATGTGTAGTTGTTTGTGTGTGTTGCTCTGTGTGTGTTGGTGCTGTTGGTATGTATTACTCTGTGAGTGTTGGTGTTCCTGGTCTCTGTGTGTTGCTCTGTGTGTGTGGTGCTGTTGGTCTGTGTGCTGCTGATCTGTGCACAGTTGGTGTGGTGGGTTTCAGTGCTGGCTAAATGCCAGGGCACTTATTAGAATGTACTTATTAATTTCCTGCTGTGACATAGGATTAGGAGGAAGGCAAAGTAGGCTTAAACGTGAAAAGGGCATAAAGAAAAGTTTATTAATAGTAACTAAAAGAAAGAATAATAAGAATTATAATAAAGTTTTTAGAACACTTCTCCCCCCATAACCTTTTCTTTCTCTCTAACAATGTACAGAAACAATGCAGTCGGTTTATTACTTTTAGAATAGCCTTTCTTCAGTTCACTTAGGGAGAAAAGTCTCTCTTGTTAATTTATGAAGACTGCTCTATAAGAAAACAGTTCTCTCCTGGCTTTGAATTTCTATGAATAGTAGCCACCAGGAAAATCTGCAATTGTGAAGTCCTTCCCATTTTTCACAGCTTTTCTCACAGCTGTATTTATGGACCATGTCAATTTATGGGGTACCGTTTTAAAGATGAACTGTTTAAGAGCAAAGGTTCTCTTTATCTATCTTTAAAATCATCATTTCTGGGAATAGAGGTCTTCTTTTCTCCCTGGGGGCACAGGGTCTTCATCACTCTTTTCTCTCTCTATATATAAACTTCTTAGGGGATCACAGCTACTTTAACATCTGCTTACTTTAGCACAGAGGCCTTTGCTAGATATCTACCATTTGAACGATTCATCTCCCCATACTTTTCAATGCATTACAAAGAAAAAGAGCCTGATATATCAATTATATTCTTCTCCATATCTTTATAAGAGGATTTTCAGCCTAAAACTAAAGGCATCTCTTCATCCCTCCCATCTGGGTCTTGACTTCTTCTTCACTGTCTTCATTCACAGTGTCTTCATGCTGTTCTGCTATGTGTTTCCACTTTGTCCTTTTCCCTCACTCAAGGGAGGATTGAAGCACTGAAAGAGTTAATATCTCACCCAGGGCCTGCAGATGGTTATCTGACCATGGCCAGGCTCTGTAGCTTGCAGCCAGAGCTGGGCTGGGGGTGAAAGCAGTTAGGATCTCAGCAGCCAGGCCAGAACACAGCAGCAGCACACCGGGGGCTGATGGCTTCTCCTCCCCCTGCCCGGTGGGTGCAGGTGAACAGCAAGAGCAGCAGAATCTTGGCCGAGCCAGCCCAGCCCCGGCTGCTCCTGGGGCCCAGCGGACCCAGCTCGGCCTGGGCTGGTGGCAGGGCAGGGCTTTGTAGCAGCAAGATGTTAGCAGCCGCAGCCATGGCCCGGCCCGGCCTCGGCCCCGCGGCCTCCCCTGCCCTGCCCGGCAGCCGATGGGGCCCGGGGGGCTCCCTGGGAAGGGGCCCGGCCCCACGGCAGGGGCTGCCCGGCCCGGCCTGCCTGAGACGGGTCTGGCCTGGCCTCATTACTGCTTTGGCGACCAGAAGGGAAAAAGATCCTCCCGAACTATTATGTCTTTAATACGTATCTTCACAGAGGCGTGTCGTTTCCTGTTGCGGTTGGATTTTTTTTTGGGGGGGGGCACCCCGGGGTGTCCCCGGAGGGCCCCCTAGGCTGTGAGTTGGCTGGCAGCAGCAGGCAGGCAAGGAGACTCCACACGGCTTCTGAGGGTGCTGTTTAGATGAGAGTTTATTGGGGGTCCCATCCCCAGGAACAGCATGGTTACTGAGGGGGAAGGGGAAGGAGGGGGAGCCTAGGGGAGGGAAGGGGCAAGAGAGGGGAAAGGCTAAGAGAGGGGGGAAAGGCTGAGAGGGCGACTGATTTCGATGGCACGGTTTAAGAGGGAGATTGAAGTGGGCGCGGAATCAGACTTGGGCCAATGGGATTACAGATACATGGTAGTTCAGGGCAGGACCACAGGCTTAGAATATACCATACATTTTGGAGGGGTGAGACAGAGCATACAATTTAAATAAAATGCAATACTGCAGTTTCCTTAGTAGTTTAACAAATTTTAAATTCTCAAAACTAATGACTGATTGATCTTTTTGTCAGACACAGGGGAAACTGCTAGCAACCTCTTTTAGAAAGTCACTTCCTTGACTGCTTCCAATATAAAACCATGACAGTTGGTCAGTGTGTTCCTGTGTGTGGTGCTGTTGGTAGTGCTGTTGGTCTGTGTGGTGTGGACCTGTGCACGGCTGCAGTGTGTTGTGCGCGTTGTGGTGTTGGTGGTGCTGTTGGTCTCTGTGTTGTCAGTCTATGCATGGTTGGTGTGTGTTGCTGTGTGTGTGATTCTGTGGATGGCTGTGTGTACTGCTGTGTGTGTGTTGTTGTGTGTTGCTATGTGTGTTGCTGTGTGTGTATTCCTGTGTGTGTTGCTTTCAGTGTGTGCATGGTTACTGTGTTTTGGTGTGTGTTTTGGTGTGTATATGTTGCTGTGTGTATGTTGCTGTGTATGTGTTGCTGTGAGTAGCTGTGTGTGTTGCTCTGTGTTGCTGTTGGTCTGTGCTCGGTTGCTGTGTGTTGCTCGATGTCTTGCCCTGTGTCTGTTGCTGTGTGTGCTGTTGTTTGCATGTTGCTGTGTGTTGCCATGTGGTGCTGTGTGTTAATCTGTGTGTGTTGTGGGGTGTGCATTGCTGTGTGTTGCTGTGTGTAGCTGAGTATATTGCTGTGTGTTGCAGTTTGTGTGTTTCTGTGTGTGTTGCTGTATGTTGCTGTGTGTGCATTGCTCTGTGTGTGTTGCTATGTGTGCTGCTGCGTGTGTTGCTGTTTGTGTGTCGCTCTGTGTGTGTTGCTCTGTGTGTGTTGCTGTTGGTTGCCGTGTGGTGCTGTGTTAATCTGTGTGTTGCAGGGTGTGTGTTGCTGTGTGTATTGCTGTGTGTGTGTTGCTGGGTGTGTTGCTGGGTGTGTGTTGGTGTGTGTGTGTTGCTGTGTGATGCTGTCTGTCTTTGCCTGATTGTTATGTGTTCCTCTGTGTTACTGTGTGTGTGTTGCTATGTGTTGCTGTCCATGTGTGCATGGTTGCTGTGTTTTGATGTGTATTGCTGTGTGTGTTTCTGTGTGTTGCTGTGTATCGCTGTGTGTGTTGCTGTGTGTGCATTGCTGTGTTTTCTGTGTGTGTTGGTATTGTGTGTTGCTGTCTGTTGCAGTGTGTTGCTGTGTGTCCAGCTGTTTGTGTGTGTGTGTGTTCCATGTGTTTTGAGTGTGTTGGTATGTATGTGTTGCTATGTGTGTTGCTGCATGTGTGTGACTCTGTGTGTGGTGCTGTGTGATGCTGTCAGTCTTTGCACAGTTACTGTGTGTTGCTCTGTGTTGCTGTGCGTGTGTTGCTGTCCGTGTCTGCATGGTTGCTGTGTGTTGCTGTGTGTTGCTCTGTGTGTTGCTGTGTATCGCTGTGTGTGTTGGTGTGTGTGTTGGTGTGTGTGTTGGCATGTGTGTGTTGCTGTGTGTTGGTGTGTGTTATGAATAAAAAGTTATCCATTTTTTTTTAAGGTTGCAGAGTTCAAACAGGTTGGACCAATTGCTGTTGAGTTGAAGGTTAGCTTCACGTTGCAGTCACCTATTGTTGAGAGTTTTGCTTCGATTGCCTGTTAATGGTTGGTGATCAGCGCAATTTTCCCCCCTGCTGCTTCCCAGGGAGGGACACCGGACCCTGCAGGTAGCGGGGAGGGGGGGTGACTCAGAGCTGGTATGCAGATGAGAATGCATTTCACCAGATTTTGCAATTTTCCAGGAAAAAAACCCTAAAAACAACGAGCCAACATAGAATTAAGAGACCTAAGTAATGTCTAAAGATGAGGAACTTAATCCAGTATCTGCTAAAATCCTTTTTACTTCTCACCCTAACCTGATGTTAGCTAGAAAGAGGACCTGGAATGTTAGACCGAAAAAGTAGAATTCCCACTACTCCCTGGAGGACAGAAGCCCCAGCTCTGCCTGCAGACCAGCAGACACAGCTGCATCACCCTCCTCCTCCGTGCCACTCCTGGGAGCAGCGGTGGCGCGGGCGACCGTCATTTCTCCCCAGCCTGAGCTGAATTTTTTAAATAAAGGCATTAAAAAGGACAAAATATCTCCTGCCCTGTTTATTTCAGTATGTGTGTTTGTTGCTGTGTGTGTATTGCTGTGTGTTGCTGTGTCTGTTTTGCTCTGTGTCTGTTGCTCTGCGTGTGTCGCTGTGTCTGTTGCTCTGCGTGTGTTGCCGTGTGTGTTGCTGTGTGTTGCTCTGTGTGTGTTGCTCTGTGTGTGTTGCTGTGTGTGTTGCTGTCTGTTGCTGTGTGTGTTGCTGTGTGTTGCTCTGTGTGTTGCTGTGTGTGTGGCTGTGTCTGTTGCTGTGTGTTGCTCTGTGTTTGTTGCTGTCTGTTGCTGTGTGTTGCTCTGTGTTTGTTGCTGTCTGTTGCTGTGTGTTGCTCTGTGTTTGTTGCTGTCTGTTGCTGTGTGTTGCTCTGTGTTTGTTGCTGTCTGTTGCTGTCGGTCTGTGCGCGGTGAGCGCTCGCGGCTCTACGTGCCAGTCACACGGCGCGCAGGGATCTGCGCGCGGTCTATGTTTCCGTTAGCGCGCGCACGTGTCTTGCGCGCGAGTATTCGCGCATGCGCGGCGCCGTGCGCGTGCCCGTGCCGCGCCGGACGTGGCAGCGGCGGGAGCGATGCGGGCCGTGCTGTCGGGGCCGGGGCCGTGGCCGTGGCTGCTGCTGACGGCGGCGCTGGCGGCGGGCGGCGGCTCGGAGCACCCCCGGCTCCGCGAAACCGTGCTGCGGGACCTGGCCCGCGGCAAGGTGGAGGTGAGCGCGGGTGGGGACCGCGGGACGCGCCCGGGGTGAACCAGTGCCCGCCGGGTGCCTGACGGGGCGTTCTCTCCTGCAGACCTGCGGCGGGTGACGGCTGAACCGCCTCAGGGAGGTACGTACTGGGGCCGGGCCGGGAGTCGGGACACTGTCGGGCTTCCCGACACTGAGCCGCGCCCGACCGGCCACTCTCCGCAGGTGAAGGCGTTCGTCACCCAGGACATCCCGTTCTAGTACCTGCCGGCAGCAGCTGCGGTCCCGATGGGATGGGATGGGACAAGATGGGATGAGTGGGGGACGGGATAGGATGGGTGAGGGACAGGATGCAAGGGAATGAAGTATGGGAAGGGATGGGCTGAGGGACAGGATGGGGTTTTGTGAGGAATGAAGGACAGGGTTTGGTGAGGAGTGGAGAATGGGTAGTTGGGGAATGTGATAAAGGATAGGATGGTATTACATGGGAAACAGGATGGGATGGTATGCAATGAAGGATGGGATGGTGGACAGAACAGATGGGATGGAAAGCAATAGGATATGAGAGAAGATGGGCTGGGATGGAGGGTGGTACAGAATAGACAGGAATGGGATGTGACGGAGGACAGAAGGGGATGTGATGAAGGACGGGATGGGATGGGATAAGGGTTGCATGGGCCTGATCAGTGCTGCCCACTCCTTGACACATTGCCCAGCCATAACCTGGAGATGAAACACCTGCCTGGTGCTGACCCTGAGCTTGTGCTCCTCAGCCTCCGGTATGAGGAGCTGGAGGTGAGTGGGCAGTGCGGCACCTGCTGCCACAGGGCCTGGGGTGCTCAGTGCCCCACGGGTGCCAGGCTACAGCCCCTGTCTGGGTGCAGAGAATTCCCCTGAGCGACATGACCCGGGAAGAGATCAACCAGCTGGTGCAGGAGTTGGGCTTCTACCGCAAGGAGACGCCTGATGCCCCTGTGCCAGAGGAGTTCCAGTTTGCCCCTGCCAAGTCTCTGCCAATACTGCTGCCCCCCCAAACACCCGCTGCTGATGGCAAGACCCCACCCAAACGTGACAAGGAAGAACACCCAGACCTCTAGCAAGGAGTGCCACCCTTAGGACAGGGTCCTGCAGCCAGTCCCCAGTGCAGGGAATGAGGGCGTTATGGCAGCTGGACATGGTATCACAGGGTGGCAAAGGTTTTTCCCCCCACTCTTGCTTGTGTGCTGGTTGATGCCCTCCTGCCCTTGGAGCCCATTATCCTTGGCCAGTCAGGAGGAGCAGCAGCATTTCTTGCAGTCTCTTGCTGTGCCCAGACGTTTAGCTGCTCCCAGCACTGGGCAGCAGTATCCTGCCTGCATGGGATAGAATGAAACCCTCAGCAGAAAGCGCCAGGTGCTAAGGGTAGATGTGCTGAGTCCCAAAGGTGGGAGAGCTGTCCCAGGAAGGGGGCTTTACCCCCCAGCAGGGTTTATGTCATATCCAGCTCCTAGTAAAGCTTTTATTTGCAGTCATTTGTACTGTGTCATCTTTTCAGAGGGAGCTCGGTGGTGTGCATCCCAAACTGCTCTGTTCCAAGGATAGCTGGGTGCCCCACAGCTTCTCACAGAGGTAGGAGAGGATGGCACAGTCATAGTCACTGCTGGTGAGCCACATACCAACCTACAGACCAACTGTGCTGTTCCTGTGCCACCCCTCCCCAGCACGATAGAGGGGTGAGGGTGGTGGGCACCATGGCATGGGATGAGCTGTTCTTACAGGGTGCAGGGGGATGGACATGAGCCCATGAGTGAATCCTGCAGTGTTGAACCAAAGCCCCATGGCTGCACTGGCCCAGTGGGGACATCTGGCCCTCAGCTGGGGAAGGCAGTGGGGCTGCACTTGACCATTGTCTTGCTGGCCATGTTGGATCTTTTCCCTGTGCCAAGCCTGGCGCAACAGGGGGCAGTGAACCCTGGTCAGGGTGACTCAGCTATGGACATCATCAATGAGGTGAGGAGCAGTACATGCCCCAGCGTCCCTCTGGGCTGGGTGAGCAGTTGAGTTGCAGGTAGAGGAGCCTGCAGCAGCTGGACTGCCAGCGTTCCCCAAGCATTGTGGTGTGCAATATGCCACCGGCAGAAGGACCTAAGCTAGAGCCATTGCCCTAAATAAACCTTTATTATCTGGCTGGTGTTGGTACACATGTCAGCGCGGTGTAGAGATGTGACAGAGGGGCGAGCAGCGCTGAGCACATGGGTGGCCTGAGCTGGAGTGGGGGTGGTTGTCCCAGCTTGCTCCATTCACCTTGCACTGCCCTGGGACCCCTTGCTGCTACCCCCTCCCCAGCCCACAGGTGCCCCTAATGTGGAAGTGCCTCAGGTGCACGTGGAGGTGGGAAGCAGGGAGTTGGCATGGTTGTGGAGCTGTCCCCAGGGAGGTGACACCAGGCAGGGCCTGCAGTGGGCAGAGAGGCTTCCTTGCAGGGGGCCAAGGGAACCACTGACAGGTGCTGCCTGCAGGGTGTACCACGATCCTGGCTGAACTGCACAGCCCTGCTCAGCCACAGACCCATGAGGTGGCCTGAGTCTGAGGGCACAGCTGTACTCACGCCACCCCAGGGACACAGGGATGGTACCTGCAGGGCAAATAATTCCTGGAGAACAAATAACTTAAAAAAGGCTGGAGCATAGGGAGCAAGCCAAGGTGGGAGCATCCCCGCAGCGCCCACCTGGCTCTGCCCACAGGGTCAGCCCACAGCTGGCCGAGGCAGAAGCAGCTCTGCCAAGGCAGAGGTATGGGGGTGCCCTGGTGGAAGAATTCTGTCCCCAGTGCCAGACCCCTGGCCCCCCAGACCCTCCCAGGCAAGCAGCTCCCTTGCCCGCAGGCAGCTCTGGGGTGAGGGCAGCAGTGGGGCTGGAAAGGGCAGGCTCTAGCACTCTTTCTGCCGCATGCGCAACTCGTGGCGACGCAGGTGGTTATAGAGGGACTGCACGTAGGTGAAGACGCACTTGGCGTCAGGCTTCTTCCCCATGATCATCATGTCTTCAACCTCCACCAGCGGCACGCAGTCCACCAGCGTCCTGCAGAGATGAAGCCTTCAGCATGGCCTCAAGCAGGCTGCCCCATGTGGGGGCTGGGATGGGCACCCCACACTGCCCAGGGCCTGCTGGTGTGGGCACTGCTGCCCTCAGACCTGCTGAGCTCCTTTCACACACTCCCACCCCACCCTGGTACCCACAGTTCTGCTCCAGACACTGGGAAAAGCACGTGCTATCTGCCCTGGAAGGTGCCTGCCCCAGGGCAGGGGTTGCCCAATTGTTTGCACTCCTGGCTCCCCAGATGCTCTCCATCCCACTTCTTGGTGCTGGCAGTCATCCCCTGCTAAAGTCGTGCCCACCCTCCTCCTCTTGCTCCTCCAGCTGATGCTGATGTCCTCTAGGGAGAGCCCAGCCTGGCTGCAGGTGTCTGCTGTGCCCTTGCTCAAACCCTACCAAGTGGTTCAGGGAAAGCAGGGGGTGGATCTTGGTTATGGGCTGCCCCTCACTCCTGCCTCAATCCCTGACCCTGCTCTTTTGCCTTCCCCTAAGCCCTGCCAACCTGGCTCCCTCCCTTGCCCTGGATTGGAACCCAGGGGCTACGTGCACCAAGCCCAGCACACCCTAGTGCTGGAGTGGGTGCTGCCCTGCTTCAGCTCACTCACCCTGGCCTATCTCCTCCTCTCCCTGCTCCACCACAGTGCAGGGGTCCATGCAGGACCTGGCTCCAGGAGCCACCAGTCTTGTGGTGCCCTGGCAGATCAGCTGTGGTTGTGTCCCCATCCCCATAGTAGCCTTGGGGCTCTGCCGCTGCCCTTTTTTAGGGGTGGCTCACTCTGCTTTGCCACCCATCCAGTTCCCTGGGCTAGATCTCTGCCCAAGTTGGGGCTCCCTGCGCACTTGAAGGGACTGACAACACAATTAGGAGTCAGGATGGCAACCAGAAAGGCATGGAGGGGATCTGGCCACCTCTTGTCCCCTCCTTTCTCCAGGGAGAGAAGGGGTGGGGGGCACAGTAGCAACCCTACCACTGCTGCCAACCCTCCTGGCCCTGCCCAGGCCCCACACCCCTACCAGGCACTGCTTCCCCTTCAGGCTGCTGCTGAAGCAAGGGCTGCACTGGCACTGGGGGCAGTGCTGACACAAACTGGCAGCGCCTGCTGCTGCCACGGCCAGTTCAGCTGCTTTGGCCAGGGCTGCTCAAGGTTCTGCCCCAAGGCTCTGGGTGCAAAAGGAGGATCTCCCAAGGCAGGGCTCTGCCCCCAAAGACAGGGTGCACAAGGAGGGTCTGAATCCTATGCTTGCCACCCACCACAACACCACCCTCAACCCCCAAGCCTTGTACCTCCCCTCTACCCTCCTGCAGTAGCCCCACTGCAAGCGTTGGCCCCCTTGAAGAGCTCCACCCCAAGGAGTGACCCCAGCCAGTGCCAGCCCCTGGGGAGCACCAGGGCCCAGGAGAGGCCCCCACCCGGTGTCCCATGGCCCCAGACACTGCATTAGGTCTCTGCTGCCTGCTCAGTGGGCTCCAAGCCCACAGCCTGGCTGGCACCAGCCCCACCTCATGATTTGGCCACTGTGAGGATGGGGGGGGATGATGCTTGGGGCCTTGGGAAAGCCCTTGCCACTGCCAGCCTGGCTCAGGGGGTAGTGGTGGAGCAATGACAGTGCACTGAAGAGTGACTCTGCCCTTATAAAGCCATTGTTTGGGCCCTGGTGTGCCAGCTCTGTGCAGAGCCAGGGGAGCCACAGCTCTAGCGCCGGCCAGGATGCCCTGACACAAACACTGCAGGACCTGAGCCTTGAGTCACACTTTCCAGGCTCCTGCTTCTGCCCATATATGAGCAGGCAGCCTCTTGGAGCTGGGCATGCACCCTGGGGCAGGGGAATGAGGCAGCAAGTGGAAGCAGTGATGCTGCAGTATCCTGAGGGGCCACCCACACTCAGCATCATTCAGAACACCTTGAGTGGCATCCCCAGCAGCTGACCCCTGGGTCAGGCTCAGCCATGGGGACACGGCTCTGTTCTAACTACTGCCCTCCCCACAGCTGGAGAGCAAACAGCACTCCAGGGTGAAACAGTCCCCCCTGCCCAAACCCCCACAGGTGCTATTCCAGAAGGCTGGAGCCCAGCCAGCTGTCTCTGTCAATCTCCTGCTGGGCCTTGTCTGGCACCGCCAGGACTTGCCCCTCACCCATCAGCATCCCCCAGCCTCATCCACAGCCGAGTCAGTCAGATCCCTGCCAAGCCCTGGTGGTGGTGGGCACATGGGCAGGTACTTGGAGGGGAAGGTTCTCACCATCAGTCCTGGGGGGGCTGACAATGGGCTACGACTTTTTGGTTTTTACCAGCCCCTTCTGGACCAGGCAGCGATAGAATTCCTGAATGTATGTGTACACACACTTCCAATCTGGCTCGCGCATCCGGACCATGTCCTCCACGTCCAGCAACTGCGGACAGTCCGCGTGCTTCCTGGGTGCAGGGAGAGAGAGGGGCAAGCCAGTGACCGCAGCCCAGTCAGGGAGGGGAGGAAGAGAAAACAAGAGACACAGATCAGTGCAGTTCTCATCCCACTGGCAGCTGCTCCGCTCTGGCATGCTCCGGGGATGCATGATGCAGGGGCAGGAGGGCTCCAGGCACCCCATGCCAAGGCCATTCAGTGATACTGGGGGGGCACAAGCAAGGGGGAGAGGGGCAGGTGAGTGGCGTGGAGAGGCGTGAAGTCCAGAGGGAAAGACAGACGAAGAGGAGGAGGAGGAGTAGGAGGACGAGTGAGGTGTTCTGGTGCGCCAGGTGCTCGGGGTGCGGGTTCCAGAGTGGAGCGGCGCTCTATACAGCTCCTATATAGAACCGCCGGGAGGACGGCGGGGGCAAGCCCAGCCCTCCTGCCCAGCTCCACTTGGAACCGCGCGGCACAGCCCTGGTGCAGGAAGCTCGGGAAAGGACGCTCACAAGAGCTGGAGGAGGAAGGACGAGAGGCCACCTGGCTTCCAGGCCGGAGAGATCGATGGCTCTCTCAAGTCCACGCACCAGTTTCCCAATTAAGGCAAAAAATCCATTAACAGGAGCACCAAGAGCCAGGCCCACAGCCCCCTTCTCGCTCCACCAAACAGCGCCACGGCACCCTGGGAGCTTATGGGAGTCCCCATCTCACCCTGCCACCTTGAACATCAGCAGGATGGGACCCCCACCCCCAGCCCTGCCCCCTGGCAGAGTGCTGGAGGAGAAGAGTGGGTGGGTGGGAGAGAGACAGAAGGAAGGAGAGAGGGGCTGACTGCCAGCCCTCCAGCTGGGTGCACTCCCATCTCTCAGCACCCAGGAAAACCAGAAGCAAAAGGAGAAAGGAAGAGACTGGAGAAGGTGCAATGGTGTTTGAGCCCCTACAACTGTGAAAGGAGGAACCTGGCATAGGCCAACCCTGCTCCCCCCCCAGGCTGCAGTCCCACACCTGGTACCCCAGGATGGAAAGAACTGCCTGAAGCCAGGTGGGCTCATGGGGCTGCTGCTCTGTCTTTGGGTGCTCTGCCCCAAGGAAACCAGACCCCCATACCCACCCTTCCCACACCAGACTGGGCTGCACTGGCCTCTTGTGACTCTGCCCATACCAGCTGCTGTTTGCCCCCACAGCACCTAACCTTGTTGCATTGCATGGGGGGAGTGACACCTCCAGGCACCCACCTCCAGCACCATCAACTCCATGTGTCCCCCCTCGCCCCAGCAGCGAGCAGGAGAGCCACCCCAAGCTGCTCCAAGCCATCCCAAGTTCATATGATGGCAAGAGAGGTACGTACTCTGCAGAAGAGAAGGCCACCTCGAAGTTTTGGCGGCGGTTCTGGGGTGTCAGCTTACTGTAGTCAAATGCATCAGGGAAGAAATTGTGGACCAAGGCACAGAAGGCCATGCCATCACTCCAGCTGGATGAGAAGTTCTGGATGTCCACATGCTGAGAGAGCAACAAAGTTACCAAGGGACAGAGTGATTGGTCTTGGGACAGGAAGAGGAGGTGGCACCCACCTCATAGCCGCGGGTCTTGGCTCTGCACCAGTCCAGCAACATCTGCTTGATACTGTTGGCGTTAGGCACGCCAAAGCTGGAGGAGCGCTGCACGGCGGTCTGTGATGCTGCAGGGTTTGAACTGTGGCAGGAGACATGGGGTATTATCCATAGCGGCAGTTGTTATTTGTCAGCAGTTACTGCCCTGGCCAGCGTGCCCCAGGCCCAGCCTCACCTCCCACCCTCCTTCTGCAGCTTCTCCATCATGGCCTTGCGTGCCTGTGAGGCTGATGTCTTGGGCAGGCTCTGAGCCTTCATCAGTTCCTTCTTCTTCTCCGCCTGACGCCGCTCCAATGCGGCCAGGCTGCTCTGCCGAGAAGCACTCTCATCTTCACGGTCAAAAATGCTGGGAGAGAGACAGGCAATGCTAAAGGGGCTGTGGCAGCCCAGAGGAGGGCAAGCAGTGGTCTCAGCCCATGGCCAGCCCTGGAACTCTGGAGACCTCCATGTCCCTGGGATAGAAGAGAGGTGGTTTAAGGTCCCCAGCTGGCAGACCTGTCTCTGTGCCCAAGGAAGGACCCAGGAGAACCTCTGAACACAGTGGATGTACCCCAAGGACCAGAAGGCTTTGCAGTCACATTTGCATGGGGACACTGCAAGCTGGGTGGAGGGTTTGTGCAAGCAGGTAAGTGACAGGGACCACGTGGAGCTGTCTCCACAGGCACCTCTGCTCACCTGCCTGTCTTTTTGGATGAGGAGCTGTAGGATGATTTGGTTTGAACAAAAGTGCTGTTGCCATCTGCAGAGAGAAAGGAAGGAAAGAGGCCCCGGGCAGGAGCTGAGGGCAGCTGTGCCGGGAAGGCAGGACTCTGCCTGCATCAGGGCATTGACAGCTCAGCAGCAGCAATGCCCCAGGTTTACACCCTGAGGATGCTATGGGGAAAGGGCAGGAAAAACTCTTACTGTCTGATCTCTTCACATAACTTGACTCCATGGTTGTAGTACGGGAGGTCTTGGTGCCATCACCTGCAGGAACAAAGCAACGGGAACTGCTGGGCTGGGAGGAACAGCACCCACAGACACCTGCTGCTGCCAAGCATTCACACCCACTCACTGCAACAGGGAGAAGTCCCAGGTGGTAGAGCCATGGGTGTGGCAGGCAGAGGGAGGACAGAGGGCATGTGCCCCCCAGGCAGAGAACAAAGAAGCAAGTGCGAAGCAGCAGGGAGCTGGGGCATCCCTCAGTCCCTGCAGCCACTCAGCTTGAGCCATCCAGGGACTGGGAGAGCAGGGATACAGGAGACAAGACACAGGCCAAAGATGTAGATGAGGCCCTGCCATCCTTCCAGGGTTGGGGATTCAGAGGGAGGCCACCAGAATAAAACCCTTAATTATCCCCAAGCAGGCTCAGGGCAAGCCAGAGACTCAGCTCTGAAACACTGTCCTGCTCCCAGGACAGTCTAGCCAGACTCAGGACAGACAGTGAATGGCAAAGGAGCTGTGGTGGCGGAGCACTGGGAAGGATTCTGCAAGGCCCCCAAAGGGTGGGCACACCCCTCCCGGCCCAGCCCATACTAGACTGGACGAGACGCTCAGTCTTGGTGACGGTGCTGCACGCCGAGCCATCGGCTGACTGAGTGCTCTGCGTGGTGGTGGTCTCTGTGGCATGGCCAGCTCTTCCTGTCACAGATTGGCTCCTAGCCTCCTGCAGCCGCTGGTCCCGCTCCTTCTCCCGCTGGTCTGCAAACACGAGAGGGAGATGGCATCAGCAGGGAAGTGGGGTGGTGGGCATGGTTCCTGCCACACCAGGAGTCCTGCAGCTGCTGCTGGCCCACAACTGGTTTGTGGGAAGGATGACGTCCTTGGCGTCGCAAAGTCAAGGGGGCAACAGGGGAACCAGCACGCACTCTCCTGCTGCTTCCCCGTGGCTGGACAGCCACACTTCAGCGCCCCATACTGCCACCACCACCACTCTGACCCCAACAGGATCACCATCCCCAAGTACCTCGCTTGCGCTGGCGCAGCTCCCGCATGGCATTTCGAATCAGCCGTCGTTCCTCAAAGTCTGTTGTCCGATCCAACTACAGGAGGGGGAAGTCATCATTAGTCTTCTGCCATCAGCTTGAGGTCCCTTTACCTTCTTAAAAGGAGCCCAAACCAGAGGAAGAAGTACCATCTTATCCAGAACATCCTCATCCTCAATCTTGCTCAGCTCCTCGACATTCAGCTTGCTCCTTCTCTCCACCTCCTTCACTTGCACCTTCTCCACGCCGTTGGGCAGCTCTGGTTCTCGCCTCGGTGCCTGCTGCTGCTCCACCACCTCTGGCTCCATCTGCAAGGACATCACCATGCAGCTGAGCCCCCTGCCAGCTTGGCCACACCCCCACCTCTTCTCAGGGTGCAGTCCCTCCCTGACACCTGCCCAGTGCGACAGGCAGTGAGAACCCTAGAGAGGATGTGCCACACGGGGCCTAAGTGCTCTCAGCTGGTGGGTGCTGCAAGCATCTGCACTGCCCAAGGCAGGCAGGGGGACAGGACAATCTGCAGCAACCCATGCCCCAGGAAGGCCCAGCAGTCCCTCTCTTCCTTCCAGTCTGGCTGCCACAATATCTCCAAATCCTTCCTGCTCCCTGGCAGGAGGTGGCTGGGTCCCCCAGAAGGCAGGAGTTGCCCATGGCTCTGGGCTGGGCAGTGGCTGTTACCCAGCAGTGGGCAAGGTGCTGGCAAGGCCAGTGCACACCATTAGCAGCACAGGGATTTCCATGGAATTAAGCGACTTAGTGTAGAGAAGAGCTTGTGCAGGAGATCAAGAGCCTTCCTCTGCATCCCTGCCAAGATCTAGGCCCATTCGGCCTCTGCCCAAGCATAGCCAGGACGCCAAGTCCCTTTCAGCACAACCCCCCAGCAATGCACAGCAGGCAGTGGGCCAGGCCCAGAATAGGGCACAGGGCACCAGAGATGACAGAGTGGGGCCAGAGCAGCCAGGCACACACCTGGCCCCATCCTGCATCCTGTGACCTGGTAAACTGATCCACGGCAAAGCCATCAGCCGGAGTTGACACTGGCCACATGTGCCCATGCCACCACCTGTGCCTGGTGCTGTGGTGGGGGCAAGACTGCCGCCTGTGGCCTCCCACCTGGCACACTGGGAATGCGAAACAGGTGGGTGCACAGTGAGGCCAAGGAGTGGCAGATCCCCATGGTGCCGTGTCCCCGTGCACCGCGGCCACAGTCACGCCTTGTGCCAGGGCTACAGATACCCCCAAGAGCCCTGGGGGCTGGTAACCACCTCCCTTCCCCCTGTCATGGGGCAGAGCTGCCCACACTCACGCTGCTGTTGCTTCGGGAGAGATGCAGGGTCGATTGCTGGCGCGTACTGGAGAAAGTGGGTGGATGGGCCACAGGGCCACTGGGCTCCTCAGTGCCCTCAAAGTGAGCGCAAGGGTCCTGTGCTTCCAGAAAGAGGGTGCTGATGTCCTCCCCGGGGGGCACCTGCAGCCCTGGTGCCAGCAGATCAAGGCGGCGGCCCAGGCGCCCCAGCTCTGCCCGCAACTCCAGGTGCTCCTGTTCCAACGTCTGCAGTGCCTGTGCCAGTGCCTGCACTCGCTCCAGAGCCCGCTCCAGTTGCCCCTCTGCTGCCCCCCGGAATGCCACCAGCTCCTGCCGCAGCTCTGCCAGCTCAGCCACCCCAGCCTGCGCCAGCCCCTCCAAGCTGAGCCCCGGCATGGTGGCGGTGCAGGCGCTGCGCTGAGCCCCGCTCAGCTGTCCTGCTGCCCTTTATAGGGGCCCAGGCACCCCCCCAGCTGGAGGCTGGCCCACTCCCTGCCTGTGGGCTATTCTGGTCCCAGCAGCCGGGGGTCCCGTGCAGGGGTGCTGAGCCAGGCGCCACACTTGGCAGCACATCCGGCTGTGGGACCAGGTGGCTTAGCAAGGGGAGCCCTGCAAGTGGCCCCCCCGCCCCTGGAGGCTTCCAGGCCCAAATATCAGCCTCAGCGCTGTGGGAAAAGTGGTGGGGACCAGCCCTGACCACGGCAGTGCTGGGTGAATGAAAAAACCAACCACTGCTGTGTTCTTCTGTCCAAGCGCCTTCCCACTCTGGGCCAGCATCGCCCACAGCACATCTCCGGCCCCAGGCTGGCATTGGTGCAAGGGCCTTGGTCACAGCATGGATTTTAGGTCTTCACACCCCCGTGCTCCCCAGTGCCTGCCCCACGGGGAGCAGGTCCCTGCACAGGTACGGGCAGTACCCCACCAACGAGAAGACATGCCACCATGGCTACTGCCCCCAGGTCCCTACAGCCTGCTGGTCCTCCAACCAAGCCCTACATGGCAGGGCTGCCAACACCACTGCCTCATCCTCCTCCTCCTCCTCCTCACTGCCCACTGGGAGCATACCTGGAGGCTGCATCTCCTGCCAGGCAGCTGATGGGTCTCAGGCCCCCACCTCACCAGACAGACCCACTAATACCTTAATGAGAGCTGACAAGTGCTCGGGCCAAGCATGCCCAAGCGCATTAGCACAGGGAAGTCATCCCACTGCAGCCAGCTGCCCACAGGCAGGACCTGCTGGCAGGTGTGGGCAGCACCTGTGGGCACTGCCTGCCTCATGGTGGCAAGGGCTGGGCTGAGGATGGGGTGAAGCCAGTGGTACCACAGCCACCAGTATGCCCCAGGTCACGGGTGGTACCACAGACACTGGCAGTGACACAGGCCACCCACAGCGCTGTTCCTGCAGAGGCAGCCAGGCGCGCGCAGGGCCATGAGTGAAACAGAGCCACGTTTGACATCCTGGCTCCTGCCAAGGCGGCACACGGACGCCTTGCATTACCCTAGATGGGCAGGAGCAGATTAAAGCACTTGAAGGGCTGTCTCCTGTGTGCACCCAGCCCCAGGATGGCCACAGCCTGCTCTCCCCGCAAAGACGCTGCAGAGGGGTTGTTTTTTGTTTTTTTTTTTTCTCCAGTTGCACCCAAGAATCCCTCCTTGACAGGCTGCGGCTTTGGGAACTCTCCACTCAGGATGGCACAGCAGAAACATGAAAGACCCCAACCCACAGCTCCAGGGTGCTTTAGAGACCTTTGAGGAGTAGCCCCCCTCCAAGGCAGGCTCCCCAGACACAAGACCAAGGTCCATCCCCACGAGGAAAAACAGAGGGGTGGTTGGCAATGGATTTTTCCCTGAGCTGCTGCTACCCTTAAAGGTGTTTAAAACAAAGCAAGACACACAAAAGATTCCTTGTCCCCCTCTGCCCACCTCCCCAAGAGTCTGAGTACACGGTGGCACAGTCCAGAGTGCAGGGGCTCATTTGGGGGTGTGCAACCACACACAAAGTCCAGGGTCTCTTGATGAAAAAAACCCTATCAAAACAAAAGCACCAACCAAAACCAGACAGAACCTCTGGAGCATGCTGCCTACACTAACTCCTTGGTCACTGGTCCCCATCCCAAGCCCTGGAGCTGCCAGGCAATGACCAGGTGGGGCACAGCCCTACAGACCCCCGGGCACTCACCTTGGTGACATTGCTGCTGACACTGCTGATGTTGCAGATGCTGCTGACGCTGCTGGGGATGGTGGTGATACGGATGGGGGTGCTCCGCAGATCCAGAGTCACCTCTGCAAGGGGAGCAAGAGGCATGTGGGGTCTGATCCAGCTCACAGGCTCAACCCCACAGCTGGGGAGTGGCTCTGGCTGGACTATCTGCCTGCCCCACACATCCTGCCCAGGCAGTGAGCACTGAGCTCTGGCACAGGGAAAGGGCTTTGGGGGAAAGCAAGAGATGAGGCAATCAAGACCATTCTCTGCCCTGACTTAGCATCCTCCCTGAGGAAGGGCGTTTTCTGCAGTGTTTCAGCTGGAGCCAAGACCCCCTGGTGAGAGGGATGGCCACAGGAGGCATCCTGAGCCAGCCACAACTGCGGGCAAGCAGGGTTGGGGCAGGGCTGGAACAGACACGGTGCAGCAGTGGGATGGAAGAGAGCAGGATGGCGTGGGCTCCCCTGAACCAGCAGGTCGGTGGGGAGAGGATGGGGCAGGGCTGCAGGGGCAGGGCAGGGATTGGGGAATGACCCCAAACATAAACACGGTAAGACGGTGGGGCTGGGGACAGGCTGCAGGGCCAGATCGTCTCCCCGCACTGAGATGCTCCAAGCACGATGAGAGTGCATGCCAAAGGATGAGGGCTATGAGGCATGCTTTGTTCTTCTGGCAGCACTCAAATGCCCCTGCTGCCAATCAGCACCCACCTGGCCTGGCTCAGCCTGCCCGCCTCCACCTGCCCATTTGTGCCCACCAAATGTCAGTGCCCGATGGCCCACTGGCACCCACCTGCTCCACTGCCCAGCTGTGCACACTGTCATATTAGGAGCACAGTCCTGCAGTGCTTACAGCCCGGTGGATGTCCATTTCCCTGCGGTGCCCACCTTCCTGAGAGATCCGCACCTTTTCCGTCCCACCTCCCTGCATGACACCCATGCCCATCACCCCTACAGTGTCAAGCCTCATGACAGATGCCATCTGCCCGCGGGACCTGTCCTGCACACCCCGTACCCCACCAGTGCCCACCTGCCCGCTGGCTGCCGGGGGCGGCCGTGATGCGGGGCGCCAGGGGCTGCACGCGCCCATCCTTGATCTCGATGGTGAAGAAGGTCTTCATGGCGTCGAGGCGGCAGCCGGCGGGGCGCGGGGCCGGGCGCTGATCTGCGCCGCCGCTGCCCCGCGCGTTTTGAGCGGGCGCCGGC
>NW_024504122.1:4998877-5029654 GCF_017590055.1 Onychostruthus taczanowskii
GGCGCGGCGCTGCGGGGACGGGCGCGGGGTCACCGGACTGCAGCCGCCCGCGCGTGTCCCCGCCGGGGCTTTGCCCCGCACCGTGCACGCAGCGCCCTGCGGTGCCCCCCGCGATACACGCTGCCGCCCGTCCTGGGGTGCCCCCGGCCATGCATGCTGGCCCCGCCCCGGGATGCCACACCGTGCATGCAGCCCCCCCGAGGTTGCCCACAGGACGCACAATGCCCCCGGAGCGCCTGACCACGCATGCGATCCCTCACGTGCTCACGGGAGGTACTGCTGTCCCCCAGAGATCCCATGATACAGCCAGCATTTCCCAGGGTAGCTGCAGCCCCTCAAAGCCTCTGCTCCCTCCCCGCACTGGTGCCGGATGCTTGTGCACATGGATAGGGGCGAGGAGGGAGGGATTCTGGGCAGGAAGCAAAAGGGCAGGTGGGCAGCCAGCAGCATCTTGCGGCATCCTGGCACTGCAGAGCTCTACACCTGCCCAGGCTCCACCGGGGACATTCGGCCACCGGGGACATTCGGTCACCGGGAAGCAGAGAATGGAGGCAGCCACCAATAGGATCTTACCCGTGGGGCCAGCCAGGCAGAGGGAGGAGGGCAGCAGCTCCCACCGGTGAGTATTCAGGCGAGCCGGGGTTCCCATGACCTCCTGGGTGGGCACTGATGCTTGGAAAGAGACAGGCCAGGGAAGGAATGAATAAAGGGGGCAGAGGATGAGCACGGCACAGGTGCTGCTGGCATCCCCTCACCCCAGCACAGCACCCTGCAGTCTCCCCCCCCATCGCTCCACACTCCCCAAAGCTTAGTGCCAAAATCCATCAGCACTTGTGGGCTGCCCTGCACGCCAGGCATGGGCTCTGTCCTGCAATGCAAAACCACACAGCAGAGGGTAGGCTCTGCGCCCAGCAGTGCAGTGGGGGTCCCTGGGATCTGTGTTGAAAGGTTGGGATCACCCCTGTCCTCACCAGGCCCTGGCATACCATCGCCTCTGGAGAGACGTTGAAGGGGCCAGGTGGCTCAGCCTTCAAAGGTGCAGGCAGAGCTCCGCCCTTGGGCTGGAGTCATTGATGCCCATGGAGGGAGGGGGCTCAGCTTCTCCTCAGAATCCAGGCTGAGCCCCCTGTGAGGCAAGGGGTGGGGGGGGGGTCGGATCCTGCACACTTGCCTCTACCCCAGGGCTGTGCCTTGCTGCTACCCATCACCCCTAGCATCTTCCCAGGGCTTCTTCCTTCCCAGGAGCCAGCAGCCTCCAGGGACTCCTCGGAAGGACAGCAACCTCTGCCAGTCAGGGGAGCACCCCTGACCCTGGAAGCAGAGAGCTGCTTTTTGGTTTTTCCCCACTTCCTCTTGGCACAGCCATGGGGATGGTTTTCCCAGCAGTAGGAAGAGGGCAACTGCTGGACACTGGAATCCCTCAGGGCTGTGGGGAGGCCCTGCAGGGTGCTGGGCCCAGGGTGGGGGTGGTCAGAGCCAGCCGTGCACAGCTCCCAGCCTTATTGGGACAAAGAATGCAAAAGGCCAGGGTTTGCTACTGGCACCGATTCCCTTTCATGGCCCTGCAGTAACCCGGCCAGAGTGGGAGCCCCAGTAAACAGCTCGCCTGGCACCCAGTTCCCCTGGCTGGGGTGGGCATTGCCACCACTTGGCTAGGCAGCAATTGGCCCCCAGCTAGGGGCGGCCTGTGGCCTGGCTGTGTCCTGCACTCACAATCCTGGCCCAGCACACATGGGCTGGAGTCATGTCCCTAGGGCTGCCCGGGATGTACATGCTGCAAGACAGGGGAGCAGGGGGGCCTTGGGGTGGCACTGCCCAGCTGGCAGGGGGCCACAGCTCTCATGTCACCCCCCTCAAGGCTACACTTACCCACTGATGGCCTCTCGTGTCTCCCACCTGGCCCCAGCACCTGGCAGTGTACCCCAACATGAAGCTGTGGGAGTAGAGGGGCAGAGCACTCAGCTGGGGGTTACATGCAGTCCCCCCATCAAGCTGGCTTCACCCACAGACTGCCAGCCCTGGGCAAGGAGGGCAGCGGCAGCTGCCACCAGTTTTGTACCTGACTGCCAGCACTGGGTTGGCCCGGGATGAGTTGTTCCCCTCTGGGGCTTTGCACCACACTGGGCTCTGGGGTGCTTGCAGGGCTGTCCAGGTTCCCTTCCTTCCAGGCTGCCTGGGGCTGACCCTGCTGCAGGTCCTCACCACCATCCTCAGGCTCTGGATGGGTCTCTGGGGCTGGCTGCAGCTCCAGGAGCACGAGGGTCCCTGAAACCACAGCTGTGGGTGAGAAGAGACTCTGCTCAGGTAGCCTGAAATGCATCCTGCAGCCCCTCCAGGCTCCCTGCCCACCACTGTGAGACAGCATGCCCTCCATCGTGCTGCAGCTGGCCAGGCACAGCTCTGGCCCCAGGTACACAGCCCAGACAGGATTTTGCCATGGACATTTGTGGGGACTCACCCTGAGCACCAGGTTTCTGGGGGTCTCTCGCTTGCTGGCTGCACAGCTCCTGCATCCCAGCTGGGACATGCTCCTGCTCCACCACATCCTCTTGCTTGCAGGCCTGGGGGGAGTAGAACCAGCCCCGCTCCAGTCTCCCACTGGGCCCATTCCAGCCAGGGACGCACAGGCTGTGGACTCTTCCCATGCTATCCAGGTCCCTGCCTGCATGCTGCTGGGAATTGACAAGCCAGTCCCTGCACAGGGGTCACAACAAGAGGCTCACAGCGGGACAAGTGTCCCTACACCCTGCTGCATCCTGTGGGCAGGGAGAGAGACAGTGTCTAGTGAAGGGGGACCCCAAACCTGCCCCATGCCTCCAGCCCAGGCACTCCAGGACTCTGTGATGCAGGGAACATCCAGTTTTACATCACCGCGTCCCTGTTCATAGCACCTGCAGCTCTGCTTGGCAAATGATGCAATATTCCGAACATGGGACCATACACAGGTGACGGATCTGTCTCTGACATAAGTCTGAGCAGGGCTAGGGTGTTCTGGTGTCAGCTAGGGAACAAGGTGCCAGTCCTGGCTGTGCCAGTGCCTCTAGCAGCACCATGACTCTAGGGCAGGGGGAGATGAAGGGGGGCCCATACCCTGAGGGGGCACAGGAGAGCCAGGCCCCAAACTCAAGAATGGAAATGGCTGGATCAAAATCAGCCAGCAGAACAGCCCTCTCAGCTGCTCAGTGATGTCCCAGCCCAGCCAGGGCTTGGGGGCAGCATGCCAGCACATCCAGATGAGGAGGCAGACAGTGCTGAAAGGTGGCACAAGGCTACATCCCTTTGGCAGTATCTTGCTACAGCCCTGGGGCAGGTGGAGGAAGAAGAAGGGCTGGATAGAGGCAAATGGGAGAACCCACGCCTTCTTACCTGGCTGCGGGGACACCCATTGCTTCTCCTCTTCTCACCCCCACCCTCAAAGGGCAACCCCACAGGGTTGGATGCAGAGATCTCCTACCACTACAGAGTCTCTGCAGTGTCATCCCTGCTGCACTGAAAACCCTAGTTTGTGCTTATTCCTTGCAGCTCTGCCCACCAGTTTATCCCTCCCCCATCCAGAAAGCTCCCAGCAGCTTCAGTCCAGAATGAGCCCTGGCCCCTCGAAGGCTGGCAGGAACAGCCATGAGAAGGGGGACAGGGAATCGAGGTTTCTACCCACGCAGGGGAACTGCTGCAGGAGAGATGAATAGCTGTTGCCACCGAAGAGCCCCATCCCCAAGGACTGGAGCAGAGATGGGTGCACCACACGCACCAAGGGGCTCCCAGATCCCCACCAGGTAGTATCCTTGGGAGAAGCCCAAGGGGAACCCTGGCCTGAAGACCCAGCCCCAGCCCACCACTGCTGGGGCCACACTGGCACAGCCCAGCTGTGTTTGCCCTGTCCCCAAAGACTCCAGCCCCACCTGTCTCAACCCCTTCGGGCAGGCAACCACAGCTTGCCCAGGTCTCTTTGCTCCAGACAAGCTGGCACAGGAATCCCAGTAAAAGGTGAAACCCCATGCAGTGCTCTACACACTCACCGCTGAGCCTTTGGGCTGCTGGGCAGGGGTCTGCTTCACAGCCTCCCCATATCCACTCTCTGGCCCAGCCAGTGCTGGCTCTGCATCGTCCTGCTGGCTGCTCTCCCCGCTCTTGTCTGTGCCTGGAGGCTTGGTGCTACTCTCACCACAGCTTTCTTCACTCGCAGTAAGGGCTGGTGTTTCAGCATTGTCCCTCTGGAAAATTTTTATTTCCCCAGGCACAGTGGGGGGCTTGCTGCCATCCCTTCGGCTGCTCTGCACATTCCCAGCCAGGGTCGCAGCTGGGTGGGAGCAAAAATTGTGTTCAGGAAGGAGCTACCCACATCTCACACTTTCCAGGGCTTCCCCCTCAGAACATGGGAATGGTGCCTCACCTTCAATCTCCTCAGCCCGCAGCTTACGGATGGCAGCTCGGATCAGCTTGCGTTCCTCATACTCACCCGCTGACCGCAGCTGCAAGAGGGAAGGACCCAGGAAAGCCCCAGCACAGGGTGACCTTTGGTCAGCCCCAGCACAAGTTCCATCCCAGCAAACAGTCTCCCCCAGCACACAGTCACTTACCAGTTTTGTCAGTTCCTCCACGCTGGTGATGGCTTCGAGCTGCTCAGACAAGGCAGCCAGGGCTGCCTGCTGCTCCTCTTCCAGGTGCCGGGACCTGAGCAGGGTGGAAGGGGTGGCCATTTGGGAGCTGTCACGGGCGCTTGTGAGCAAAGTCCCCTTGTGGGCAGCTGGCAGATCCAGGCAACAGGCCCCACCAGGTGCCAAGCTGCTCTGTGCCATGCTGCTCCCACCCTCATGTTCACTCAAATCTATCCCAGCCACACTGGGGCCAGGTACTGTAGCCCCCATCTCCCAGGGCAGAGGCAGGGAATGACCCCAGCTCACAAGAGGACTCACTGTGGCCAATTCTCCTTGTTGTCCTGTCGATGGCTGCTGCGTTCTGGGCGGAAGCGCTTGGATGCCAACGTCTCCTCGTCCCGCTCCAACTCCTGCCGCTGTAGCTCCCGGATAGCCGAGCGGATGCGGCGCCGCTCAGCCAGGTCCAGTGTGGCCTCCAGCTGGGTGCACAGGGCAGGGCTCTGCACTGGCTCTGGCCACTGAGTCCCCACCTCGGCCCTGGTGCCACCCTCTCCCACACTGCCATGAGTTGCTCACACTCTGGACAAAGGCGCTGTCTGTGTGTGGCACCCACGTGCCCAGTGCATGTTGCCTGGCACTGCCAGGCCCTGCAGGAAGTACGCATGGCCCCCCTGGGACAGGATGCTGGAACCAGCCATAGTGAGGAGGGGCTGTCATGGTGGCAACGAGACCTCCGGGCATGTAAAGGTCAAAGAGACAAGCACGGGAAATGAACACCCACCAGTGGTCCTGCTGCCTTGCAAGGGTTGGTGCCCTGCAGCTCTGCCCCTCCCAGTACCACCAGCTCTAGAATGAGTCCTCCTACCCACGCCAGCCCCTCCAGCAGCGAAGGGACAGGACAGCCCATTCTTTTCTCATCCCATGTTCACCAGGAGGTGCTGGTTGAAAAGATCTCAGCATCCCACCAAGGAGTCATCTTGTCCACCCTGCAGCCCTCCCCATCCTCATTCACTGCTAGCAGATGGCAGGTGGCTCTTGGAACCAAATCCATGAGTGGGATCTGTCCTAAATCCAAGTCCAACCCTTCACGTGTGAGAAGCACGGCCACAACTCCCCCACAAATGCCCTCATGAACATGTCACAGGCACTCCAGGTGCTCCTCAGCCCACCCAAGGCCAGCACCTGGCATGCACATGCAGAGCTGCTCTCCCTCTTCCAGATCAGGTCACAGCCCAGCCCCACTACCAGCTCCAGTTTTTCCAGAGTGCTATGAACACACCTCCTGATGTTCAAGGGGCAGAAGACAGCCAGATCTGCAGTGAAAGGCTGGTCAGGGCAGGCATGGTCCCACTATCCTCACACTGTCCTGCTGTAGGACATCAACACTGCCCTGACATCAGGAACCTGGGAGGTGATTTCCCATGGAGCTCGTTAAAAATAAACCCAGTGACCAACAGCAGCTGCTGGCAGCATCAAGCCCCATCGTGCTGGGAGAAGCCATGGCTGTGCCACAGGACAAGCACATCAGTCCCTTCCCTGCAGAGAAGCTATCTCTCTGGAGAAGCTATCGCCCTTTGCCTTCTCTGCTTGGAGTTTGGTGATATGGCAGGGTATTCCAATCTTAGGGAAGCCAGCAAGAACAGAGCAGGCAGAGATGCCATGTGCCACCCCAGCAGCAGCCAAAACTGCTGTCCTCCAACACTTGACAGCCACAAAGCCCAATAGGGACCATTATCCTTCCCCAGCTGGGAAGATACCGGTGGCCAGGACTACCAATCCTAGGGCGTGCAAACTCTAAAAATACACATAACCTCTGGGGGAGCTGCCTGGAGCCAGGGTGCTCTTTCCTTCTCACCCCAGCAGCCCCTACCGTGCCAGCAGGCAGTACCATCCCTTCCAGCATCCTGGCTAGACCTGAGGCCTGCAGCCCACTCTGGGCTTTTATCCAGAGCAGGCACCTCTGCCACCACAAGGCCAGGGAAGCAGCTGGGAAGAGCAGGAGCCACGGCACTGCCAGAACAGTGGAGAGTGTTGGAGAGAAAACCAGCCCCTCCATCCTCATGGACTTCTCTTTTCCCATCTGCCCTAGATGGCTGCTGGCATGCCAAAGATGCCACTACAGTGGGGACAACTACCACCAGGACAAAGGCATGGTCCAGCAGCAATGGCAGCCAGCCAGGAAGCCTGGCTCCCTGCAAACAGTGCAGCATCGATGGACTGGGAAGTGGTGGAATTTGGTTCAGCTCAAAATGAGGGGCTGGAGGCAGAGCTTTTCGGTAAGGACAGCTCTCCCTGCAGCCATCCAAAGGCTTTGAGGACAGGAAAACAGTCCTCAACTGCACATTGGGTGGCCAAGGCCTTGGCCCTTCCCTAAATAAGATGCTGGCAGTGAGTGGCTTGGCCCCAGCAGCTGGGGCAGTGGTGAAGGTGGGGGGAGAGAGGAGAAGGGGCATGTGCACAGCAGCTGTAAAAGTCGTGAGTGCCAGGAAAGGAGGACACAATGGGATACCAGCCCTGCAGACCCTGGTGCAGGAAACTTGCTGGCACCAGCGTGTGCTGTGTGGCACCCACCTGCCACCTCTGGGGTCTGTCCTACCCAGGAGGCTTCAGCTGGGACCTGACATGCACTCAGGTCCTGGAAGGCTTCTCCCCACAGGAGAAATGGCAGGGCAGGAGAAAATGCCTTATTCCAAGCCCACGTCAGCAGGGAGCTGGGATGAGGCAAATGCGCAGCTTTGGAAGCTCCGTAGCCAGTAGCACAGGAAAGCGTGACGGAAACCACAACAGCTGCGAAGGACCAAGGGGCCCAACCCTGCCAGCACAGGAAGGCTCAGGGATCAGCACATGCCGGGGCCCCATGGGCCCTGCCCAGCTGCCAGCAAATTAATGGTTCCAAGCAAACACCCTCCTCAGCACACAGAGTGCCTTTGTGAAGAGCACTGACACAGCACCCATAGGCTACTTCCCCACTGGTGCCAAACACAGCAGCGCTCAGAGCCCCAGTGCAGTGGGCAGCTCCTCCAGGAGGGCTGCAATTAGCCTGGCATCCATCCGGCTCTTTGGAGTGCTGCAGCACGCAGCAATTTGGAGGCTGGAGCCTGGCCACAGGGAAACCGCTTTGGGACACCGGATGAGCCTGGCACATTGAGCACCTCCTACAGCCCAAAGCTTCATTGTCACCTTTGGAGAGAGGCATGGGGAGCATGGCTGCCCGACGGGCAGAGGAAAGCAGGAAGGACACTGGATGACAGGGATGCGGCAGGGATGCAGTGCTTTTCAGGGCCATTGAAGATTTGCCAAAGGCTACTGGGTATAAGAACAAGGGGATCTCATGGCAGCAACTTTCCTAGCTCAGGCCTACCCTGCCTCTGTCTCCAAAGGTATTTACATCCTCCTTAGTTAACCAGACTAAGAGGTGAAGGGGCTGGGAGAGGGAAGCATTCCCCAGCCCAAAGCTGGCAGATCTCAGCCTGGAGCTCAGTACAGCTGTGAGCACTCAAACAATCTCTTGCTTCTGGACATCCACCTAAGAGCCACACTGCAGTAGCACCCACCCCATCCCCCACAGCTCTCTCCTCCAGCTTCTCCAAGCCCTTGGTCACCTTTACGCTGTACCATTGGTTCATCACAACTGGCCTCCCTGGGACTGCGATACCAGTGGGTAGCTGGGAAGGGAATATGAATGCCTATGGCAGGAGTTGCAGGGCAAAAGCTTCCTGGCAGCTCCCAGCCCAGCCAGCACAGGAGTGAGGAGGCTGCAGGGACCTCCTCACGTCCCCCAGCCTCCTTCTTTCAGTTTCCCTGGGGACATCAGATCCTGCTGCCTAGGAGTCACTTGAGAGAAATGAGGAGAAGCAAGGCAGAGTGGAGGGCTGGGGAGAGCAGAGAAAAAGGGAGGAAGCAGTGGGAGAGGCAGTTTTCCCTTATATGGACTAATCCTCTTCCAGCTGAGTGGAGCCAAAAACCTAACCAGAAGAAAAATAATTCCTTCCCTGCCTCATGTCAGCTCAGATGAGGCTTTCCCAAGCTTGTGCCACACAGCACAGGGAAATGTGGGTCACAAGCACAGTGCTCTGGGGAGGCAAAGCCTCAGCGTGTCAAAGAAAAAGCAGCCATAGAAGCAGTGCTTGCTGCAGGATGAGATCCACCTCCCTGGGCTGCCCAGACACCAGGAACCCACTGCTCCTGGGACTCCATCTCAGATCAGAGACCTCGGCTGGGACATGGCAGAGCTGGAGCACTGGCAAGCTGGGAAGACACTGACCACCCATGCCCATGCCTCTGGATGGATGGTCCATTGGCCCTGACATCACCCCGCGAGAAGCAAGTGGGCTCCTAAGCTCGAACCACGGGCAGGTCTGCGTGTCGCTCAGAGCTGGCTGAGGGCTGTAGGACAGAAAGCTCAGCCGGGGGAGCCCTCGTGCGGACCCACTGCACAGCCCCCACTTCCCGCCGGCATCCCGACTCTTTCCTGTCCCAGCAGACCTGCCTTCCCTGCTCACTCAGCTTCCTGCCGTGACTATTCCCCGCTGGCCTGGGCCACCCCGGCTTAATCCCCGGGGCAGCCAGCACAGCCCTAGCCCCGGGCCAGGGGTCCCTGGGGTTGCCCAAAGCCGGGCATTTGTGGGGACTTCCCGGGACACCAGACCCGGCTGAGTATCCTGAGTCCCGTCTTCGGGACACGGAGACCCTCGTTCTCCAGAGCCCACCGGCCGCGGCAGCGCACGACTGCAGCTCTCGCTTCTGGGACTGCTCCGGCCGGTGCCCCAGAAGCCGCCGCGCAGGAGGGGATGGGATGCAAAGCCATTCAGGCAGAGCCCGGGAAGTGCGCCTGGCACTGTGCCAGCCCCCGGCAGCGCGGGAGCCCGCAAGGGGAGAGCGGGGAACTGTGCCAGCATCGGGGAACGATTCCCCTGGATCCGCCGGCCGAGAAGATGGAGCCGGGACAGGCAGTACAGCCAGGCGAGGTTTCGAGAAAAGGGCCAAAAGTGGCCAGAGCAGCGGGGTCAGAGCCTTCGGAATCACCAGAGCTCGTCTGGAGCTCACCCCGGCCCAGAGCCCAAGCCGGGCCAGCGCGGGTCCCTCCAGGTGCTGCCGCCTGGGACCAGCGCTAGGTCTCCAGCGCTACATCCGCTCCCAGACATGGCTCTGGAATCCCTCGGCCGAGCAACAGACCCGAGGCCCACCCGGTCCCATTCTGCCCGCGCCTGGGACATCAGCCCCCGGTCCGGGGGGGTTCAAGGAGCCGAGACACCTCCGGGCACGATCCACCCCCGGAACCGCCGCGGGCGCGCACCGTACCCCGAGACCCGCAGCAGCCTGGGGACTCACCAGCTTCCGCAGCGCTCCCTCGTCCATCCCGAGGAGACTCTCCTGAGACATCCTGCCCGTTGGGGCCGCACTGCTGCGGCCGGGACTCGGTGGCGGCCGAGACAACAAAGCGCGGCCGGGGCGGCGCGGCCCTGCGCTGGGTTCGGCTGCGTTCCCGCCCCGCCCCGCTCCCCGCCTTCTCCGGCTCGGCTCCGCTCCCGTTCGTGCTCCCAATAGCGCCAATAGCAGAGCCACCGCTTCCCACCGCCCTGCCGCTTCCCATCGCCCCGCCTCGCCCCGCCGCCGCCACCTCGGCCCGGCGCCGCCCCGCCGGACCTGCGGGTCCTGTATCCCGGTGCCCAGCCCTGTCCCGGCACCGTGCACCAGCAGTCGTGCCGTGCCGTGCCGCTCCGGACTCACTCCCGTCCCGGACCCCACGCCGGTGCCGTGTGGCGGAACTCGGGCCTGGCCCCCTTGGGGTTGCACCCCAGGGCGTATCGCTGCCCGCAGAGTGTCCCCGAGCCCAGCCGGGCCGTGGGGGCTCCCAGCCCGCAGGAGCTGCTGCGCTCCTCGGCTTGCGGGATGCGGGGCCACCAGCACCTCCTGCCTGGAGGCCCTCCCCATCGGGCCCGCGGGATCACACTGTGGGATGCCCCTGCATGGTCTGGGGAGCTGTTTGAGCTGCTCCCTGACACCGCTGCAGGATTAATGCCCAGGGCACCCCCAAAAACTTGCGAGGGCTCCCTGAGGATGTGTTGTGCCCCCCACATGGTCCTATTGCTCAGAAGCTGCTTGTGGTGCCCTTGTCCTTACATCCTGTTCCAGGTCCTAGAAGGCAGTGCCGGGACAGCCAAGCCCTGGTGTCTCACTGTCGAGAGGTTTCCCTGGAGACCCCAAGCTCCTTACCTGCAGTTGAAGTGCAGCCCTGCTCTGTAGAGAACAAACATGTTGGGGCTCAATCCTGTTTCTGGGCAAAGGCCAGAAGTATTCTCTGGAGAGGACTAAGTACCTGACATAACCCAGAGGTGCTGTGGGCTCTGCAAAGCTGGCAGCTGCCATCTGCCTCCAGCTCGTAGGTGAGGGGGAGAGATGCTGCTACCTGCCTTGTCCAGCAACCCAGAGACCAAGGGGCTTCTCCAGAGAAGGTTATAGAGATTAAGTTCACTGCTTTTCTGGGAGTTCCCAGCGATCTGGGAAGATGGATGGGATGGAGCAGGACCATGGCATCATCTGACACAGGGAAGAACCCACCATGGTAGGCCAGAAAGGTGGGGTGTGGTAGAGGTGCCTAGGAGGTCCAGCAGTTTCCATGCTGGGAGTGTTGGTTCGGATGTCTGACTTCAGGACTGTTTGCCAGGGTGGGTCTCCAGCTACACTGGCATTCCAGAGCCCTCTGCTGCCCTAGATTCCTCAGTAGCTCTCCAGTCTCCAGGCCTGAGCAGCACTGGGCTCCACTGGAGCATGACAGCCCCTGCCCAAGCAACTATACTAAAGCCAACCCCTCCAATCACTGTGCCATCTAACATATCACCCTCTGCCAATCTCAGCAGAGATCATCATCTTTACTTGCTGGATGATCCCTGCCATATCTGTCACAGAGCTGCCACACAGGGGCCTGGGGTCTGCCGTGCCCTCCATCTCTGCTGTCACACAGCCCCTCAGGGACCAGGCACCCGCACACTCAGGGGTCTGCATCACTTGCAGCTCTGCTGTCATGTGGGAGCAGGCCCTGCCACATATCCAGCTCCTGGCCTTCAGGCAGCACAGCTGGTAGCAGCTCTTCTGCCCTTGCAGTATGGGGGGGACCCTACTGCCAACCTTAAGCTGCTGAAGTTACATCAGGTTTGTTCCCCAGCCCCTCTGCCAGCATCAGCACTGGGCAGGGCAATGGATAATGATGTGTGGCTGGCAGCACGGATAGGAACCTCCTTTCCCTGTGCATGTTGGCATTTTCAGATGGATCTGTGCGTGGTCTTCCCATATGGAGAACCTGGAAGCAGAAGCATGCTGAGCTTTGTGGATAAAGTAGCCTTGGGTGCACAGCTCTCAGCATGTGCAGTGGCACTTACCCTGCCTGTGCTCCTACAGGTTTGCACCACTTCTTGTTCCATTCCCCCAGGCAGTGATCCTGTCACATCCTCACTGACCCGCTGCCACATACCCAGGATCACACCCACCACACAGCGTATGCATCAGCTTCCTCAGCATATGCAGGGCTCCCCGGGGGTGAGGTGGACATGCAGCCAGCCAAGCACAGACTCCAAGCAGACCTCCTTATTCCATGAAGTGGAGCAAGGAGATATTTACAAACCCCTTGGAGAGCCCAGGGCTCCAGCTCCAGGCCTGGCTCTGGGAGGGCTGTGGGGAGGCTGCCCTGTGCATTGGTGCAGGGCAGGTGAGGGAGTGATCTCACCAGTTTGCAGCAATCACAGCATGCTGTTGTGTGTTCTGTGCTGACAAAGGTGGTCATATTACCCAGTAGAGGGGATGAAACTGCATCAGGGGGCAGAGGCCTGGGTGGGTGCACAGGTCCTGGGGGCTCCCTCTGCCAGGGGAAAAGTGCCGCAAAGGGAGGAGGGGCAAGAATCCTTTGGGTTCCCTTTGGGGATGCTAAACATAATGTTAAATAGCAGTGATGGAATTTTATTGTGCAAGCACATGTCTGGAACTGGTCTGGCCACCTGCCTGATTCAGGGATGGGAAAATGCAGACAAAGGTAGGGATGTGACTGTAGAGCCAGGCAGGGAGAATTCAATCAATTCAATTCAATTCAATTCAATTCAATCTCATTTGGAGCACAGCCCTTCCTCTGGGCACAGGAGCACAGTGTGGGGCCAGCATTACCCTGGCAGACCCCCAGGCAGTGCAGGGCTACACAGGCTGCAGTGGGCAGAGGAGGGTCCTGGAATCCATCTCTTCTTCTTCCTCCTGAAGCTTTCCTGGTTTCATACCTCCTCTCTTGGGAACTTCTGACACGCACAGACCTTTGTCCATCCCACTGTCTACACACCCGATATTTTGTGACTGCTCCCAAAATCACAAATTGGCTTGACCTGGCTGGCCTCAGTCCCAGAGGAAGCCAGGGAGGGGAGACCTGTCACCCCAGGTGGATGTTTGGGCCAGGCACCCACTCCTAGCTGACCAAAGCAGCAGGATGAGCTAAGCAGGGTGGGAGGGGAGAGGACCAAAGCAGCAGGATGAGCTAAGCGGGTGGGGGGGGAGAGGGGGGGGGGTGGGAGGAGGAGGAGCAGGAGGAGGAGGAACAGGAGGAGGAGGAAAAAGGGGAGGAGAAGGGTAGCTCTTGGCTTCACTGCACTGTTCTGTTTGTCCATGGCATGCACATGTGAACCCTGATGCTGCCACTCCTTTGTATGCTGACAACAGGGCAGGTCCCACAGGGCACCATGCTATTATCAACAGTGACATCATGATGGTTGAGTTTTGGAGCTCTCAGACCTACTTCTCAGGGCCTCCCATGGCAGAGTACTCCATGGTTCCCAGCTCCTTGGGGCAGGAGAGAAGCTCCTCCATCTTCCTGGGCTGCAGGAGAAGTTGGGCTCTCCCTGCCTCCTCTTCCTCCTCTCACTCCTGAGAATTGCAGCCTTGGGTGTGATGATGTGCCAAGATCCTCCTTGACAGTAAGTCCCTGGGAACTGTGCAGCTTGTTTAATTCAGAGGCTGGCATGAAGAGAGGCCGGAGCAACAGGACCTGGGGTGGATGTAATGCTGTACCCTCTGAGAGATGGCAGAACCTGGGCATGGGCACACCCCAGAGATGGTAAGGGATGGGTTAAGAGCTGCCCTTGGGTGTGCATGGAGGCTGGGCAGTACAGAGTTGCCAGGGTGGTGCACAGGAATGTGTCTTGGAACACACAGTGCAGCTGGAGAGCAGCATCAGCAGAAGGGCAGCAGTATGGCAGCTCTGTAGCAGCCAGACCAGCCACAGGGACCACCTGCCTGCACAGAACTGGTACCACTTGCTTAGGACAGGATACTCATGCCTAAACATGTCACCATTTCTCAGGCATGATTCACATCCTGCTGGGAGCCAGGGCAGGATCAGGTGTAATGGATCCCTCACATCCTGCTGCTGGCAGGGCAATGGGCAGCCTCCTACCTGCCTGGAGGTGCTACTTCATCTGGGATAGGAAGGAGCCATGTGACAAGGAAGGTCCCACTTTTGGGGTGCTACATTGCCCGAGGAGGATCAGTGCTGCCACATACAGAGGGCTCCAGTTGTCCCACTTGGCTGGCTGGTATGGGGACCAGCATGCGGAACGCACACACCACTTCCCTATGAGCTAGAAGCAATTTGCCGCAGGTGTGGGTCTCAGGGGCTGGATCTCTGTTGTGCCTCTTTACCTGCACAGAGGAAGAGAACGGGCAGCTCTATCTGTTTATCTGCCGGCTCTTGTCTGTTGCTTGTGCTGGTACAGGAGTAGTGCTGGTGAGTACTCAGGGGCTCAGCCTGCTCAGGACATGCACTGTGCTCCGGGTGGAGCCACTCCAGAGGGTAGATCCACACACAAGGTGCTGGGTTAGCGCCCTTCCTGTCCATGTCCACCCCAGTCCAGCTCAATTTGTGCTGTGGGGGTTGCAGCACGGGGGCACTGAGCTCCTGCCCCACCACAGCCTTGGCTTGTAGGAGTTAAAGCCCAGATAAGTGAATCCATTTCCTTCCAGTGACCTTTGGCCCCTGTCCTGAACAGAATACCCCAAGGATCCTGTGAAGCGAGCACAGTCTGTCCCATTCCCTGCCCTGCCACAGGAGTCACTGGGTCTATCCTTCAGCATCACATCTGCCACAGGAGCCTAGATCTGCTTCTGCTGCAGTGCCTCTGACACAGCCTGTTCCTAGCTGGGCACCTCTTGGCCATAAGCCTACCTTGTCCTGTGCCCCAGGAAGGCGGGGAGAGGGAACACTCTCAGTACCCAGCACTGCAAGAGCCCAGGAGCCCAGGGCACTGCACAGCACCCCACAGTGCAGGATGCAGCCACAAGCCATATCCACCAGAAGGAGAGGGGGCCCACAGGCAGAGGCAGCCATGGAACTAGCATCTGCTCAGGACACAACTCCCCAGGCTGCAGCCTCTTCCCTGGCAGTGGGCCCAGATAACTAGAGTGCTTGAAAACTGTCAGGGCCTTGGTGTTAGCATCTCCAGCATGCACAGGGCTGCGAGCCTGCAAAGAAGAGTGGGAACCTCCCTTCCCTGCTGTATGCTGGCATTTCCAGATGGATCCGTGCATGGCAACATGTGTACCCAGGCTGAGCGCATGGTCCCTGTCCTGCTGCACAGCCGCTGCTGCCAGGGCCTGCAGAGGCGCTCTGTGCCATCTGAACTTCCCACAGAGCTGTGACCCTGCTTAGATGGCACTGGTAGGCTGCAGAGTTTCCCCTCCAGCCTGCCCAGACCTTCAAATGTCCCTTGTCTGTCCTTCCTCCAAGGGGTTGTATCCCTCCCACCGTGCTGATCCACAGGACTCTCATCCTGCTTTTCTCTGTGCCTTGAGCAGTGGTAAGAAACAGGGTCCCAGGGGGACCTTAGCTCCTGGTCACATCAGAAGCTCCACCTGAAGCTGGAGAGACGTATCTTTCTCTCCAGAATCTGTGCTATCAGAACCGAGGGAGGCTCCAGCTCAGCTGCAGCTTTGGGATCTCACATGAAGCCCTGGCCGTGTGTTACACTGAGGGAGGCTGCTTCAGTATTTCCACAGACAAGACATGCCTGAGAGGTGACCTGACAGCAATCTTCCCTCCTGCCTTTCCAATTTCTCTGTCATGCTGAATGAACACAGCTCTTTTTTTCCCTTTTTGAGACACCTCAAAAGCCCATAAATGAAATGTTGAGATCTACTGTGGCCAAGAAAGGAAAGATTTGGAAAAAGAACAGGGATTCTTGAAAGATACCACTCCAGGTCACTTACCCCTAAAACCCAGGCTCCAAATGCTGCTCAGCCTGGAGAAGAGAAGGCTCTAGAGAGACCTCATTGCTGCCTTCCAGTGCTTAGTGGGGGCAGGTCGTGATAGGATAAGAGGGGATGGTTTAACACTGACAGAGGAAAGATTTAGATAAGATATTAGGAAGAAATGTTTCCCTGTGAGGATGGTAAAGCACTGGCACATTGCCCAGAGAAGCTGTGGCTGCCCCATCTCTGTAAGTGTTCTGGGCCAGGCTGGACAGGTCTTGGAGCAACCTGGGATAATGGAAGGTGTTCCTGTCCATGGCAGGGGAATGAAATGAAATGAGCTTTGAGGTCCCTTCCAGCCTGAACTATTTTGTGAAACACACTAACCCTTTCAGGGCTTTCTCAGAAGACTAGAGCAGCCATCTGCATGTCCAAGAATCCTGCCTGTCAGTTAGGAGTTAGGGGTTTTGACCACCAATACACTGGGAGGCAATCAAGGAATTGTTTTCCAGACTGCCCTAAAAAATGGCTTTATTTACAAGCTGTATGTCAAAAGCAAGACAATTCTTCTTGCAGGGATGGGTTTGGGGAAGGTCCCCCAAATCACTGGGACTGGAGACCAAAGTAGCACTACTGTGCCACAAGCAAGTGCCACTTGCCCTAAGCAAGGCCAAACAGACCTAGGTAGAGGTGGCCAAACCCCCTGGACTGCCCAGGTCGTCTCTGCAGCCTTGTGCCAAGGTAAACAGAGTGTTTGTCCTGGAGCTGTGACACTGCCTGCATGGAGGGAGACACATCCCCAGGTGCAGGGTTCAGCATGGCCCACACTCACAGGCTGGCTGCAGGCAGCCCTGACTATGGGCAGCCCTGACTACAGACACAATTTCACCTCCAGGACTGAGGAGCTGGGGACAAATCTGCCTCAGCATTCAGAAGTTGCTGTCTTGTGGTCACTGGCAGTGTGGAAACTGCATCACAAGCACAAGTGACCCCAAGAAACCTGAAAGCTATAATGTTATGGAGCACCTGTACATGATCAGACCTGCAAAATATTTAGATATTTGCTAATGAGCCACATCACATGCTGACACAAGACAGTTGGGTGTGCTGCTCTCAGTGGGTCATGTCCTACCACCAGGTGGATGGCCTGGCTGTGTGTCACACTTCTGGGCTTTCTGCTGCCTGTGGTTGGTGATGGCTGCCCCATGCTCCAGGACTCCCACATCCTTATGGATCAAGAGGATGAGGTTTCATCTGTTACTCACTGGTGACAGGTCTGTTTGCCTCTGCACCTGAGGCAGGGGCCCTTCTGTCTCATTGACCATGTAAAATATTTTAAGACCAGACTCTTTCCTGAACATATTTTCTCCTTATAGACACTATATTCTCCCCAGGACAGTCACAAGGAATTAAGAAGACTTGGAAAAATATTCCTGAGTATACTCTTCAGGGCTGTTCCTCCCCAGGACCATCCTCCTTTCCTGCAGCTCCATGCTTGTCCTCTTGCACTGCTTGAGTTTTGTGGGCTCACCTTGAGATTTTTCTTGGCAATGCTGCACCTTCTGTGTGCAAAATATCAGTTGTTTTCCTAGCTGTAATAAATCTCACTAGCTACTGTTCTTTTCCATTACTTTTATAGTGGTTTGTAGACTTTTCTCTGATGCAGAGCTGGCTGCACTACCAACATCCTTTTTCTGTTCCCTTCCTGCTTTGCACAAGCTCAGATATGAAAGCTGTAGACTGGAGACCATCTGTGGAGGGAGAAATACTCTCATGCCAGGGCATTGCTTCTTCTTGTCTTCTTGTCTAGATGGCTTACCTAGGAAAGAACCGAACAGCCACCTGGTCAGGAGTCTTCCCTGCCCAGCTGTGATTCTGCCAACACTTGCACTGGACTCCTAATCCTTGCTGCTATGCCTAATATACAGCAGGCAGGCTGAGCTGTTGCATTAAAATGAGATTCACAGAGCTCTTCACAGAATCACGGAATAGTCTAAGATGGAAGGGACCCAGAAGGATCATCAAGTCCAACTCTTAAGTGAATGGCCCATAGGAGGATCAAACCCACAGTCTTGGAGTTACTAGCACCATGCTAGTAACTGACCAGCTGAGATTGCTAGTACTCCATTCTGCGTTTCGCATGTGGTCTCCAATTAACTTTGGAGATAGAAGATTAATTTATCCACTGCAAAGCCAGTATGAACAAGTATGCAGCAAAAACTTCCACCAGCATAATGTGATGCTCTGCTGGCTCCCTGTGAAGTGCTTTCTCACCCTTCCCACTTCTGGAGGTCATTCTCTTATGTCACTGAACTAGGGTCAAGTGCAGTTCCATCATGTATGGCAGTTACAAACCAGCATTTTGCTCCTTTTGACTCATTTACAGCTGTCAGGTGCATCCCAATCCAGCTATTTCCTTCCATTATATTCCTTCTCCCTCCTTCGTGGTATGATGGTACAGAGAGAAATCTTAAAATAACCTTTCACAAAAATTCTGCCATTCCTCGCAAGTTGTGCCCGCATTTCAATGTCCCTTATGCTGTGTTTTGTCCCTCGAGAAGCTGCTCTGCCTGCCACCCAAACCATGCCCCATTCCTGTCCCCACTCCAGCAGCTGTGATGCAGGGCACAAAAACCAGCTGTCACAAAGCAAAGCTTCTCGCAATGACCTCACAGCATTTATCTTTTATTATTAACAGCCACACACCTTTAATACCTTGCATATCAGCAGGTGGTGTTACAAGGCACCTTCTCTTCTCCCAGTACCTGTTAAAAAGTTCCTGGCCCCAGGTACACATGGTAAAGTGAACCAGCAGAATAATGAAGGATATCATCAACATCCACCAAGATCATAAAATGGATCAAAGTCTCCATCTGATGTTACAAAAATTTCTCACAATTCTTCAGATGCTCCTACAATGGACTTCTCAAACCACCCCATGGAAACACAGCAGGTACTGCCAGACTGGTCACTGAGGAAACAGCACAGAACACACACTAACTGCCAAACTTCCCACCAAAAGCAAAAAGAGCAGGCAGCTTGTCCCGCCAATTACCATGTGTGACAGACACCACTGCTCCAGATTCCCTTGAACCCACATGCTATGCCTAGATTTGTGGCTCATCCTCAGTGTCAGCAGGAGCCTCCAGTTGGTCCAAAACCCATTAGCTACACCTCAACACGAGGCTGGGGTGATGGGCTCCCAGCTGAATGTGCTTCCCTGTGCTGGGCAGAACTTGCACCAACAGCTCCATGCTGTTACTTCTCTTGAATCCTTTGGCCTCCAGTCCTCTCATCTTTCTCCATGTTTCAGGGAAGCACTTGCTCAAGAGACACCCAGCTCCTATCAGTTACTGGCATCCCAAAAGGAAGTTGGGCTTCATACATCTGCGTACCTGGAAGCCAGAGCCTGCTCGTTCCAACACCTACAGCCTAGCAGCCTGACCTCAGCTCTGCCACCAATCTGGGAGAGGGGAGAGCAGGGCCAACCACTTGTGTGCTCCAATGGCAGTCATGCCAAGGTGCATCCGTCATTGTAGGCTCACACTCCTCTCTGGCTGGTGCATCTCCAAACCATGAATCCAGCAGACACTGGTGAACACTGCAGATCCCTGGGTGCAGGGCAGGATGTTTCTCCACAGCAGGGACCATGTGGTGTGCCTAAAACCCTTTCCACACTATGAAAGCGGGCAGCACCTTTTCCATCCAATGGGAAGGCAAGCCCCTTAACAAGCAAAGGCTTTGGAGAACCTCAGGGAGGAGCAGGCAAGGACAAATTCCAGTTGTGGCACTTGACCCACACTGCCTGCTCTTCACCATGCTGTGAGCTCCAGGGATCTCACGAGCTCTGAGATCCCATGGCCTCTCTTTCAAGGGCTCCCCATTTCTGGCAAGTGACCCCTTCCCTGTACAGCTGAAGCAGCAGGGGCAGGGAGGCCTGGTTTTCCCCCCCAATTCTCCCATCCTCTTCCAATGTGTGTTCTTTCATACTCCTCATTTGAAGTGCATAAGCCAGATGGAAAACTCTTCCCAGGATTAACTAAGGATAAATTCTTTTCTCCCCCTTGCTATGACAGTGGCTGGATTAAGACCTTAGCTATATGTGAACAGTGTAGGGAAGCCCTCATCATGGCCAGAACCTGAGCCACATAATCAGCAAAGGATTAAAGCTCTGTGAGGCGGGGAAAGGAAGTACTGTCTTAGAGCAAAATATTTAGATTCTGTGGAATATTGGCTAATTACAATATTTTTCTTCAAATAGAACATTTATAAGAACACTGAAACAAATATTTGAGAACACTATATACAAAGCCTTGAGTAATTCTTGATGCAAAAGTGCGCTCTCATTTTTCAGGCAGCTTCCCCATTTAGTGTTTGGAGTTGGGATGACTTCAGGTGGGTCTGAGTTGCACTGACAGGTCTGGTGGCATGTATCCCTGTCTGGTGGCCTGGAAATGCTGAATCCCTCCTGGCAAGGGTCACCTCCCAGTTTGAACCAAATGGCTGGGTGTGCTGGAGTGAGACATGCTGTCAACTTCAAAGACCCTGCCAGCAACATGGGAAAGGGCCTGCAGAGCTCTTTGTGGGAAGTGGGAGGGCAGTTTAAGACCTTCCTCTGTCTTTCAGTCCTGTCTGGAGAGTTGCAGAGGGATGTGGACACAAATGAGACTCCTTAAATGGCCTTTTCTGAGATTCTGATGAACTCAGCTGCTAATTTAAGGCACACTCACAGCTGCCATGTCAGGACACTTGGTTCAGTGATGCTGGGGGTCACATCCCACTACCATGGCTGCAGAAGCAAGGCAAACCCACCCACAGAACCCTAGCAGATTTGGTGTCACGCTCCCAAGCTGATGCCCACCTTGGCACCAAACAGCCCCATCACATGATTTGCCTTCTGTTTTGCCCCTATTTCCCCCTACCATATGAACAACCTAGCCCGGTTCTTTCTCTCTCAGGCTCAATTTCTGCTGATTTTGCAGAAATTGTTCATTGATTGTAGCCTTGGTGAGTGATCCCAGTCAGGCAGCACTGCTGATACTCTCACCCCTTTGTCTGGCTATTTCTTGCTTTTTGCTCTTTGGACAGGGCTGGCATCTCTTTGGCTTAGCAGTCACCTCTCCATTTAACCTCATCCCAGAACCAGACACCTCCTTTAAATTTTGCACTACTGTCATTAATGCTGGTATTTTCCTACATTTCAGCCAGTGCCACCTGATGCAACACCAAAACTGACTTTCAACGCAGGCTGAAGTCTCTTCATTGGCTTTCACATACACATTATCCTACATGCAAGTAGGAAACAAGCCACCACGACACTCCTGTGAGCCAATGGATACTCCGCTCTTTCTTACATTAGGTGGGGCAGGGTTAGGGAAGGAGTTTGGGAGAGGCACAGGCAAAACCACTTTCACAAAACAAAATCCTTTGTCTTTTCAAAATATTATGCAGATTATGTATTATGGAGATCACCAGAGCAGGACAAAGAAGCGAGGCTTAGGATGTATTGAACAAGCAAAATTATATCACACATCCTCCAAATGGATGGGATTGATGAGGACATGTCAAACCATCATGAGATGATCCAACTGGGCTGATAGAACATTTCCTGAGTTTGTTTCTCTTAAAAAAAAAAAAACCCTAAGTTTGGATGGACGATCTGAATGACAAGAAATTACTTCAGGGTGAAGTTGCTTAAAAAAACGACACTGCCTCACAGATTCTTCTTTTTTGGCCTTCCAAGAACTTCCCAGCTTTCTGATAGTCCTAGCTCAGGACAGTCTGGAGACTGTCCAGAGCTGTGTACTGACAGAGTACGGACAGCTTTTTCCTACAGTACTTCTGCTCCTCACACCATCGCTTGACTGCCAGACTGACCAGCTTCCTGCAAACCATGACATTCCAGGGAACATATTACACATCTGTGAAGTTCCCCTCATTCTCTCCCACCAAGGCAATCAGCTCTTCATGTTGATGTCAGATTCCTATAAGGCAGAAGGGCAGCCCAGGGTTCTCATGCAACTAGCACTTGTCTACATCTAAAGCTAGGGGAGATGAGTGCCTTCAGAGATGACAAAAGACATTTGATAAATGATGGCATTCCCAGCAAATGCTAGAGGAGCAGTTATCTAGTTACCACTGAGAGATGCTTTGATGGGAATGACTGGCAAAGCCCTGCTCTCTCCATAGCATTCCCCATGCGTGTTATGTACCAGATGTGGTGATACATCTGTTCATCTCTTCATTGGTACCACAGCTCAATCCACTTGGATGCTGCTTCCATGATACACCCAAGAGATTTCCATAAGCTTTTCACTGTAAGAGTATGTTTTCGGTTGCTTTCAAGTTGCCAGACTGAAATTACCTGAACTACCCATGTCAGGCACACATCCATCAGCCTGGGTTAAACAGACACTCTGAGTTGGACCAAACCCACATGAAACACAGTCCACATATTTCAAATAATGAGACAGGAAAAACTGTTTATTCATAAAAAGAATTGTACTAGTTAGTTACCTTGTTAAGAAGCCTGTAGGCCTTCTTACATTGGTCGAAGCCACTAAAAACATCATAGTCACAGCTCAGAGCAGAAAGCCTCTGGGCTTGGGTCCTTTGCAGCATCCCTGTGGAAAACCATCCAACCTTGATCAAACGATCAATTTCTGATAATGAGTTCATACCATCCATAACTCTTTCAAGTTTGTGACGAAAAGTCTTGTAACACACTATGATGGCTCCTTTTCTGCCATCTTCTTGTAGGCTCTTCTGCCTGTCTTTCCTGCCAAGGCACAGAGTGTTTTCTGTAGTAGGACTGAGGTGGTGACATGATGCTGTAACAGCTGTGACATTTTTTTCATGTTATTAATTCATTAATCAAACCTGGGCTCAGGACACTGGGAGCCTGACTGGCAGTAGAAGATCCTCCCTGTTCACCATTCTGCTGACAATTCACTCCATGATGTCTCCCTGCTCTCAATCACCCTTTCCACTCTTTTGCAAACTCATTTACAAAGTAATTCCTGACAACCAGTGTCTGACTGAGAACGGCACCTAGACTGAAATAATTAATTTAAATCCATGATGTGACATTCCCTGAAAACAAAGCATTGGGAGATTGACACCTGGCACAACAGGTCTCTGAACTGCTATGCCAGTACCTTCCACACATGTTTAGGCACTCATCTTTGAATATCTCACTCTGCATGTCTTGTAAGGACTGATACACAGACTGTTCATAAAACTACTGTTCCAGAGAAGAACTGCAGGGTTTAGGCTTCCCAACACAGGAGAAAAAGACACTTCCATGAAGAGAGGTGCAACTTCATGATACATTTAGTCAGCAAATTGCTCTGTTATTTGATGCGAACAATGGAGAAGCGGGGCAGATGTGCCTATGAACACAAGAAATAGGGCTGCCCCAGGTCATACAGGGAATAACTTCTTACTAGGAAAAGCCAGGAGGAAAACACTTCCTTCTAAATGTTTGACTTCAGGGTTGTGTTTTTGGATTGTATTGAACTGACATGGAGATACAACTCATGCCCAAGAAAAGGAATGCTTCTGACGCTTTTTGACATAGCTCTTCTGTGTGAGTGAGACTGGCATGCTCTGTCTAAAGGACAACACCCCACGCTGGAGGTAGCAGCATTCTGTACCCATGGCTGAACTTCCCATTCTGTACTGGGAGACAATGGGAACTCATCACACAGCAGAGGCAGCATACAGCATGACATGAAAGAATGAACCAAAAAGCTGTGAGGCAACATGACTTCAAGCTCATTAAAGGAAGCTGCTTTGAAATTCTCTCTACAAACTCAGGGCAATGGAAAAGAGATCCATGCCAATCTGATTACTGGGGCTTGCAACTGCACCCAATCTTCTTAGAAGTACCAAGGTGAATGCTCAGTAGAACAATACTGACCTGCAACTTTAGCAGTTTCTGTCATGAGGTAAGACAGAGGACTCTGCATCCAAAGGCAATGCCACTTTTTCCTTCCAGAAAAACAAAGGCTAAAGGTAGGACCAGTAAACACCTGAGGATTACTGGTGTGTCTCAGATTTATTTTTCACTGCCCGCTTATTTCATTCTGACACTGAAAATCTAATTTCTACAATGCAAAATTTTACATTTCTTTATGTACATAAACACAGAATAAAGCTACAGTTAACATGGGAGACCTCACAGGAGTGTGTAAAAGGCACTTTGTTGCACTCATGGCACTTGTCTGGTGCAGAATCTAGTACTTACCACTATGATGACTCCTGCATTAAGTATTGGCTTAGCAGGCTAGCTTCTTAAAAAATAGGGAGAAAAAGAACAATTGTTGACTCAAGGCCCACAGAGGTGTAGAAGCGGCTAGCTTCAACTTGCAGAACAGTGGCCACATAAATAAACTCTTCAATGACCTCAGGCTATGGCCTGGGCTCCAGTGGAAAGAGGCTTAACAAAATGCTGTGCCAGAGTAAGCACCACCCAGCAAACTCTACATAGGACTGCATGGGAACTCACACCACAGCCTAGAAACATAGATTTTGAATCAAAATGTGTGGAATCAAAAGACTAGTTTTACAAGGGAAGTTGGGGATTATTTCAGAGTAAGAAACTCAGCCTTAGGGTTAAAGAACAGCAGTACAGTTTGCCCCAAGCTCCACTTGTACAGGCTGCACAAACCACCAACCCACAGGTCATTTACGAGGAAAGTTATGTGCACCAGAGCAAACTGCTGCCTTCTACTGCACTGGAGACTTCAAAAATGAGGGGGTACTGCCTGTGACACCTGAGCAGACAGACTTGTTTTGCTCATTACTATAAGATGCAGAGATCCTGGGACTGAACAGAAACTCAGGGAAATGGTGCTGGTAGCAGAAGGAAAAAAAAAAACAAACAAAAAGGGAGGTTACCTGTCATAACCAGTATAACTGAAAGATCTAGAACTATTTAAACAAAGTTTAGGGAGTTTCCAAGGAAAAACAGCTGCCCCAAAAGAGGACAAAGGTGAATTTCCAGTGGGAAGACTTTCACCTCTTTAAAGTACTGAGAAATGCAGTAATTTGCAGCAGTGGGACACAGGCCAAACAAGCCTGTTATGTCTCCATCCACAGACAGAGAGGTTCCTATCAAAGCTTGGCTCTGCCGTGGCCAAGGCAGAGCTGTGACGTAACCTAAATGCTGCTTTGCTAAAAAAAGGTGAATTCATTTCATTACACCTTGGGCCAATGTCTGTCAGCTGAGATAGCCAGCAAATGAAGGTATAAACTTTTCAAGACTTGGGCAAGAGAGACCAAAGAACAGAAGTCAGGAACATGTCTGAAACCTACTGCAGAACAGCTACGGAAAGTGTAAGAATTAAATTCTCGCTTCACTTTTGTCAGATTGATCGCCACCAAATGGTGAGACGGTAATGAGCAATTTCCTGCCTGGGCTGGCCAAATGAAATAGAACTGCGTTGTACTGGTCTTCTACCAAGGGCCAGATGGAAAGGACTGGCATCCAGCTAGCCCATCTACAGAACAAGTCAGATCCCATAGGAGCAGCAGGAAGGTGTTCAACTGCTCTGTCCACAGCACTGCAGTACTCAGATAATGTCAGCCTCTCCAACACCAGGAAAGAAACACTGGTTCCTCCCTGAAGGTAAGATGACGAGACAAAGTTCCTGGTAGGCACAGAGACACTCTGATTACCTAAGAGGACAAGGTTGATATGATGCATAAGTTCAGGCTCATGTTCTGCAGGAACACATATTTTGGTAATTACCTTGCCCTTACACTCACAGGATGTATATTGCTTTTGAACATCTGCTGCTGACATTGACTACAATGTAACAAAATAAAAGCTTAGATGATGCTACAATCTGTAATAGACTCCTTGATTCTCATAAACCTAATACACCTAAACACAGTCATCAACAGTAATTTTTCTAATTCTTTCATGCAGTTCAATGTCCTGCTGCGCACAGCTTTTCAGAGATAAGGCCTAAAAGAGCCACTGCACACACATGCAGAGTGATTTTTTCACGCCTTCACAAGAACACACAGAGAAATCCCTGCCAGGAGGAATGATACAACTTTGCTGGCCTGAACAGGCCAAACTGAGGGTAAACAGAACTAAATGCTGTTCTGGGAAGTGAAGTTCTCAGGCCAAAGCTGCAGACTTATTAGGTCATGTTCATACTCAACTGGGGATGGAGGTCAAACAACTCAAATATGAAAGTCAGTTTTTAGCCATTTACCAATCATAAGTAACAGATTTAAATTTAGCTTTTTACCACGTCTTGGATATCACAGAATCATAGAATGGTTTGGGATGGAAAGGATCTTAAAACTTATCTTGTTATGCCCCCTGCCATGGGCAGGGACACCTTCTACTAGGCCACATTGCTTCAAAAGCCCTGTCCAACCTGGCCTTGCACACTTTCAGAGATGGAGCAGCAACAGCTTCTATGGGCACCCCGTGCCAGGGCCTTGCCACTGTCCCATGGAAGTTATTCTAATTATTCCAATAACCCTGCCCTCTGGCAGTGGGAAGCCATTACCCCTTGTCCAAAGTCCCTCTCCAGTTCCCTTGGAGTCCCCATAGGTACTGAAAGGCTGCAGAAGAGTCGCCCTGGATGCTTCTCTTCCCGAGGCTGAATAATCCCAACTCCCATAGCCTCCTTTTTTTTCTCTAATGAGTTAGATTCTATTGTTGGGAAATTATCAGACAAAATTAAAGTGCTTCTCTTTTTTTTTTTTTTTAACAAAACCTTTACCTTTTCCCTTTGGTGCCCTATAAAAAAAGTATCAAATAACGTTTATCCTTTTTAAATCTGCAATCTTACATGTTTCATTCTTGCTGGACATTCTTCAAGAAGAAATATACCACAATAATTTCTGCACAGACTGAATTCCTTCAGACTTTGGATATTAAGTTCAGATTCCTATTATCCAAGACAGAGCCATGCTGTTTCAGTGTCCATTTCAGAAGAACGATTGGAGTTGTTTTCCACCGGACAAGTCAGGTGCTCAGACAAGTATTCCTAGTCTTCAGGATTCCCACGTTCAGGCTGAATTTTGCGAGGGTAGAGGGGGGAAATGATGGGTGCAGGACAGAGGTAGGACAGCCCCTGAGCTCAATCCTTTCACATTTCAAGGTGAACCAAAAGCACAGAATCGAAGCAAGAATATTTATGATTTTATATACCCTTTACATTAATGCTTTTTGGTAAGTACGGGCACTTTCAGCAGCTTCTGCTCGGTGACTTCACAGAGCCTTCACCAGCGCAGCAGGACCGGCACCCGCCGAAATCCGCGCGGAACCTTCTGAAGAGACCAGCGGCGGGATCCTTCCGTCCAGATGGGTCCTGGAGCCACTCCCGCCGTTCGGGACTGGCGGGCCTCAGCCGCTCCAACCCGGCACCCGGCAGTCACCGCCAGCTGGAGCCCTCCGCGCACGCCCGGCGAGCTCGCCCATGGCCGGAGGGGGCTCCCGCTCCCAGGCCACCTCACCGCGCAGCCCGGCCCCACCACAGCCGCTCCCCCGCCCTAGGAGGCCGCGGCGGCCGCTCCCGCGGCGCTGAGGCTCTCGACTGCCGCCGGGACGGAGCCTAAGGGAAAAAAAGGATCCCGCGAAGGGCCCCGGAGCCGCCACGCGCGCCGCACTCACCGCCGCACTCACCGCCGCACTCACCCACCTCCGCCGCTCCCACCCGGCCGCGCGCGATCGTCACGCGGCGGCGCAGAGCCCACATTGGCCGCGCCGAGGCACTTGCATCACGTGCCTCTTCTTGACCAATGGGGGGCAGCCGCGTGGCTCCGCCCCGCGGGGGCAGTTGCGGTGCAGGGTGCGGTCCCAGCGCGGCGGAGACAAAGTAGCACCGCACCGCACCGCACCGCACCGCACCGCACCGCACCGCACGACCGGCAGGGGGCGGGGCGGGGCGGGGCGGGCTCGAGGCGCGCGCGGCCGCCGGTGCATGCGGCGCAGGCCCAGGCCCGATGGCGACCACTAGCGCCATGTCCCTGGGTAATTACAGCAGCTTGAACCGGGCCCAGCTTACCTTCGAATACCTGCACACCAACTCGTGAGTACCCGGCTGGGGTGGTGCGGGCCCGCGGTATCCAGCCGGCTCGGGACCCCGGCTCAGTGTCATGGGCCTGGCCGAAGCCACGAGGGCCAGTGGGGCTAAGCGGCCCCCTGCCCCGGGCCCGGGCCCTTCGTGGTCCTGCCGGGGACCGCCTTTTGTACCGCGGGCAGGTCTGCGCGTCACGGAGAGCTGGTGTGTGGGGACAAGAGGCCCTGGGAGGAACGGGGAGGCCCCTTGGGCAACCAAACTCACATGGTCGGACCTCTGCGGAACAGTGCGTGTGTGCTATCGTGCTGGCCACCATCCCTCTGCAGCATCAGGCTTTGTGTGTGACTGAGTGTTTTGCAGGTTTATTTTTAACAGGATTGTGATAATCTTCCTCCAGTCAGATTTTTTGCATGTCACCAGTGAATGCCCCAAAATAATACCTCTTGAGAAGAGGCAAAACCATTGTTTAAGATGAGTTTCTTGTGGGCGCATGTCTAGAAAATGAGAAGCACCATCAGGAAGCAGCACTTAAGTGGTGTCAGGCGCCCATCAACACCTGCCTGCTGCTCCTAAGCCTTGTAATGGCATGTATGGAGGAGATAGAAGAGCTCGTTCTGCCCAGACTGGAAGAACTCTGTGGAACCACTTGGCATTGCTTCATTTTGATCAGCTGGTCACCGGCGTAAGATTGTCTGCTGATGTTCTGTGGAAGAGTTGACTTACTGTTGTCCATCAAAAGAAGAATAAATAAAGTGCAGGTTTATCTTTTTGTTTCCCTTTCAACATGTGAAGGATCACAGTGGTCTACAGCAGTCTAAAGAAGGCACAGAAGCATGGGCAACTTGGTTTCAAAGGATTTTTGTCTGGCTCTGTTGGTAATGAGATACATCTGCAAGAGCAATGCAAGAGCAGTTAAGACTAATCTCACATATGTGAAGACCATTACAATCCATTTGTTTTCAGAATCAGGAAAGTAATGGGCTTTGAACAGGGAAATAAACCTAGTAGTGGCTCCATGTCACATTTGGGTCTGCTCTTTAGCTTGGCTGGTGGCAGTTGCATATGAAGTGAACAATCTGGTGCCTGAAGATGGACAATACTGACTCATGTTGTGGTGCTGTTGTTGATTTGTGAAATTCTCATGTCCACCTCCAGAAGACAATTTTTTTTTTTATGGATAAGAAGACTGTGCAGATGATGGTAGTGCTCTGTCAGCAGCTTGTGTTTGCTTACAAAGCTCTAGAACTCTGTCCATCTTCATAAGAAGATAAAGCCTATGCTAAAGACTGAGTTGTTGCTGCTGCTGTCAAGTATATTAAAGCTACTTCATGCTGCCGTTATGCTTATGCTGCTGTCTGCTTCTGGTGTGCTGCATGTCTGCAGTGATACCTGCATTACTGAATTCTTGGAAAGAGATGAAAGCCAGTGCTTGGATAAGCCAAAGCCAGAGCTCCTTGTCCATTGTGAGCGAAGAGCCTTTTGAGGTTTTGGGAATCAGTGCATGAATGAAATGCTTCCCTAAGAATGGCAATGGGAGTTATCAAAGTCATTATAAAAACAAAGCAGCAAACTGACCCATAACAACCAACCTCTCCTGCTCCTCCAGAAAAAAAAAAAAGAGCAAAAAAGAAAACGAGCTAATCCTCAAATCAACCCAAGGCCAGTACAGAGATTTTGATAGAGGAGACTCATCTCCTCTGGACTGCTCTCCTGCTGAGGGAGACCATCCCGTCTTAGATAAATTCTACTTCAGTGCTAAGTGTAGTCCCATAATCAAGGAGGTAGAAATTCTTTAAATTGCAGTGAAAGACCAACCATCTGGCTGCTAGGGTGCAGAAGAAGACCATGTTTTGTTTTTTTTTTTTAATTTTTTCTCCCCTTCCTTTTAAAGACCTTCTTTCAGAAAAGTTTCCGTACGTCCAACTCAGAGCATTCAATCTGAAGTGCTTTACAGGAGACAGTTGATCAGGTCCCTGAGCTTGAGGACCTGCAGCAGATCTTTCCAATAGCAGCTTAATGCTTACATGTCTGATGGCACATGGAGTTGAACCTCCAGCATCTACACGAATAGATTCAGTTGTCATAGTTTTTAAAAGTAAAAATGTAGCTGTGCTTTTCCAACTCCTTTACTTGATGAATAGTTGAATGCAGACAGACTTTTTAGTAAGTTCTGTAGTAATGAGACAGAAGGCAATGGCTTTAACCTAAGAGTATAGGTTCATACTAAATAGAAAGAAGACATTCTTCCCTGTGTGTGTGGGAAGGCCCTGGAAAAGGGTGCCCAGAGAAGCTGTGGTTGCCCCATCCCTCAGTGTCCAAGGCCAGGTTGGATGGGGCTTGGAGCAACCTGGCCTAGTGGAAGGCGTTCCTGCCCATCGCTGGACTAGATGACCTTTAAAGGTCTTTTTCAACCCTTATGGTTCTGTGATAAAGTTCTTTTAAATCCTAGAATGAAAATCAGTGTGCATAAGCACATGAAAATTACGTGTGCATTGTTTTATGTCTTTCCAGCATCACCTGCTTACCTTTGCATTGGTTTTCCTTAACAATTAAATGCTGCTACATTAAGATACATTAAGATGCTTCCAAAGTTATTCATTGAGATGATGCCAAAAATATAACAGAGACCAACCAATTTGTATTTGCATATTTTGAATATTTATAATAAAAAATTGAATAATTGAATGATTTAGTTAAAAGTTGAGGTCAATTACAGGTCAATTGTCTTCTAGCAGTAGCTAGCCTTTAGCTTGCAACTTGTGTGTTGTTGTGTAACAAGAATTGTCCCGGTGAATACAGTTGGAGTGGAAGAAGGTCACTCGAATAGACTTCAAAATGACTAAATGATGGACTTGAGGAAAACTAGTAATAACAGTATTTCGCCCCCCGCCACGCCCTCCCCCACCGGGCCCAGC
>NW_024504122.1:5029689-5105328 GCF_017590055.1 Onychostruthus taczanowskii
CCCCCCGCCAAATTCCCTCTTCTTGTGCTTTTCTCTATTTTGGCCTGAAACAGAGGGCATTATTTAGAGAATGGCTGTTGTTCCCGATGCATATGCCAAAATAAAACATTTTCCCAGATGTTCTTTCCTTCAGAAGAAAAGTGAAGTCTTAAGTCACTCATTAGTAATTAGATACTTTTTTGCAGGGTCTGGAGTCCACCTAGGTTCAAGCAGGAGGTTCCTGTAGGAACTTCTCACAAAACAAGTTTTTCTTCCCTTGGGACATTACTCCAAATGATTCTTTGTAGAGGTGTTTGAAGTTGGTCATGTTTTAGAGCCATCTAACTTGACCTTTTGTCACTTATGTTTCAATGAATTGCCAGCGTTGGACTCCCCTTTTAGATTCCTTATCAAGCCTCCAGTTCTGCATGGAGCTGGCTCAAATGGAAGGCGCACATTGTGGCATGATCCAGGCCAGTCTTTGTCTACCCAGATGAGCTGTTGTTGACACTATGGATTTTGATACTACTTTCCTCCCTTCTATATGTCGTTTCACCCATTGTATGGCAGTAATAGTTGTATTTTGGATACTCTGATGCAGGTTGTTGTTGCCTATGATGATGCCTATCTAAAATAAGCTCACCATGTTTGCAGGTTACTAGCAAGCTTGGATAGGCTTCGTTTTGCCAATAGTTTGTCTTGTTTCTTTAAAGTACTGCTGCAAGTAAAATAATCCCAAACTTTTTTGAGGAGGTGTGAGAAATGGTCACTGGTTGATCATGATGGATGTGAAGTATTTCAGGCACTTTTGACTGTAGGGCAAGGCCATTGGGTTTGTTTGTGATCAGCTGATTAAATCAGGCCAAAGCACTTCATCTGACTTAAGTTAGATATTGACAAGTGTGTTCAAATTAATAAATTGAAGACTTATAGTATATATTCATTTCTGTTAGTGATAAATAGGTAGAGTGAATTTCATTGGCTTGTAGCAAGGCTTCCCTTTGCTTGTGTCAGCACAAGAGGTTGCAGTTTTGCGAGATAGTCAAGGTCAGTAGTGTCAGGCTATGCAGAGATGTTTTGTTTTGCCTTTCTTGTCATCTGTAGCTGTGCTATCAATTGTTTTGTTCCAGCATCTTTCTTTGGAAATCCTTATTTGTATCTTATTTGCATATTTTCTTTGAAGTATTCCTAAAATTGTGGAGTAAAAAGTGCTCATAAAGCATAGTTACTAGTGCTAAAGCATCCATTTGCTTATGGGTTACTTCCTAAATAAACTTTGGTGATGTTGACCTGTGGAGCTGAATTGGCACTTGTAAACTCAATAGAACACTTGAAATCTGTAATCATCTTACATATCTGCTCACTCACCTTCCCAGTGGACTGGAGAGGTGAATGGTACAAGGCTAAAACCCATGGGCTGAGATAAGAACATTTCAAATGTTGGAGTGAAGAAACATGTGATAATAATAGAGAGGAATAAACCCCAAAAGGCAAGTGATGCTCAATACAATTGCTCAGAGCCCACTGACCCATGCCCCACCTGTCCCGCAAGAGTGATTGGCCCCTCTTGGCCAGCTCCCCCAGTTTGTAGACTGAGCAGAACATTCTGTGGTACAGAATATTCCTCTGGCCAGTTTGGGTCAGCTGCCCTGACCATGCTCCCCTCCAGCTTGTATAGCTGACTACTGCAGGACACTGAAAAGTCCCTGACTTGGGGTATGAATGGCTTGGCACCAGACATCAGTGTGTTATCAACATTATACTCACACTAAATCCAAACCACATCTCTTAACACCTACTGAGAAGAAAATTTACTCTGTCCTTGCTGAAACCAGGACAGCAGGAAATCCTGTTCAAAGGAAGGAATACCAAGATTGTGTTTCTGTGGAAGCTTTCTGATGCGGTAGATAGTCTTCCAAACACTGTTCCCATTGGTCTTGTCTCTGCCGGAGAGTAGAGATACGGAAATCTCTGTTTCTGTTGTTTTAGTGATAACTTTAAAGCCTGATGTGTTTTCCTCTGACTGCAGCTGTGTTCATGGGTTCAGTGTGATCACCCTGAAGATGGCTATGAAAGTGTGTTTTGTGGTTATTAACAGTGTGGACAGCTATATATTTTATGTGTGGGAAGTACCTATGTGTCTGTTCTTGGAAGGCTGAAAATACGAAGAAATATATTCTTTTTGGTCAGCTGTTGGCTGTATGTGAGGGTTTTGTGCAAACTGAAACATGTTGATAAAACTGGTTTCTGAGGTCTTGGTCTCTTCATTGAACAACCTAGAGGAGTAACAAATTCCATCAACTATTTCTCCATGTCTTTGCTGTTAACCTTATGGTGGATGTGGTTCATCTATATTTGAAAAAATTGTTAGATTTTGAAGTTAGGTTGCCAGCTTGGGCATGAAGTGGAGATACGGCATTTATGTCACCAGACAGTGTATTATAATGATTTTTATTAGCTGCTTAAGTTTTTCTCACCGTCTGTTTCAGTGTTGAGGCATATAACTGATGGCTTCCAAATGGGAACTGCTTAAAAGAGGTGGCAGTTAAGAGGTTGGAAACGAAACATGTCTCTTGAGATTGTGCTGAAGTGGTAGCTGGGTTCATTATTTTAGTGTTAATTTGGAAAGGTGGCATGGTACAGTGGTGTCAGAAGACTTTCTCTGGATTAGTAGCAGTTGCACCTGTTGGATGTTAGCCAGGATCTGGAAGCATTTTTCTGTCACAAATAACTTCTGCAATAGGACTGTGTGCATGGGGGAGACTCACCTTGTTCATAACGTCGTTCATGTCTTGTTGCCCAGAGCGGCTGTGGCTACCGCATTCCCAGAAGTGTTCAAGGCTAGGTTGGATAGGGCTTGGAGCAAGGTGTCCCTACCCATGGCAGGAGGATTAGAATGAAATTAGCTTTGAGGTCCCTTCCAACTCAGACTGTTCTGTGATTCTATGGTAATCCTCATCTAGCCATATTTACTTATAGGCAGAATTTAGTTGCTGTGAAAAGACCTGTCAGTGTGCTGTATAAGGACTTCCATGAACTGTTGACTGGGTCATAGGCTGGTTCATTGGATCATCATGTTCTCTGTCATGTCTGTGTAGCTGCGGTGTGTTTTAGATCATAGTGAGCTGCAGTTTGGGACAGACTGGCTGCTGCATGGCTGCCTCTGGCAGACAGTAAATCACTCGTTCCTAGTCTGCTGTCAGCCAGACTGTTGTGTTATACCCATTTGACTGGATTTGTTTAAAATGTAGTTGAGATTCTTGTTTATTTAAAGGTCTGTGTTTTTTTAAGTGGTGGTGTAACTCTGCTGATTTCTGTTTCATTGCAGAACTACCCATGAGTTCTTGTTTGGTGCCCTTGCTGAACTTGTAGATAATGCCAGGTATGTAGCTGAGACTGCCTAATTTCCGAGGTAACTTTGGTTAAGATTTAATTCACCTATGTATTAGTTGATCTTCAGCAGTTTTCACTTCTAGTAGATTTTACAAGAAAATATAATTTTAATTTAGTATGAGTATTTCACTTGCTCCTCTTACATTGCCACATTCACCCCCTAAAAAAAAATTATTCCTGGAAAGACAGGTTTGAATGAATCCTGGAACAACTCATATTGGAAAGGAAATTGATAACAGACACGAGAGATTTAAAGAAAAAAACTAGTCTGCCTTTTTGTGTAAAGAAATTGCTAAAGTAAATATTACAGGATCTGTGACTCTTCTGATATCTAAAAAATCTAAGTATCAAACATGGCAATGAAAATCAAATCAGAAGCGGGATGCTGAAAAATAGAGCAAGAACTGCTAAAGGAATTTTGACACTTCAGGAGATATGGTCTTTGGAAATGGCAGGTGTTGGGCTACCTGTCTCACCTGTATGTGGAGGGGATTCCTGCTATAGAAGCCTCCCAAGCCTTGCGTGCTTTTGTCTTGAGCTACAGGAGGTACTGTCATGAAGCACTATGGAAGTATTTTGGGATTGTTCTCTCTCAAGTGTGATTTGTCACAGTGTGCATTTTGTGATGTAAGGAGCAGAAACTGGGGCATTTTTGAGTTGGAAAGCTTCTGTTCAGGGAATCAGCTCTTTGTGTGTGTGTGTGCATGCACTCGCATGTGAGCTGGTGCTGTGTTCATGGCTGCAACAAGGTAAGAAAAAGTAGGGCCCTTGGGGGTGGTTTTCCCTTCATCTCTTGGCTCCCCTCTGGCTATACAGGGGTTGTCTTCTGGGAAGAAGTAGCTAGGCTGGGCTGGAGGTACGAAATTGAAACAAAGTGGCTGTGGCATTTGTCAAGTGGGGTTTTGTTACAGCTCTATAGTGCCATGCCTCTAGTCAGCTAAGCAAGGTTGGTTTGGGAAGAGGGCAGTAGTGCTGTACCTGCTATACATTCAAATACAGAGGAGGATGCAGCGTGTGAAGGGCTGCACTTCAGTGATATTGTAATGGCAGTGGCCTGTAACAATCTTGAATGTATTGGAATGAAGCTTTATGTGGAGTTACTAAACCTTTTGTAGGCAGCTCGACAGAAAAACTATAGATGTTGTTTGTTTTGTACAGGAGGGAGCTCAGAAGTGTGTACTCATTTGATTCCCAGCCCCAGAATGACTTTTGTTAGAATGCCACTGGTACTTCCTGTCACCAGACCTGTTTGTGTGCTAGCAATGTCTTATGCTGGAGTTGATGTTCAGATAAACAAAATGTAGGACAATGTTTTCTGTCACTGATGACTGTGGGGCCTCTGTGGACTTTGATCTATACAGCCAGTTATTTTGGAAATGCTTGTGTATGTCTGGATTTTTAGCTTCATTTCTGTTTAATCTATACAGCCAGTTATTTTGGAAATGCTTGTGTATGTCTGGATTTTTAGCTTCATTTCTGTTTAATGTTTGGATATCAATTGCGGTTTTATTTCTTTGTAGAGATGCAGATGCCACAAGAATAGACATTTATACTGGTAAGTCACTCATGCTGCTACCTTGCATGTCAGCAATTAAATCAGTAGTTAACTTGGATTTAGGCTGCAAATGTATGTTGTCCTTGATTGAATAAGAGCGAGGGTGCTTATGCCCAATCCTGGGATCAGTACTGGGCCCCTCAAGACAAGAAAGATATTGAGGGGTGGAGCATGTCCAGAGAAGGGTAAGGGAGCTGAAGAAGGGGCTGAAGCACAAGTCTGATGAGAAGTAGCTAAGGAAGCTGGGGAGCTCAGCCTGGAGAAAAGGAGGTTTATGGGAGGCCACCTTGCTCCTACAAGTCCTTGACAGAAGAGTGCCGCCAGGTAGGGGTTGGGCTCTTCTCCCAGGTAATAAGTGACAGGAATAAGAGAAAAGAGCCACAAGTTGTGCCAGGAGAAGTTTAGATTGGATATTAGGGAAAATTTCTTCACTGAAAATGTAGTCAGACACTGGAACAGGCTGCCCAGGGCAGTGGGGGAGTCACTATCTACTCATATTTAAAAAATGTGTAGATCTGGTGTTTAGGGACATAGTTTAGTGAACTCAGCTATGTTACATTAGTGGTTGGACTTAAGGGTCTTTTCCAACCTGAATAATTCTATTGTTCTACCATTTCTTCTGTGCCATAGTGCCTTTTGTCTTTCAAAAAGGAGTACCTTTACAAATATATTGGGGAAGCAATTAAGTCAGCCTTCACCTGGGGTCGGGTGAAGTGAGTTGCTCTTTGTAGTGAATGCTAAAAAACTCCACTGACACAATACAGCTTTGTAGTGAAGAAGTTCTTAGTCATTCTGTAAAAATCTGGTGCTCTTTCTTAATTTTTAGCCATATTGCAGGTTTAAAAGTCCTATTTCTTGTGTTACTTTTGTTGTTAACACTGATCCCATTTTATGGAACTTTAAACTTCTGCTTATGGGAACAGTGAATAACTCTTCTCTTGCAGAGCGACGAGAGGACCTACGAGGAGGATTCATGCTATGTTTTTTAGATGATGGAACAGGAATGGATTCAAGTAAGTGACAGAAAGTTACATCTGCATTTGCAAGCTGAGGTTTCATGTTTTGGTTTAAGTTGAATTAACAGCTTAGTTCCATTAAAAGGGACATGTTCCATGCCTGTATACATGTTTCTGCCTCTCCACTTGCTCTTTCACACCATATTACATATCAAGCCATTTACCTCTTCCATTGCAGAAGACTAATCTGGTCAAAAGAAAATTGTTTTGCTGCATTATAGAGTTGGGTCAGCCTGACTTGAAGTTTCCCCGTACACTGAAGTTGGCCTTGGGGCTGAAGGGAGAATAGCAGAGCAAGAAGGGGAACAAGCACAAGGTTTGATGGCATAAGCCTTTTCCCCATCTGGCTTCCAGATGATCAGTGTATCTCTACTCTAACCAGAAAGTGTGCCATGGCAGAAATTAAGGTTCTGCTTTGAAAACAGTTTGCCATTGTTTCATCACGGACATTGTGTTTGAGATCAATACTGGACAATATAAAACCTTAGTAATATGAGAATATAGTAAATGTATTTCTGCCTTGTAAGAATTGCTGTAAATTGGTGTTGTATCTAGCAGGAGAAAGCGAAAAGCTTTTCTGCTTTACTTTAGCATCAATGAGCAGCACTGTCAACCCACCTTTGAGTCGTGAGGATTGGTAAGTCATCCTGTGAGGAGTTCCATACACGGCAGAAAAACTGGGTGAAATTGGGAGGTGAATTTGGAGAAGACAAAGGAAATGGGTAAATAAGCAACAACTAACATTTTTGTGCTGATTCCTCAGTACTTTAAGTTCCTCTTGTGATATTTTCATAGTTCAATCCCAGCTGGCAACTCAGCCCTACACAGCTGCTTACTCCTTCTCCACTGCAGTCGTGGAGAGAATCAGAAGGGTAAAATGTGAAAACTTAATGGGTTGAAATAAAGACAGTTCAGTAGGGAAAACAAAACCTGTGCATGCAAGCACAGCAAACCAAGGAATTCATTCCCCACTTTCTGTGGGCAGGCAATTGTTCAGTCACCCCCAGGAGAGCAGGCCTCCATCATGTAAAACAGTGACTTGGGAAGGTGAATGCTGTAAGGCCACAAGTGCCCCTCTTCCTCCTACTTCCCCAGCTTTATCTGGTGAGCACTACACCAAGTTGCATGAAGCTTGGAGCAACCTGGTCTAGTTGGGAAGGCGTCCTTGCCATGGCAGGGAGTGGAACCAGATGGTCTTCAAGGCCCATTCTAATCCAAACCATTCTGGAATTTTATGATACTGTCTGGAATCCCTTGGGTCAGCTGGGATCAGCCATCCCAGACTTGTCCCCTCCCAACTTCTTCTGCGACCCAGCCTGCTTGCTGGTGGTGCAGTTAGAGAAGCAGAAAGGGCTTTGATGCTTTGTAAGCTGTGTTCAGCACTAATGAAAACCCTGTATTAGCAATGCTCTTCTCTAAAATTCAGTCCCATGTGAGTTAGCATGGAGAGATTGAACTGTATCCCAGCCCAAACCCATATAGATACGAAGCTTTTAATTCAATTTAATTTGTGCTTTGATACACAGATTTGTGACTTCCATAAAGGAATTTGGTTTGAACTATTGGTACCTTCTGTATATTCTTTGGAATACAATTAAGGATGCTAAATGGGTCTCCCAAGAGTACTTTCCTGCCATCAGTTTAGTTGAAGGAAACAGTAAAGCCCCATCCATAAAAAAAAGCTCTGAGATTGAAGTGTGGCCTTCTGATAATCCTTAGGATCAGGGAGAGGAAAATACAACCTTCTCTGCCTGTGTTGAAAACTGTGTTTCTCTGGAAGGTGCCAGATGTCTGTTCTAATGCCACAGAATTTTATGGCAGCTTTTATGCAGTTATTGCATCTGTAGTGCTGATTTTTAAAATGGGATTTAAGTATTGGCTATTGTCTTGGTTTAAGACAATTTAAGGGGGATGCTCTGAAATGAGTTATATCCCCTTAGTTTTAACCAACCCCTTTGCACAGGAAATAAATGTGTAAAAATAAGTGGAAAAAATAACAGTTTACTAACAAGCAAAACAGCAACAGGTACAAACTAACAGTAAATAGTCACTAGATACAAAATTGCTAAATGTCATGGACTCCCTGGGAACAAAGGGGAAACTCAAAATGGCAGTGACACCTTTCCCCAAGATGATGCTTGCCGTGGGCAACCGTGTGTGGGGAGACAAAGGGAAAATGGCAGCAGCCCTCCCTCTTATCTCTCTGGTGGCAGCAGCTCCATCGGTGTACGTGACTGACACGCTCTGGCGGCTGGTACTCGGTCAAGGACTAGAACCTGTGGAAGGACTTCACCTTTGTCTTGACAGAGGATGGCAGGGCAGCCAGCTAAGGTGGCTCAGACTCCGTGATTTCTCATGTCAGCTGGGTGCTGCTGGCAGCTGCAGCAGCTGCAGGGTCTGGGGTCTCTTCAGTCCTCCTAGCACCCTGCTACAGCTGCAGACACATGTTGCAAAATTCACTCTGAAACAGTTTTTGATTGTGGCATGCAGCATCCCATTTTGTGGCAACAGTTGCTACTGTTGTGAGCACAGAAACCCTATCTGAAACAACCCCCTCCGGAGGTCAGAGAGAAACAGAAGAAAAAAACCCCAAAGCAGAGCCTCTGCCTTGAGCAAAAGCTGTGAGCGGAGAGAAGAAGGTGTGCCTGAATGCCTTGACTTTAAAGAGCTTGACATTTGCCTGCCCCCAACCCTCTGGTTCTGATTCTGGCTGCACAGCTGGGTCTTAAAGAGACTTTCAATTTTGAGCACAGATGGATATGAAATATAATAATATTTGGGTTACCTAGGACAGCTATTAAGTGGCTTCTTTTGACTAATCTTTCATCTAAATGTTGAAGAATTTTATCCTGATAGCCTGAAATGCTCAGTAAGGAAGATTGGCAGATACTGTGGGTTGCAGGGGTGTTTCACAGCACTGTGCATTGCATATAGCAAATACCATGTAATTCATATTCTTTGACTGTCTTGATGCTTGACCAAGGTCGCCAGGTGGAAGCTCTGTGTGCTGCACCATTTGCCTGTCAGCGTGGACGGAAGCAGCTAAGGAGAGTCTTTCATTCAAACTTGCTGCATGGGACTCTCTGGTTCCATCCCTGGCTGTAGGGATATGAGCTTAAATTTCTCATATTGCAGGATCTACCAGTTTTAAAGATATCCTGAAGATCTCCTATCTGACTTTAAGAGATGTCAGCAGAAGACTTTTTATTGGACTTTTCTCCCTCAGTACAGACTTTGCTTCAACAGAAATCATGGATCTTGGGAGTGTTTGATTTTTAAATTAAAAATTGTTTTTATTGTACATAAAGCTGACATGTTAAAAAGAATACCTCCATGACTTGCTGTAGGGCTGTTGTAGCCCATGCTAGCATGGGATCTTCTCAAGTCAACTGAAAGGATGGCTTGGAAGGCTGGCACCATCTGGGGATGATGAGTGAATAAACCCAGTTACATCTGGGCACTTCTGAATGGAGGGAAGAGCTACAGGGCTCAAGTTAACTGTTCCAGTAACAGTTTGTGTTACTCTGTCTTGTTGCTGTTCTCTTTGGTCTTGTTCTGTCTTGGGCAATTCTAGATTTGTCTTGGCAGGCTCTGAAAACAGAAGGGTATAGTGAGGCAGTTGGTCAGATTTGAGTGCTCTGTCTGATGGCTTCTGATTAGCAAGCCAAATGACAATTCCTCATTTCTAAAAGTTAGGGGTGTTTGTCAAGTGATTCCTGCTGCAGTTGCATTCAGTACTCACTGCATTGGCTCTCTTAATGATCATTCTGGGTTGTGTGGTCTCAAGATCGAAATACATTTGTACTCAAGCTGGAAACATCTCGCATTGTAGTCATGAGTTATCATGAGGTCCAAGGATTCTGTGATGTTATAGGACAGCTCTTTTCAAAGGAACCATCATGTCCTGCAGAGAGGTATCAGAATTATAGAATCTTCTGAGTTGGAAGGGTGGGATTTTGGGGTGTCTTGTGCCTGAGAGAGTTGTCCAAATGCTCCTGGGGCTCTGTCAGGCTTGAGACATGACCCTGGGGAGTCTGTTCCAGTGCCTGACCACCCTTTTGGTGAAGACCCTTTTTCTAATTTCAAATATTAATAAATATATTATTATCCAGTAGATAGCCTCTGCTCCCAACACAGAATAATAGTACTGGTCCAGAACTGGCTCTTTTGTAAGGAACTACATAGGAGTCCATAGAAAACCAAACAGTAGATCTCATGCAGCACATCACATTTCTCATACTATCAGTGAAATCACTACTCAGTGATTGAAATTTTACCTGAAGCCTAGCTCTGGAAGTGCTGCGTGAATTTAAAGAGTCAAAATACAGGTTGAATGATTCAATGAATCAACTTGTAGGTGGAAAAAGTATAACAACTAGTTTAGGAAGTGACTGTAGTTTTATTCTTAAGCAATTGAAGAAAATAAGTCTGTCTGGCATTTTCATCACAGAAGTGCTCAGGTTGGAAAGTACCTTTGGATCATTTGTTCCAGCCTTTCATGGGAAATGGAATAGATGATTTAGCACCCTGTCTCTCCAGTAATGGGGGACTCCGCCACACACCTGGGGAGGTTTTTCTAGTGATTGATTAAATGAGTGATTGATCTCTAAAAAATGTCATACTTTTTTAAGAAGAAACCTCTCCCAGTGCAACTTGTATCTGTCTATTGCCTCTTTTTCATGTGGCTCCTAGGGAAGTGTAACCTTTGTAGCTACCCTTCAAGTACTGTAATATTGTGATGAGATTCCCCTTGGGCCCTCTCTTCTCAAGGAAGGAGACCTAGTTCTTCTCATAGGGCGGTTTCTGCAGCCCTCTCATCATCTCCTTTGCACCCTGTTCAGTCTGTCTGCATCTTTCCTGAATTGAGGAGACAAAACTGGACACAGTACAGCAGGTGGGGGCCTGACAAACACAAAGTTGAGTGGGCTAATCACATTTCCATCTCTTGGCAATGTCCCTGTGTATACAGTCCAGGATCCTGTTTGCCACAGTTGCTGTTGCTGGACACTGCTGGATCATAGCTTGTTGTCCACCAGGACCCTTCCAGCAAGGCTACTTCTCCCAAGCTGCTGATTCCAGTCTGTGCTGGACTCTTGGGTTATTTAATCCTGGATGCAGGACTTTACAGTCCCTTGTACTTCAGACACAATCTTGCTTGCCCACTATTTTAGCTGGTCTAGGTGTCTAAGAAAACATTCCAATTTACCCCCATCAACAAAGCTGGTGAGGATTCAAAAACACCCGACTGCCCAGATCCTGTATGGAGATGTTGAGCAATGTGGGGCACACCATCAGTCCCTGGGGTCTCTGCTTGTGACATCCTGCCGGCCAGAGTGAAACCATTGATGATCACTTCTGAGCGTGACCCATGAGCCAATTCCCTACTTGTTTTGTATACCACTTGCCTGGTCTGTGTCTCCCCAGTTTGTCCAGGACCAGGCTGTGTTAAACTGTGTCTAACGCTTTGTTGAAGTCCAGCCAAACAACACCCACTACTCTCTCCATAAATACAGAGAGTGCTGCCTTGTAGAAGGTGACCAAATCAGTCAGGTGTGACTTGCCTTTGTAAATCTCTGCAGACTTAGCCCAGTTAGCTGCCTTGTCTGGCTTCTAATACTTTTTAAGAGGGCTTGTTCCATTATTTTTTGAGAGATTGAAGCAAATATATCAGGTCTTGCTTTTTTTCTACTGTATTTTTGAAGTTTGGAAGTTCAAAACAGGTTTTGTTTTAATGGAAGCAGTTAATTAAGTGGTAGTGTCTTTGTTGTTTTATTAGTATTTTAGTTTTTAGTATTTGCTGTTTAGTATTTTAGTAGTTGCTTTATTTGTATTTAAAAAATACTGTTTATCCAAGGCTCACAATGGTCAGGAACAATGTTTAACTGGAACTCCAACTCCTACTTTGGAGTGTTTACACACTCGTGTGTGTGGGCAGTGACTCTTGGGGGTTACTTTCAGGAGAGCAGTCTACACAATTCTCAGGAGAAAATGTCTCTTTAACCTTGTTTAAGGTTAAATCTTTAACCTAGACATTGATGTTTCCTCTAAAGTTAACACATTTTTAAAACAAATTACAGGAATATATATCAAAGTGATTTGTCAGTCACTGTCTGTTTCCAGTCATTGCCCCATGTGGGGTTGGTGTCTTGTGTTTGTTACAGTGACAAAGGACCTCACAGCTTTTCCCTTGTTCCCCCATCCTCAGAAAGTTCAACTTGGCTTTAGGCTAATTTTCCCCAGGTAATGAATTAAATCCTGCCATCTTGACCATCTTGAGTGAATTTCTTCAGCTTGTTTTTTCTCTTCTTTGTTTTGCATAGATCTCCCTTCTCTATTTTTCGTGCTGGGGAGTTTGGCTTTTTTAAATCCAGTAACTCTGAGGCACAACGAAACAAAAATAGTGTGACTAAAATAGCTGTAAGTGGAAACACCTTCCAGAGCCTCTAAAGAGCTGGAAAAAAAATGTGTCTTGATTCTTGGGAGGATATAAATATTAAATATCTCCTAAAGACAGCCTGGAGAGAGGTGCTACCTCACATTCCCCTCCGCTCAGCATCACCTTTATCACTCTGACCTGAAAGAAGAGTCATAATAGGGTGGTTTCAGACATCCAACATTGAGTGATAAACCATCTGGTCACCTTTCCTGAGAGAGGAAGTGCTGTGGATAATTACTCTTTACCCTTTTTAGGCTTTCTAAAAGTTTCTTAAAAAAAGTTACTGAAAAACGTTTGTTTGTGGAGCAAAAAGGTTCCAATAGCCCTTCTATTTTTAATATCCCGTATCTACTTTCCTTACCGGGCTTTAAAAATAACACAGTAATAGTAGTTAGAGTAATAATAATTGGATGATGATGATCATCACCAACATCCTTACTCAGATCTCAAATACAAGACATTCCAGTGTTTTCTTTCTTTGGCTAGAAAATACTACAGTAGTCTGAAGGGAAGGCAGAGGTACCCTTATCCAGTCCAAAGCTGTTTCTGGAATAGCTGTGGAGCTCCACTGAGAACAACTGCAGTTGAGGCAGCGAGGTGTTTGCACAGTTGTTCTCCTGTATTTGTCTTTAAATCTGAATATAGTTTCAACTGAAAATGGTGTTCTGACACCAGCTCAGTGATGTCATGTCAGACCAATGGTGTTAGTACTGAATATTTTACTGTAAAACTGGTCAGTGCTGATAGGCCTGTGTGAGTCTTCTGCATGCTGAAATCTAGCCTGTCCATGGGCTCAGCCTCCCCTTAGTAGCCTGATGGGGTGAATTATGTCTTGTGCTCCCTTATAGCTTGTGTATGCATTTGTTTTTAGCAGTAAGGCACTTTGTGTTCCTTGTCTCTGGAATTAAACTTCAGTAAACTCTGGTGAAATGATTGCTGTCTCTTGGGGGAATGGAAAGAAATCATTCTGTCCTAGGGATGATGTTAAAAGTCTTTATCCCTTGAACAATAGAAAGGCTGGAACTAAAAATGACAGACCCTCTCAGCTGTAAAGCCATTGTGTCCTTTTGTTTTGTCCTGTGCTAATGAAGTCCTCTGCTAATTGCTGTAGGACCTGTTGACTTTCTCCCCAGCTGTCTGGCTGCCAGGCGTCCAGCAATCTGCTGCCAAAGTTAGCTTGTGTCCTACTGGTGCTTTAATTAACCAGAGTGTTCAGTTCAGCACTGTGAAGAAATAGGAGTGTTTATTCTGGATTACTGACCTTTTTAATAGTCCTGACTTATGCTCTAGTGCCAGTGCTCTCAAGCGTGTGGTGTCAGTGGGACATGGGATACAACAGACCCAGTGCATCCTAGGGTCTTAATTTATAAGAATTGACAACTGTGATGGACACAATAGATCATTTTTGTGGATTTTGTTTTTCCAAAAGAAATGTCTTCATGCAGTTCAGATGGGCCAGTGGACTAGACTGAAACCAAAAACTTTTTTCTGTCATCATCATGGCGCCTGTACAAATCTTCTGGTAATATCAGTGCCCTCAATGAGCATGTATCTCGCAGGGCTCTGTGGTACAGCTTCAGCATGCAGCTTCAGCTTGGGCTTCTGGCCTCTTTTCTGGGCTATTGCCAGTGGTGAAGGAGTTACCTTCCTTCTTTATCTAAAAGATGTGTCTGTGTGTGTCTGTACACTGAAATAAGCCTTTTGTGTTCCCTGTCTCTTGTTGCAGATGAAGCTGCCAGTGTTATCCAGTTTGGTAAATCATCCAAGCGATCACCTGAGTCCACTCAAATCGGGCAGTATGGGAACGGCTTGAAATCGTAGGTACAACGAGAGCCAGCCTGCTGAGGTTGGGGAGCTCGTAGTCCAGGTTATCGATGTGCTTTTTGCTCAGAGGTGTATAGCTTTTTCCCCAGGGAAAAAAAAAAAAAAAAAAAGAAGCAGATGAACTCTTAAGATCCCCTGGTTTGGTAGACAGGAGCTCTCTCAACATCTGCTGTAGTTTTCCATGGCCAAGAAGGCTCTCTACAGCTGACAACAGTGATTTGGGACTATGCTTGCATAAGGTAGAGGGTACAGGTAAGAGCTTGGGGAAAATAATGGAAGAGCTTGGGAAAAATAATGGAAGAGCTGGAAACAAAATGGTCATCTCCCTGTTGCAGTCAGGCAGTAAAATTTGAGCAAAATAGTGCTTCAGCCTCCCAACAGGAAAGTTATCTGGTGCAAGGCAGATGGACTTAAACTGTTTATTTTTGTTCTTAAACCAAACAAATGCAGGGAGAAGGGGAATGATGGAAGCAAAGAGAGGAGGGGTAGGATTAAGTGCAGAGGAGCACATGTGGGAAAGGAATCCTACTGGTTGGAGTGGATTTGCTAGGAAAGAGAAAGAAGTTTGCTGTGTCTTTGGAAAAGTTACAGGCTTTTGTGACTTACTCTGGCTGTTCTGCTTTGTGCTTACCCATGTGGCTTGATTATGTGCATCCTATTGGGAAATCAGTGGGACTCAGTAACCTGGGAGGAAAATTAGGGGATCTTTTTAGCTGCAGTGCAGGACATCCCAGATCCTGACTGTATGCTTCCAGGACAGATCTCTGTCCTTTCCTAACCTTGAGCAAGAGGGGTACTTTATTACATCAGAGAGATACTGCCTGAAGCCCCAACATATGCGAAAGGTAGGTTGTGGAACTGCTGTGCTGTGGACTTAAGGCAGTCTGAAGAGAAATGCTCTGACATAACACCAATACTTCTTTTGATGAAATGTTAATTGTTATCTGTTAAGGTGTTTTGGATGAGCTTGGTAACAGGATAACTTGGTAGAGAAGATTGAGAAGATGCAAAGACAGTATTTGGGATAGGAGAGTGGGGAGAACGAAGGGACTGTCTCTTTTTGTGACAACAAGCTGCTAAGCTGCCTTAGCTGAAGTGTCAGTAAGGCTTTAGTTAGGTTAGGAAATGAATTTTCTGTCTCCAGACTGCTAAACTTGATTCTGGGTACCGTGAAATGAGGAATGTGCTTGCTTTCTTACTGACATTTCTGCTCAGAGATTTGAAGGTTATTGTCACATCTCATCTCAGTTGTCTTTTAATCTTTTTTAAAAATTTTTGTTTAAACTTTCTACATAGTATGAATCTGCAGTGCTGTACACCTTTTAATTGTGCCTGGTGTTAAATGTTCTGAAACATTGTGAAAATGCCTAGATTGATATGCCTTCTGAAAGGAATGAGATGTTTAGAGAGAAATGATAGTTGCTGTTTCAGCCCTTCTGCCTAATCTGGTTTTGGCATCTCATAACTGAACATAATGGGAAGAAAGCTCATTAATGTGGCCTGCATTCTGAACAGTATGGTGCATCAGGTGTAACACACAGTTTGACCTCTGCCTACAGGGGTTCCATGCGGATTGGGAAGGATTTTATCCTGTTCACAAAGAAAGATAACACCATGACTTGCCTCCTCTTATCACGGACGTTCCATGAGGAAGAAGGCATTGACGAGGTTTGCATGTGCTTCTTATAATGAACTAGTATAGTGAATGCTGCCTCATCTGAACTTGCCCAGCTCTCACAGAAAAGTCTGTGTCAGGGCTGTTTGTGACTCTTGTGGGACCAGTGTAAGGTTTTCTTTTGGCATTATGCTGTAGGGCTTCTGCAAAGTCAACAATTTTTTTCTCCTTTTTGTTATAATTCTAATTCAGAAGTCTCTCTAGAGCAGAGCAAGTTTGAAGGGCTTATTTCAGTCACTTAAAGGTGTGCTTATGCTAAGTTCAGCAGGACATGCCCAGACATCTTGCATTTTCCTTTTCCCACAAAATTTGAGTTTGAAATGTATTTAATTTTACTGTGATGATTTGATTTTGTGTAGAGAATTAAAAGTGTTTAATGGAAAAGTGAAGTTGCTACCCATGGGTCATTAACTGCAGGTGTGTTTTCTTACAGATATTTTTGATTTTTAATAAAAAGTCAGTGTAGTTCAACCTGTGAAAAACGTGCATATTTTAATAGATAACTCAGGCATTATTATTCCAGGAAGGGTTGATAATTTAAATTTGCACTGGGATGGTATCTCAGAAAATATCTTGTAGTATGAGGGAAGGATTGAAGGGACCTGTGCAGAGAAGCTGGGGAGGGGCAGTGCATGCTGGTAGCCAGCCCATGACTGAAGCAGGTTGGGAGGAGTAAAGTAAGTCTAATTCCCACAGCAGCTCTGGTTACTTTTTTGGCTTGACCACAATTCTAGAATAGAATTTGTGTCCTTGATGTGCAGCTGTAGTTTATAATTCTGTCTATATTTTTACTGTAAATGGGAGAAATCACCTTGCTAGCATCCTTTAAAAAAATCAAAGACGGAGATCAGGATAAATATGAGTGAAGGATATCTGAGTTCAAGAGAGGAATTAAGCCAGAGTGGTTTTTTTAGTATTATGAAAGTTGCTACATGAGAAGGGCAAAAAAAGCCAGTACTAATGTGACTTGGGAATGGTTCACTCTGAGACTGGTATTTTAAGAAGGCAACTCAGGGGCTGGCAGAGAGGATCTGTGAGCATTTGACAGACATGCAAACTACTGAAGAGCTGGAAAGGGCTCTCGTGGTGACTTAGGGGGCTGTCAGGAGGTCATTGGACCATGACCTGCAGGAGGGCCTGACTGGAGTGGGAGAGACTGAGTCACTCTCAATACAATGGGATTTGCAGGTCATCGTTCCCCTACCCACCTGGAACGCACGGAGCCGTGAACCCGTGACGGACAACATGGAGAAATTCGCTATTGAGACGGAGCTCATTTACAAGTATTCCCCTTTCAAATCAGAACGGGAGGTGATGGACCAGTTCAATAAGATACGTGGTGAGAAAGGTACATGTGGATGGTGCAGGTCACAAGTGAGGTATTTGGGGTTTGGTTGGGATTCACCTGGTTGACTTGTTATTTGCTCAGGCACCCTGGTGATCATCTTTAACCTCAAACTAATGGATAATGGAGAGCCCGAGCTGGATGTGACTTCTGACCCTCAAGATATTCAGATGGCAGAAACACCCCCAGAGGGAACGTAAGTGTGACTGGTGTAACAGGCCCTGATCAAATTTGGTGTAGGGTTTGGCTATATACTGTGTGCATGGGATTTTTTTAAGATTCTCTTTTTGTAGTGAATTAGAGAATTTAGAAGATCTATAGTTTGTTCTTAAGCAGTTTGGGGTTCATGTGTGTGTCAGCCCATGGGTGTTGTGGCTGTGTTTGGGGTGAATGCCTGCAATGGCTGATCTCAGCTTAGCCATTAGCAGAAGACTCAATGTCCTTTAGGCACCATAAAAAAGGAGCCTTAAGCTTTATGTTTAATTTTCTATACCTATCAAAGATGTTTTCATCAGAATGAGAGCTGGTTGTGAGTCAGTGCTGCTCCCAAATGGCTGTTCAGTTTTGTGGCAAAACATGAGGTGCTGCGCAGGTCAGCCTCTGTGGGTGGATAGTATGGAAGGCAGGTGGGGTGTATCATCACATCTATCAGGGAGCAGGGAGCACTTCTTCCTGCAGAGGGGCAAGAAGGATGTGCTCAGAGGGCAGCTGGAAGAGCACAGGCTCCTGTTTAGAAAGAGCTGAGTGTTTGCTGAGTTGATCACCTGTAGCGTGAAAACAAAAAACTGAGCTGAAATTAGCCAAATGCTTAATTAAGTCCCAGAGCCCCGTGGGCACACCTAGCAAGCTTTACCTTTTTGATGAGATTACATGCTTTCTCCCTGCAGTACTTGAATTTTCCATAGGAAGTTTTAGACCCTGTAAAGCAGCTCTGTGTATTAGAGTGATGTTACTGAGCAAATTCCTTGGGGCCCTCCAGGGGATCTCAGCATCTTTAATGCCTGCTTGTAAGGCAAGCATGATTTCCACTCATCACTGCCTCTTCTTTCTGATGTTGTGGTACCATGTGTGTCAGTGAGTAGTGCAGGTTCTGTGTCAGCGTGCCACTGACTCACTGAAGGGTGGATACGCTCTGGTAGGTGGGCATACTTTTGGTGTTAAATAGTCCAGTTTATAGATTTGGCCATTATTATCCAGATGTATTCAAACTCCCTCTTCAGGTTGCAGTAACATGAGTATCAGTGTCTTGTAGCAGTAGTTATGATGTACAGCTCAACAAAGAGTCTGGAGAAGACATAGGTAGAAAAAAACATTAAAGAAAAGCTTTACTTAATGTAGCTTCATGGTAATTAAAACAGAGAGACCTTTTCTTTCACCTGTCTGTTTCGCTAAGGGTATCTCTTGGGCATATTCTGAAGTAGATGGCTCTCTTGCAGCAAGCCGGAGCGCCGCTCCTTCCGTGCCTATGCTGCTGTGCTTTACATTGATCCCAGGATGAGGATCTTCATCAATGGACACAAAGTACAAACCAAGCGACTCTCATGCTGCCTCTACAAGCCAAGGTAAGTGTTGGATCCAAGATCTGCGGTGTGTGGGACCATTTGGAGTTAGAGAAAAGATGTAGTGTTTTGCTCTCCAGGTGTATCATGCACAATTCCATTCCTAACCCTAACGCCATGGAATCAGACCATAAGAGAATGGCGTGTGCTGCTGACATCATGGGAAGAGTGGAAAATCAAATGCCTTTGAAAATTGCATTAGTCATTGGTGCAATTTGGCTCCCTTTCAGAGCAAACAAAGAAATTAAGATCCTGGTTGTATGAAATGCCATATTCACACAAAACTGTTCAGTAACTGTGTTGTTGTTTTTGAGCAGAAGAAGGAAATACATATGGTGGGTGTTAGGATTATTTCCAAAAAGAAGCTACACTGAGTGCTTTGAAACAGTTGCTTTTATATGTAGCTAATCCAGGTTTGAATAGAGATTGAGAAAAAGCTTTCCCTATATTCCTTTTAGATTTCCTTAAACAAAAAATGTGACAGTGAGCTGGGGTGTGCTGTCAGTTTGCTGAACAGAGACTGGAAAAGGTTACTGGGATGGGATGGGAAAGGGAAACCTGTATTTCAGTCTACTTGAGGCAGACTCTCCCTGGGGTGTGCTGTCAGTTTGCTGAACAGAGACTGGAAAAGGTTACTGGGATGGGATGGGAAAGGGAAACCTGTATTTCAGTCTACTTGAGGCAGACTCTCCTGCATTCTAGATACCCTGGCAAAATTTATTTGAATCAAATAGTAGTAATTTTGTAGAGTATTTGTGGTTTTTTTTGGTATAGCATTTTGGGCTCACTCTCAGCCTACTAGGCACTGTTAGTAGCCACAGGCCAATGTCACACCATTGACAGTGCCTGAAGAGCCTGGCTGGTTTTTAACTTAGGCTTCCTCAGCTCCTTACATGAGACTGTGTGAAATGGTATCAGAAACCTGACCAAAATAAAAGAATGTTACACCCACTGCTCCTCATGCTGGCCAGGCCAGTTGTTCCCCTGTGGAAGGCAGGGAACTTGCCACTGTAAATCCTGATTTACTGGGTAGAGAATCTCTGGATTTCTGTATTTTTGACTATGTTTTATCTACATATGAGAGCCTTGTGCTGTAGTCCATCAAAAGTACTAGGGAGAGAAACCAGGGGAGGACACAGATTTTTATATCATCGGAGACATGCTTCTTGTGAGACTCATAGATAGGATGCCATCATTGTGGGTGATGCTGCCTAGCATCATGACAATATTGTCCCAGATCCTAGGTGTCCCAGGTCACCCCAGATGTTCGTCTACCTCAGTGTCTTCTTCAAGTGGTCAGTAGTCTATTCTAAGGAGCCCCAAGCTGATGTGTGCTGGTGCCAAGTGTATCTCACAGATCTGCTTGTGCCACATCTGAGCAGACTCCTGTAGATCTGCTTATAGTGATAGGCCAGTACAAATTCCTGAACATTGTAAAGACATCTACATTTAAAATCCCCATTCCTGCAACAGAGCAGTAAAGACTTCAAGGCCTTCCTGCAGAGCACAGTGTAAATCTTCTCAGTCTTGTGGCAATTATTGTGGCTTTACTGGGCCTCTCTGGAGAGTGTCCAGACTGCTCCCTTCTGGCTGGACTTCCCAATGCTGGCTTTGGGCTCTAGAAGCTGTGTGGGCCATCAGGACAAGCCATCAAAGCCTTTACTGTGGGTTCTAAGAGCCAGCACTGCTCTTGGGGTAGATGCCATGCTGTGCCCTTGGCAGGTTGAGGAAGCTGTCTTTTTCCTCAGGAGGGCTCAAATCTGCTTTGGGTGTCTCTTTCTAAAGAGAAAACCAGTAAATCAGTCAATTCTGAAAGTGGTTACTTTGCTTTTACTGCCATAGCTGTAGGGCTTTTTTACATTTTTCTCCCTGAACCTGCTGAAAAGGGTCACTTATGCCCTCACTTTCCCTTTAGAGCTGAAGCCAGAGCTCACCATCCTCATTTATCTACTAGGCTTTGAGTGCTCTGCAGGTTAATACTGGGTTAATCCCTTGCATTTGTGCCAGCACTGTTTTGTGTGTGAGTGCATGGGGGAAGGAACCTCCATTATGGTGCTCCTTTGGGGTCAGCTGATGTAGCAGCGATGCTCAGCTTTTTAGCATTGGCTGTGTTTCTGGCCCAGTAGCCTGGGCCAGGTAAATGCTGAACCTTCCTGGTCAAGCAAAGGGATGGGGAACAGACAGTGGAGGTGATGCTGCTTATAGCCTGAGTAGCTGGTGTGCTTGTCTGGGATGTCTGAAGGGCTCTTCTCTTTCAGAGGGGGCTCCTTCCTGCTGTCAGTCAGGTTGTCTTTATCTCTGAGGGAAAAGCCTGTGCAGTGGCTTGTCTGCAGGTTCTGGTGTGTTGGTGTTAGAGGACAATGTATGGAAATCCACTGTGGATTTAGGGTATGTAAGTGCCTTTACTGAAAAAAAGGTTTTGCAGCCCTTGCACTGTTTCTCAGGAATAACAGTGCATCACCTGAGCAGGACACTAATTTTTTGTTTGTCACCACCCATGTTTCTGTGGGAGAGGCTTCCCCTCATCTTTCTGGAGCTGATAACATCATGGTGGCAGGGGCTGGCTGGTTTTGTGCGGATCCTTCACCAGCCTTTGTGGTTGTGTTACCACATTCCCAGCTTCCCTGGGAGTGGCCTGTGTCTCCTGAAGGATTGCTTCCATCTCTTCCCCAGTACCTGTTGGAGCTTGTTTAGCAATATGGGCTGTGCAGGTAGAAATAGCCAGGCCACATGCAAGGCTTGTGCTTCCATGAGGACACTCCAAGGCAGTTGGAATGAGAGTCTTGAAGATCATGATGGTTCACGGTGCCATCGTCTAGGACACCCAACAGTTGCTTACAGTGCTCCCTACAGCAAAGGAGTGCTGTCCCTACGGTCCCCTCAAGTGCTGCCCTGCCTGCTGAGCTGGGCATGGGGGGATAATTCAGCTTCACCTGCTTCTCTGTCTTTTTATTTTTGCTTTAGAAGTCAGGCAGGTGTGGGTGAAGTAATGTAGTTATGCCAACATGTTGAAAGCAGCCTGGCTTTCAGAGTGTGCTGTCTCCCGGCCCCAGATAGCTTTCATCAACCTTACATAGGTTAGAGATGACGCCACCAAAATCCTGACTCTTTAGCTCCTGACATGATGAAATCACCAACTGTGATTGCTGGAAGTCTTAGCACCCACCTGTTTTTTCCCCAGGGAGGAAATCCTTACAAATAGCAGAAGATGAGTTTAGCAAAATGTATTTCCGGGAACTGTGCTTGTGGTATTAATTTTTTAGATTTGGGAGCAAGGGATTCCTATTGGTAAGACTATGTCTGATGTCAGTACCGTGTGTGCTCACCCACAGAAACAAAAGTAAATAAAGCTTTTCATAAGTACAAGGTTGTTTCTCATGAATCCTGACAGTTTGTCTGCCATTTGGGGGGAATTTTGTCGGTCATTAGGATCTAAGTGCGATTCCAATCAGTTGGTCAGTCAAGTGTTACATCCCCATGTGTTTTTGCCTCTCTGTAAAACCAGCATTTTTAATGGCTTTTGCTTTAGCTAAATACTGGAAAAGTTAATCCCATCTATTTGGGATGGGATTTTCCTCTTGGTATATCCAAAACCTCATGTCTTAAGATGATCTGAGTTCCTGCAGGCTCTGCTTGTCCTAGGTGTCATCTTTCCTTGTGACGTGCTTGGAGGTGATACACATTCATGAGCTTCTGCCTCACAAACACTAATCTCTCACTCTGCAGCAGTCAGTGAATTTGGATCTGTGTTTGGCATGTTAGCATACAGGGAAGGTGAAACAAGCTGCTCCATCTCCAGCACAATTTACAAGGTTGTGAGTCATATACAAAACATACAGAAGTGTTCTGAAACTTGAAGTTCTGGTCAAATTGTTGTTCTGCTTTGAGATAGCCCAGTGTGAGATGGACCTGTCAGACTGCACCTGTGGACAGCTGTTTAGAGGAAAGGTTATTTAGCTGTGGTAGGAGGGTTTTGAGAAGCTTTCCATATATATTCACTCCTCCTTTTTACTTCTGAAGAAATTATTTCTCTAAGTCTTGAGATTTGCTACAAGAATTTGGATATATTTCACCCCCACTTGTTAATGCAGGAGAAGAGAGGATATTGTGGTTGGATCTACTACTAAAACATCTCTGACTTGAAAAGATTTTGCTTAGCTTCATCCAAAAATGCCCAGTTGATGACATGTAAACCTCCTCCATTTATTGAATCTGTTGGGAGGAGTAGAGTAGCATGTGGGGACCTTGTTCTCTCATGCAGTGATGAAATTTTGGTTTGACCTTATTGCTGAGTTTGCTAATTGATTAATTTTGATCATCACAGGATGTACAAATACACTTCAAACCGTTTCAAGACCCGTGCAGAGCAAGAGGTGAAGAAAGCAGAGCACATGGCGAGGATAGGTAAGTCGTCAGGGTGTGCATTCATCCGTTGTTAAGGGGAGGACTAAACCCTTGATTGGTGTGACCTGGTTGGCTGCCTCTGGGTCCACTGGAATTGCTCAGGAACTGAATTATTGCAGCAACTGCAGATGACACAGACTTATGTTCATGCAATGGAAGGAATGTACATTGTTCCCAGAGACCATTTCATCTGAGTAGCAGATGTACGGGATAACCCTTGGAGTCCCAGCCGTTTGCCCCCACTCCAGCAGAAGCCTGGCTGAGCCCTGTCATCCTGCAGTTCTTCTCTCACCTTTAAGATATTATGAGCTTTTGGTTGTGTTTTCATTCAGCACCTTTCCTGTTAAGGCAGTTAAAAAAGTAGATTTTTATTCTGTCACTTAATGTAAAGGGATTGGTCTGGATGTACAAGGGAGCCCTGGTTTGTTTGTTTTTAACTGTTCCAGGCATACCTTTTGCCCATCTAATCTTCCTTCCTGTTAAGTCCTGTAATCATCAGGGAAAACTTAGTTTGTCGTAATTAGATATTCAGCATATAGCAATCACACAAGCATATAAATACAGCATTAAACTGTATTATAACTGCATTAGATCTCCAGAAATTTAACACAAAAAGCAGCATCCCTCCCTAACCCTTGATGCAAAAATACCGTAGTGAAGGAAGAATCTTGGAAGTTGTAAGTGATTTATGACCTGTATCTTCTGATAGGTTTCATAAATCAACTACATAAATCACTTGGAGGCACGTGTCCTCTCTCCCTGTATCAGAGCTGCTTTAGGCATGTCTGTGTGTGGCTGCAGGTCATATATACAGGGATGGTGCTGCATTCAGCCTGTACAGCGTAACAGAGAGCAGTGTGATTGTGACCTTGCCCCAGAGAAAAGGAGCAGAGTGAAATGCTGTGAATTGCCATGCTCTCTGTTCTTCCTTTAGGAAGTACAGCCTGGCAAGATAGACTTGGTAAGATGAAGCTTAAGCAGATTTTATTGTGTGCCTCAATTCTCATAGGCGAATTTATTTTTACATTGAGTCCTATAGCTAGGGCAGGTCTTGAGCACACACTCCCATTGCTTTTCAAGAAGATGCAAAGAGCAGGATTTAGAGAAGCTTCTTCCCTGAAGCAGTCTGTGAGGCTTTCATGATACTTAGTAGTGGAGTTTAGTGTATGGCACTGAAAAATGGTGTCCATTGTTGTCCCAGTGCTGAGAACAGGTCCCAATGGCCCTAAAATGACACACATTTCCATCACCAAACGAGCCTGGTGCCTTTGGGTGTGCAGGGATCACTGAACCTGCAGTGTGCCCAGGGGGCCAAGATGGCCAATGACATCCTGGCCTGTGCTAGAAATAGTGTGGCCAGTAGGACCAGGGAAGTGATTCTTCCCCCTCCTGCCTAGTACTCAGCACTGGTGAGGCCAGCCCTCAAGTACTGTGTCCAGTTCTGGGCCCCTTATTTCAAGAAGGACATTGCGGTGTTAAGAGTGAGTCCAGAGAAGGGCAACGGAGCTGATGAAGCGTCTGGAGTGCGTGTCCTGTGAGAAGAGCTGGGGTGGTTTAGCTTAGAGAGAAGGAGGCTCAGGTAAAACTACCTGAAAGGAGGCTGTAGCCAGGTGGGGGTAGGTCTCTGCTCCCAGGCAAGTAGTCACAGGATGAGAAGACATAGTCTGAAGGTGCGCCAAGAGAACTTTAAGTTGGACATTAGGATTAATTTCTTCACAGAAGGGATCATTAGATATTGGAATGGACTGCCCAGGAAGGTGGTGGAGTCACCATCCCTGGAGGTGTTTAAGGAAGGACTGGATGTGGCACTTAGTGCTGTGGTCCAGTTGACATGGTGGTGTTGGTTACAGGTTGCACTCCATGATCTCAGAGGTCTTTTCCAACCTAATTGTTTCTGTGATTCTGTGAACTGGCCCAGTGCTTTTGGTGTGCAGGGATCACCAAACCAGCCCAGTGCTTCAGGGAGTGCAGGGATCGCTGAATGAGCCTGGTGCCTCTGTAGGAAAGAGGGTGCTGAGCAAAGGGCTTAGGACACTGTGGTGAAAACTCCCAGCTGACCTCAGACTGTTCCTGCAAGATTGGAGCACACATGTAGCCTCACATGGAGCCTCCAGGACTAAAACACACTCAGGGTATTATCCTCTGAGGCCTACATCTCATTGCTTTACTTGTAGAAAAATAGATTTAATCTACAGCACCAAGCTTTCTTGTTCTCCTGCTGGTAGAAATGATTACCTTCTCATGGTCTCCAGTACTCCAGAGGGAGCATCACCCAGGAATGATTTGCAGTTTGCTCTTTTAAACCCAGGAGTACATTGTGACAAATGGTGCGTCTCAGCTGAGCAAACAGCAGTTCCAGAATGCCAGATATCTGCCTACAAGGAATGTGTTGGCACCAGTCAGACTGAGAGGTTCCTGAGTCTCTGGAAGTAGCTTATGAGCTTGTGGAATCAAAACTGGATAACCAAAAACTAGCTGGGTGGGGAAGATGTATGAGCAGCAGTGACTATTGGTGGCATGGCTTTAGCATATCTAAAAAGAGCTATGGCTCAGGAGTGAAGACATACGTATATTTAAGATGAGGAAAAGCCACTTTTCATTCCCCAGGAACTAACTTCCTGCCTCATGCAATAAGCTTCCTAAGTGAGTGGGTGGACCTAGGAGAAAAGCACCATTCCTGGGCAAGGTGGCTGTGAAAGACCATCACCTGCTTTTTGTGTTCTTCTGAACTGAGACTGAGTACTGCACTGAGGCACCTTGGCATTGCTATTGCCTCTCTTCTGGAAATCCCCTTCCAAAGTTGGGAAGGCAAACAAATGGAAGGGGTGAGGAGTCATGCAGGTGTCAAGTCCTGGAAGCTAACAGCTCTGTGCTGCTCTAGGTATTATTTCAGATTATTTTGGTGTGTCCAGTGACGTGCTTGGCAGTGCCATGGGTACACCATGCCTGTTGTACCCTGGGAGGATGTGAATATGGGTTCCAGTTGCTGCGTGCTCACTATCCTGCATAGGACACGCATCTTTATGCCTTGGGGCCTCAGCCCTGTAACTGTATCGGTCCCTGTCAGCTGTCTCAGTTGTCACTGCATTAGTGGAGCAGGTTTGACCTGTGCCCTTCTGGGTTACGACTGTGTTCTTTCCATTAGCCACAAATATGTTTAGCCCACCAGCAACTTCCCTACAAGCTCTGATTGAAGTGGACCAAGTGCTTTAAGCAGCCTCCAGCCTCCTGTTGGCTTGATTTAGCCAGACTGTCTCTTGATGATGGCTAGTCACACAGCACAGTCCTTGGTAAGCAGCTGTGAACCCCAGAGCATGCTGCTGTGGGAATGAGGCAAAAAAAACTCCAACGGGACAATGCGTAGAAAGGAAAAGAGATTTGTGTTGTAGTCGTCTGAGTGAACTGACTGGCTACAGACTCCAGTTTCCTTCTGGCTGGCAACTGAGTGCTGCTTTTTGGAGAGGTACTGGTAATCCCTAGGAGCCAATTGCTATCCTGTCATCTTCTTGCTTACCTCATCCTATGTAAATCTTAGGCAAGGTCGTTCCTCCACTGGTGTGTTTCCTTGTTTCGAGTGTCTCACAGCCACAGTTTATCTCCCTATGAGGAGAACAGGGAGGGAAATGGCTTCTGGGTGTGCTGTAACCATGCTGCTGCACCCCCACTTGTGGGGGTGCAGGCATTGTTTGCCATGGCGTGAGCTACGCCATCCCTCAGCATGCACCCTTTGTATTGCCAAATTACAGAATCACAGGATGACTTGTATTGGAAGGGATCTTAAAGCTCATTTTGTCTGAAGTCTCCCTGAAGCCTTCTCCAGGCTGAACACTCCCAGCTCTCCCAGCCTGTCTCCAGAGCAGAGGTGCTGCAGCACTTGGAGCATCTCCGTGGCCTCCTCTAGATGCTCTCCAGCAGCTCCAGGTCCTTCCTGTGCTGGGCCCCAGGGCTGGGGCAACTCTGCAAGTGGGGTCTCACCTGGACGGGGCACAGGGGCAGAATCTCCCCTTCCCCTGCTGCACATGCTGTAGGATCAGCCCAGGTCATGGAAAGTATCTGGGGGCCAAAGCAAACAGCTGGAAAAGGTCCAACTCTCATGCACCAGCACCCCCAATTCCTTCTTACTCAGGAGTCCTCTCAGTCCATAATATCCTTGCAGAAAATGAGGTTTATTGAAAGAATCTTAAGTAATACAAGGGTGGTATGTGCCTATTGTCAGCATTCCTGTTTGCCTGGGAGAGAGGCAAAAAGGGGAGTTCCTTTTACATGGTAGGTTTCTTGCATGCGAGGATCACATGCAGGGTAGGTTTTCTGAATGCTGGGTCCTATGTAACGTGTAGCACAGATTTGTCTTTTTTCCAGGCAAAATTTAGCAATTATTAGAGATAAAAGCATTTCTGAGAGTAGTCCTTTCCCTTAATCTTTGCAAGAAAATTACCTCTTTGGAACTCCTTTTCAAGCCTGAACTTAGTCTTGGTTTTGTGAGAACCTTTCTCTGAATCACATTACCAAGCAGAGCAGGCAGGGCCACAGGGAATCCTTAGACTTTCCAGTTCCTTGTGGTCTTCCTCACAGATCCTTCCTTCAAATGTGCTTTTGCACAGTTTATCCCTGCTATTGTGCCAGTGTTGATTGTGACCTCTGAGCATGTTTAAGATGCCATGTCAGTGGGATCCTGTCATGTAAGGTTTGATTTTTGTACATTTTTGTGTTTCCTTTGTAACTTTGTACACATCAGTGCAGCAAAGGCTCTCTGGAGTTGCTCTCTTTGGGTGAATGCCTGACGATGCCTGTCTGTGCCAAACGGCTGACAGCATCCTTGTCCCTGTATGTTTCAGCGGAAGAGAAAGCTCGTGAGGCGGAGAGCAAAGCCCGTGCCCTCGAGTTACGCCTCGGAGGGGATCTCACGCGGGAGTCCAGGGTGAGCCTTGTGTTTTTGGCAGCATGTTGTGTTTTGGGCACCAAGGGATGTTTGGAGCACTGGCGGTGGAGTGATGCTAACTGGGCAGCAGCCCATGGCAGCATGTCGTGTGCTGGTTAAGCAGGTGGTGGCTACAGTCAGCAGTGAACTTCCAGCAACATTTAGGCATCTCCATGGCTTCATCACCACTGGATGTGTTTCACCATCTTCACATGGTGTGCAGCCCAAGTGAGAAGTGTGCTGGCATTCCCCTGCCTACACACCCAATATATCCTGCATGGGAAGGTGACCTCCAGATTCCAGGTGCTGTTTGCTGACAGCCTCTGTTGCAAGTGGCCCAGGGAACAGAACTAGAGCTACGGGCTTTTTGGCTGTTCCCTGCTGCCTGTGCAGCTGTCTCTGTGGCATTTGGGCAGGGGCTTTTGGAGAGGGCTTCTTTGCTTCCTTCCAGTGGGACTGTGGCTTTGAGGGGCAAGGCTGAGCCCTGGAGCCAGGAGTTGGGAGGAGGGCTGGCAGGGACACCAGAAAGGTCAGCAAGTAACACCAGTTTAAAATCACTGAGGTTCCTATTGGTATGTAATGGAAACAATAGTATCCAAGTGCCCTGGATGTTTCCTTGTGCTCCAGTGGCACTGTTTTCAATTTCCTTAATCCTGTTTTTACATGTAGACATTTTCCTCCAAGCAGCTGTGTAGCTGCTTAAACAACCTAGCATAAGTTTGCCCTACATGTGGAGCCACACTGGTTGTCACTGTCTACCAGTTGTGACTTCTTTACATTTAAAACATTTCTCAGCTCTTCCTGAAAGAGCAGAAAATCATAAATTGAGTGAATTTTATGAATTTCCCAGCTTGACTATGCAATGCCTGTTTGCAGGTGACATTGCGTCAGGTCCAGAACTCGGCCATCACCATGCGGCGGGAGGCTGACGTCAAGAAAAGGATTAAGGATGCAAAGCAGCGGTGAGTGCAGGGGCTTCCAAACTCTGGAGTGCCTAGGTTGTTTGCTCCAGGTGCTCATATAGCTCTCCTGTTTTGCATGTAATTTCTGTTCACCTCAAAGCTTAAATATCCATGGGCGTCTTCTATGCCTGGGCTGTTAAATTGAGCAGCTGGGGCACTATTCTGGTTACCTCTCTGTGTCCCTGCATTCGTCACTGGTGATCAGAAGCAGTTCAGAGGATTATGCTTTTCCACAGCATTGTACTTCATTCAGAAAACAAAAATCCTGAAAGATGTGTATAATAGGACGGCTTCTGTACTAAGCAATCCCTGTTGTCTTTTGGAAAATTCTTGAGTTACAGAGGATGTCCTAGGACAGTTTTTTGCTGTTTCCCTGATGCTGGGTGCATCAATGAAAGAACTGCTTTCTGGTTTACAAAAGCTGTGTAAGATCAGGTTGGATCTGAATCCAGACAATAGGACAGCTTCTAAATTTCTAGTAAGTAAATCCCTGACTTTTGATCCACCACTTCATTTTCCATGGTTTAGATGATAATTTTACTTCCTGTCCTCTCTGATAAAAATGAGGAGATGTCCTTTTTGTTTTGTAGATGAGCACATGCTATTTCTTGAAGTATAAGGCTCTACATTCTTTTCCAGAAGTTAGTAAAAGAAAATTAATCCCTGAGATGGGTGTTTTGCCACACTTGCTCATGCTCTTGAATCATGGTTTTCTACCTCAGTGAGCTGAGACCAAAGGGTCACATTCCAGCCCAGCAGTTGACAGTGTTCAAAACCCCACTTGGCAAAGGTTGAGATTTGAAATTACTGAAAGCTGCTATTTCAGGTGTTTTCCTAGGAATGTACTACAGTCACCTGTTTTAAATGAAGTTGTGTCACAGGGTACCATTGCATCTGTGTGAGGGATGATGGCCTTAAACAAAAAATTAGTAGGAATTTTATTTAATTTTGGTATTTATTTTGAAAAGTTTCACCAGTAAGACAGACTCAGATCTCATATCTGCAGGTGATCATTGTGTAGGGTTCATGCATGCATGGTTCAGGTCTTCCTAATATTTTATATTAGTAGACAGTCAACAGAACATTTTAAAGAATTCCACTATCTTCAGCTAACCATTTAAGCAGAAGTCAAATTCTTCATGAAGATAAGGTACATAACTGCAAAGGACTTGATGGGGGCAGGTGGGGAATATATAGCAGGTCAAAATTGAGAGGGGTGCGCAGGACCATGGTATAGGCTCTGCCTTGCAGTAGTTTGGACCTCATATTTGAGGATACCTTCATCCTGAGGCTGAGAATCCTTATGAAAAATCCTCAGCATGGGTATCAGGGAAGCTGTGGAACCTGATTAATTTAGTATGTTGAAGAGCAGGACTTGTTTGTGAGACACAGGGAGTTTGATTTATGGCACAAAGAGATGAAAATCTCAAGGCCTTTGGCCTTAATGGAGATAGAATTCTTGGTAACCAAAGATTCAGATTGAGAAATCCATATGGACTCACAAACATACTCGAGGCCAACTTTTGTTGGAGTCATCTGCTGCATAGATAAAGGAGAAATCCTGAAAATTGGTATCCTGACATTCCAGAAAAAAAGCTCTGCTTGGGCTGTATGTTGTATCTTCCAGCTTTGAACTTAAGGAGCAGCCTTGTGAAATTTGGCATTAGGAGAACTTTCTAGGATCAGAATATCAAGACTGTAGTTTTGTATTGAAATCTGAATTTCCATGCTTTATCTAGAAAGGGACATATAGCTGGAAAATACAAACAAAAATAGCATGGGACAGGACCAGTCTGGATACAACAGCGCTCTCATAAAACTAATTCACTGAATAAAAACATCTGAAGTAAAAACCAGAATCTGTTCTGATGGAGAAAACATATTCAAATGAAAAAATATCTGTCCAGCCTAAATTAGTATTTGTATTGCAGAGTTTTTGTATTGTGTTCATATTCAGTTGTAATGCTCTTTCAGCAAATATTTTGTATTTTTCAGAGGTAGCAGTTTAATGCTCAAGGGTGCTGGATTTCCATGTCCTCTCTCTCTAAATCAGCAAATAGTATGCTTTATTTCCAGCATCCCTAGAGGCTCTGTTTTGTCTCCTACAGGGCACTGAAGGAGCCCAAGGAGCTGAATTTTATCTTTGGGGTGAACATTGAGCAGCGCGAGCTGGATGGCATGTTCATTTATAACTGCAGTCGGCTGATCAAGATGTATGAGAAGGTGGGCCCACAGCTGGAGGGTGGCATGTGAGTCCTGCAGATTTTTCTGCAACCTTTGCTTAAGCTTGACACATTTCTATATCTAACTTAGGCTGTGCAATGACCATGTTTTGCATTAATCATTCTTCATGAGCCTGAGGCCTGCTCATTTTGTCAGCCTTCAGTTTGCATTCTGACAAATAAGTTATATTTAATACTGCCTCATATTTCCCTGTTTTCTTGATAGAGAGTTCTTTGCACAAATTTTAGTCATCCCTGCAGCAGTATGAAGTGCTTGGCATTTGGTGCTGATGAGTGCTGGTAGTACTAGTGCCTCATTCTAGAGACTAGCAAAATAGGTCTTGACAGCAAGTACAAATATTTGAGCCCATCTTACATTTTGCATGACAGTTCAGGTTGCCAGCCTATCAGTTTAATCTGTGTTCCTCTGTGTCACTCTGTGTCCCTCTTCCAGGGCATGTGGAGGAGTGGTAGGCGTGGTGGATGTGCCCTATTTGGTTCTGGAGCCAACCCATAATAAACAAGACTTTGCTGATGCCAAGGAGTATCGACACTTGCTGAAGGCCATGGGAGAGCATTTGGCTCAGTATTGGAAGGATGTTGCAATAGGTAATGAAGCTTCACAATTACCAGGGTCTGGAAGGAGAAATTTGGGTGGCTCGTCGTCAGCCAAAAGTGCAGATGTTGATTTTGTGATAATGGCTCCATATTGAGCAGGATGTGGTTTGTTTTCCAGCCCAGAGAGGTATCATCAAGTTCTGGGATGAATTTGGTTATTTATCAGCAAACTGGAACCAGCCTCCATCTAGTGAACTGCGCTACAAGCGCAGGAGAGCCATGGAGATCCCCACCACAATTCAGTGCGGTGCGTCTGATCCAGCTGCTTCTCTCTGGGGAATGGGAGGGACACTCCTGGCTGCAGATGAGGACAGTTAAATGCATAGGAGATTTGGGATGGACTATCATTAGCCCTTCCTAGGGCCTGTCTTCTCTGCAGTTTGCCTTTGTCTGCACTCAGTGGTATTCTGTGACATCCTGGCATAAGGCTCTTTCCTTCACAGTTCACTAACTGATCTTCACAACTGATCTTCTGACAGAGCAGGGCAGGTATGGCCAGTAGCAGTGTTGAGAGCAGGCTTAGTAATGTCATATGAACTGGAACTCACCAAAGGCACTCATTCCAGCACCAGAATAAGATCTGAAACGTCCTCGCAGGCAATGGGAAGTGGCCAAGTAGTTTGTACCCTGATGCACTGGCCAGCTCTGTGTCAGCACAGAGGGAGCCTTCTACAGTTACCTTGGAATTCAATGCAAGTTCTCTTCTGTTCACATCTAAACAGCTCTGGCTAAGCCCTTGGTAGAGTAATGGGAAGCTCCACACTATCACTTTGTCACCTGGTAGAGGGTCACCAAACTCCCTTATTTTCTCCCTGGGACTTGAGGATGTGGTTGTAGGAAGGAATGTGAGGCCATTCTTGTGGAATTATTTGTTAGGCTCTTCTGCCTTGATGGTTGTCTCAGTCTTTTCAAGGTTCTTCTGAAGGAGGAGGGGCTTTGCTCTCCTTCTTGTCTTCCCTTGTTGCTATCCTTCCAGAGCCTGATTTAAGGACATTTGGATTTTCATGGCAGAACTTGATTTTGTGAAGCTGTTGGTTTCCTGGTAGGCTAGCAATACTCTGGAAGACAAATTTGTGTTCCTGGTTCATCAAAATTTTAATAGAATTTTTTTAAAGTGGATATGTCTGTGATTTGTGTTACTTTGGTATAATTGAGAGACAGTCTGGCTGCTGGGCTGAGCTATGATGTCTGGACTGGCTGTTCAATTCATTTTTTATATGTCATAGTTGCGGCAGGAGTGTGAGGTCCTCTGGTGTTGGTTGGTGCCAGGCTTCATTGCATTTGAGGGTTTGTCTTTGAGGGTTTCATTCAAGCATTTTGTGAGCACAAAGAAATAATTGACTCAATATATTCTGTGACTGTCTCACTTGTTTTTGGCCACTTACTGTTGTTGGTGTGGTCCTTGGGCATTAAACGGGCTATGGGAAAAAATGATATGTCTCAGGCTGTGTATTTCTAACTTGCAAAGTGTGTGTCTGACAGATGTCTGTCTGAAGTGGCGGACTCTCCCGTTCCAGCTGAGCTCAGTGGAGAAGAACTACCCTGATAGCTGGGTGTGCTCCATGAACCCTGATCCTGAACAAGACAGGTAAGAATCAGTTCATATTAAGACTTTTCTGCAAGGTGCTTTATCTGTACATTTGGAGCTTTTTCCTGGTCGTCTATTCTTTGAAAACAGTTGGAGGCATTCTGTACCTTTAGGTTGTACTCACAGTCTGTGAAAATGCAGCAATGGCAATTGTATAGGGACCTGAATGCTGAGTGGGCGTTTGCAATGTGCAAATTGCAGAGGACATCCTCAGCAAGTGACAGGTGACACCAAACTGGGAGGAGCAGCTGACAAACCAGGCAGTCACAGATCCCTCCAGAGGGACCTGCAGGTTGCAGAAATGAGCCAGTGGAAACCTATCCTGACATTCAACTAGGAAAATGCAAAGTCCTGTCCTTAGAGAGGACAGCCCCAGCACTGGTGTGTGCTGTCCATCCCAGAGCTGATCAGGCTCAGGGCATTCTCATCAATGTATAGAAACATATAAAGGCAGGCTGCAAAGAGGACAGAGCCTGGCTCTTCCCAGTGGTGCCCAGTGGCAGGACCAGACACCAGGAGCACAAACTGGAATGCTGGAGCATCCCTCTGCACATCAGAAACACTTTTTTCCCTGTGAGGGTGACCAAATCTTGGCCCAGGTTTCTCCATCCTTGGAGATATTCCAGGATATGGTCCTAGGCTCCTGGTGCTGGGTGGCCCTGCCTGAGCAGGGTGGAACCAGGTAGACCCCAGATAGCTGCCTCTAGCCTATCAACCAAGTGATATGGTGAAATTTGAATAATTGGTTGTTTTTCTGCACTGACACCAGAAATACTATTATAGGTTTAGATTATATTAATTTTGCCATGGGCAGGATAGATCCCCAGGGGGATTGGGATCTTTGCACTTGCCCAAGTCCTTTCTGCCTAGAGACACCCACAGTTTCACCTACACCCCTATACCCATCTCCTTCAGCTGGGAGACTCACCCATGTCTCTAGTGATCAGCTCCTGTAGGTCACCCTTAGACATCCCCTCCCCTGCCCCCAGGTAACCTTCTGGTTAGCTTCTCTGGCCTGACATTCCTGTGGCTCATGTTCATTCACTTGCCTGTAGTCACAGCAGCTGGTGGCACTTAGGCACATGAGTCACTGGGACCGATGGTCCCGCTCCAGCTGCTGGCACTTGCACCCCAGTACACAGGTACGCATGCGGAACAGAGGCCCTCATCTAGGAAAGGGGGAGACACGGAGGTTAGTACACAGAGGTGTACTGACCAGCCAAAGGTTTATATGCCTGCCTCTTGTTGTAGTGTTTTTTTCCCATATTTGTTCTTCCCAAATAATCTCAGTCCTTTACTTGCTTTTGGTTCCTCGTGTTGGTCCAAAAGATGTTTCAGAGGGTTGCCCCCATTGACCAGACACCGGGGCTGAGGCAGCCGTAGGACAGTCTTGGCAGGACCCCAAAAGGGGTTTCTGTTCCTCTGAAAAGATTTGCATTCCACAATTCCCAAAAAGTCCAGTTCACATCCCCTGAGCTGCCTTTGGACCTCTGGGCTTGTGGAAATGGACCCTAGATGGGCTGGTAGCTTCTGGGATGGCAATTCCTGGGATGGCCTGAGGGTAGCCATGGAAGGGTGTTATTCAGGTCTCCTCACCTGCCATTATATTTGTGCACTTCTGTCTGCAGATGGGGTCTTTATTGTATCACCTACCAGGAACTTGATTTACTGATGAAAGAATTTAGATTTTTTTATTTGCAATACCTTGAAAATTGGGGGTGGGTGGCTGCTTTTCATGTGAGAACATGTTGAGGTGTTGTTTGGAGTGGGTCCCAGTACCTCTGCAGTGTATGCTGTACCATCCTACATCCCCCATGCAGGAAGCTGAGAAAGGGCAGGTGGGACACTTGGCACTGGTGAGCCAAACTTCTGGTCATTTTAGCTTTGAAAGGGATCTCAGGAGTCTTACTCTGGGAGAATAAATAACTCCAGGACATTTTTTGATTAAGTAGGCTTACATGTGCTTTCCAGCAGTGAGTGCAGTTGCGTCCTTTACGTGGAGCAGAAGTTTCACCAGCACTCCTCTGGCTTTTGGCTGGGGCAAATTCCAGGTGCTGCACTGTTGGATCCTTGTGCAGAGTTTGGATGCCTTCTTATCTGTGTCCTGACCATTACAGATATTTGTAGTGTCTGAAGGATGACAGGATTTGAGAAGCACATGGGTGGCATCCTCAGGTTTGTGTACTGTGAGGCTCTGTGCAGGGTCTCATCCAGCCAAATTGGAAATGAAGCAATGTCAGAGCAATGTCGGGTGTTGAGACACTCCTGGCATCAGAGGTCATATGGTAGTTTTGGCTGCCTCGGCACAGTGTCTACTATTGGCACTGAGCTGTTCTCTGCCCTTCTGCTTTGTCCACCTACACTTCAGTGGCTGCTCGTGGTGTGGTGTTCCTGATCATGGGAGCTGAATGCACTTCTCAGTGTGTGTCATGGGAAGCAGTTACTCCCTCCAGTGCCACTGTCTGTGTTGATGTCAGCACCAGGTGCCACCATCGCTCACTTTATTACAGAGAAGGCAGTGTCCCTGTTTCACACTGTGAAGTAACGTCAGGCTTGCTTGCCTCAATTTTCCTATCGGATATCCAGTTGGATCCCAAATGTCATTTGAATGGGTGGCTGAAGCACCAGCCAAAGATGTGTGTGTCTCAGAGCTCCCTGAGCACTGTCAGAGTCTTGGTTTTAGTCCATTCTGACTACCAAGATAAAATACATTTGTTCAGATTTGCTCCCTCCAGTGATGCAGTCTCTGGGTTTGGATGCCATGAGTAGTCTGAATTTTTCTTTACACAGAGCTCAAAGTGCTTTTGTTCTTTACTGTGCTGTAAGACACAGCTTGGCAATGCTTCCAGCCTTGCCATGAGCTGGAAGATGCATTTCTGTGCTGAGAAACCTGTTTAAGGTGCCACTTGTTCAACTTTATCTTTGGGAACGGCAGGTTTCATGTCAGGTAGTCATTTTGCAGTGATGATACACACTTCCTTAGCCAAGGAAGTAACCATGAAAAGTGCATCAGCAGGGAAGAGGCTGATGGAGGAACTGCTGCTTGTGCTCCTTCTCACTCACAAAACTGATCAGAGTGTATCTGGTAGATAGAGATCTTGATAGAATCATCTGTCCCCAGCTTCTTGGAGCTTTGAGCGTTCTACAGTGAGAGCAGGGTTCTCCCTTTACTAGTAAGACTCACATCTGCAGGTTACCAGCTTGGTTCCAGTGCAGAGTGAGATCTGCTGGATCTCTTGGGTTGTAAAAGGGCTGTCTGTTGCTTTTCTGTCTCAAATCATTCTTCCATGACTTTACCCCAGCATCGCTGATCCTTGTCTGCCTTGTCACTCTGTTTGGTGACAGGAGATGGGCCTGGGCTCAGTCCCCTCTTCCTCCTCTGGCAGTGCTCCTGAGGGCCAGCTGCTCATCCAGCACATCCAAGGTGATGCCAGTCCATTTGAGAGAGTACTTCCTACCTCTATTTTCCTTCTCTCTCAAGGACTCTTCCAGAATTCTGCACCTGAGAGGACCTGGAAGAGTAGGATACTCACCACTGTTGTAGGCCATGGGCTGAACAGCCACAGGAAAGCAAAGGACAAAGGAAATAGCTACAGGATATTGTAAAGGACACTGCCTGGCCTTGAGTGGCAAGGCGGAAGGCATCTGAGACTGGAAGGCTTGTGGTAACATCTTAGCCATGGGTTTCTGGTACTGTGCTTTCCTTTATGAAGGGAGAGAAGTCTGTAGAAAGAAGAACTGATATGAATAAATAAGCTGATAGGAAGGAAAATCGCTGAAAAAGTCTGGAGTACAGATGCAGTACAGAAGCTGTCACAACTGTCACAGTTCCTGGGCTCTGAATTGGTGATTTCCGCGTAAATGCCTTTTTATTAGCAACTATGCTTTTGATCCTTAATTCATATATCTTTTCCAAGATGAAAACCACTGCTTTTGAGATTGTGACTACTGCAGAAAGGCAAGTGGCTCTCCTGCTGCATTTGGAATGGGATGTTGGGATAATCCTGTGTGAGATGATACAGGTTCTGCTGTCCTTGCTGAGGTTGTCTTGCCTTCCCTCCGTGCTAGATGTGAGGCTGCAGAGCAGAAGCAGAAGGTACCACTGGGAACTCTAAAAAAAGACTTGAAATCAAATGAGGAAAAGCAGAAACAACTGACAGAGAAAATCCGCCAGCAGCAGAAAAAGCTGGAAGCTCTGCAGGTGAGTCTGGAGGTCTCCAGCTAAGCAGAGCAAGTGTGATGGACTTCTGTGTGCAAAGGGCTGCTGCTGAGTCTGAAACCATCTATGCGCCTTCATGGGGCTGGGGCTATTGTGATAACAGAAATTTACCATCTCAGCTTGCATTTAATTTTCTGTTGGGAAAATGGAAATGACAGCTGAAGGGATGTCTTTTGAAGGACACAAAACACACCATATAATTGTTGGGTTTAGCCTGGAAAACTGCTGGGATGGGTTCAGGCAGCCCCTGGCAGCTTGTAAACATGACCTTTCTGATTTGTTTTTTTTTCTTGTTGTTGTTTTGTTTGGTTGTGTTTTTGTTTTTGTTGTTTTTTTTTTTTTTTTTTTTTTTTTTTTTTTTTTTTTTTTTTTTTTTTTTGTGGTTTTGTTTGGTTGGTTGGTTTTTTGTTTGTTTTTTGTTTTGTTGGTTTTTTTTTTTTGTAGAAAACCACTCCAATTCTATCTCAAGCTGACTTAACGAGACTGCCTCTGGAAGTGACTACACGGCCTTCAAGGGAGGTAAATTGGATCCTGCTGTAGCCTTTTTACTCTTTTATGCTTCCTTAGCTGTTCTGAACAGCAGTTCCCCACTCTTGTACACTTCTTCTCTCTCTACCCTCCTTTGTTTCAGCACACCCGAACTCAGCGCCCACGATCTCCTCCTTTGCCTGATGTAATCAAGAATGCTCCCAGCAGGCCACCAGGATCTTCACCTCCTCACAAGTCCTGCACTCACCTGAAAAAGAGCTCTTTAGATCGTCCAAATACCAGCTCCCCCAAGCTAGCCAGCAGGCTCTTCAAGGAGGAGGCCAGCACTTCCAGGACACACCATCACACTGTGACAGCTGGGAAGTCCAACAGCACTTTAAAAACTCTTGCCAAACCAGGTACAAGCATGAAGTCGCGCTCTGGCCAACAGAGCCCCAAAAGCTCACGTGAGACACCCAATCCAAAAGCAGCCAAGGTGCCAGCAGTAAGGAAATCTGCCTCTGGCAGATGTTTACAGGTAAGAATCAATGGGATGAAACCCCTCAGCTCTTCACCCACTGTCTTGTAAGCCTATCTGTTCTGTATTGTGATCTGTGCACTGTGGGCACTGCACAGGACAAAAGAACTTTACTCTTGGGTTAGGGTGCCATTTATACCCCTTGAGAAGACTGGTCTCATCTCTTTCCTGTTAGACCAGATTGTTTCTCCAGGAAAAAAATGTGTGGAGTGGTGGGGTGAGTGAGTGTTTGCATGATGATGTAGCACCTCTAAAATCTTCAAGAAAAGCTCATTAACTACCAAATTAAATAGTGGATGTTGGTTTTTTAAATTTTTTTTTGGGGGGGGGGTATTTGTTTTTTTAACTTGGCTGCAAGAAGGTTTTGGTTGGAAGCAGGCTGGAATTAATAGCTTGTTTGCTTCCTTCAGGCCTCCAGCACTCGAAAGAGGGCCTTGAACATCCCAGAGGATGGCTCTGAGGAGGAGGGTGAGCCCAAAAAGGAGAGGACAAAACGAGGAAAATTTTTGGCAGTGAAAGAGGAGAAGGATTCCAATGAGGTGGTGGTAGAGGTAAGAGTGTGCTGGTTTCCCCAGCAAAAGGTACTTGTCAGGTGTTTATAATCTTGATGGGAGGTGACTAATGTGAGCTCTCTCTGCTCCCAGCTCACAGACAGTGCTGGAGAGGAGGAGTTGTTGGAACTGAAGAAAGCACAGAAAGGTAAGAAATGAGCCTTTGGGCTGCCGCCAGTATCTGACGTAGAAAAGAACTGTAGTACCAGTCAACTGTATGATTTCATTAATGAGATTTTAAAATAAAAAATAGCGTAGATTTGAATTCCAAACCCCAAGATTACTCTGACTTGCATGAAAAATTTTGGTTGAGAACCCTTTGATTAGACCAGTGGCAATTGTGGCACGGATAGGTCTGTGATCGATGGTTGTGTCATGTTGTCAGGGGTGGGGCTGGGCTGCAGAGTGTACCTGTTGCCATGTTCACCCATCCTGAGTGGATCATGCAGCCATGTCAGCTGGAAAATGCTCAGGACTGTATCGAGATCTGCTGCACTGCTGTGAGAGAAGAGTGACTGGGAGAGCCCAGGAAAGGTAATAGCTGGGGTGGTACTGCACCATCTGCCAGAGCAGGGCATCTTTTCAGCATGCTTCCAGGGAGCTGTCTGGAAAGTGGCCCACTAGGGACATGTGGTAAATTTTCCTAGACCCATCAAGAGACTGTAAAGCCAATGTCAAACAGCTTGGAGTACAGGAGAAATCTCCCTTCTGGAATTGCCAGCTCATTTCCATGCATCTTCATGTTTCTCAGCAGGAGCTGACCTGTGTGCCCATTGTGTTTTGATGGTGTGTGTACTGTTTGAGGGCATTGTCACAGGCGTGCTCCGTGCTGAGGTGCCTGAATCTCTAGAGTTCCTGTGGAATGTGCTTTCCAGCAGCTGAATGTTTACAAACACCTTTGCTTCCCTCTCACAGATAAGGGGCTGCACGTGGAAGTGCGTGTGAACAAGGAATGGTTCACAGGGCGTGTCACAGCAGTGGAAAGGGTCAGGCATGCAATCCGGTGGAAGGTGAAGTTTGATTATGTACCTACAGACACCACACCAAGGGATCGCTGGTAACTATCTTGAGCTACTGAATTTTGGAGGCTTGGGGTTGTTTTTGGGAGGAAGGGCCTGTTTTATTGCCATAAATACTGAAGACAAATATGCTGCTGTCATGTCAGGAAACACGTGAGGTCAGGACTGTCCAGGGCTTCATAAGGAATGGGCATGACAGACTCCATCAGTCTGTCATTCTGATGCCAGCCCTGGAGGCAGCTGTTGTGTATGTAGAGGTCTGTGTGACACTTAGGTACAGGTTCTGCTGAAACTGTTAACTGTGTTTCAGGTATGTCCAATGTAAAAAAAGATTCCTGACATTCCCTTAATTCCCTTTTTCTCAGGGTAGAGAAGGGCAGTGAGGATGTAAGGCTTATGAAGCCTCCCTCTCCTGACTACCAGGCTCCAGACACACAGCAGGAAGAGGAGGTGGTCATGGCTGAACCTTCTACCTCAGATTGCATCAGAATCGAGCCTGACACCACTGGTCCCAGCAGCAGCCAAGAAACAGTTGACTTACTAGTCCAGATCCTTCGGTGGGTTCACTGCAAATCTTGTGAGCTCTGCAGTCTGATTGCTTCAGTCTGTTAAACTCCCAGCTCTGGCTTTGCCTTTTGTTTTCCTGCATAGGAATTGTTTGCGATACTTCTTGCCTCCAAGTTTTCCAATCTCCAAGAATGAGCTGAGTTCCATGAGCTCAGAAGGGTTGTTGGCATTTCCCCTGGTGAGTTCAGTACTTCTAGAAAAGTAAGTTTATGTGTTTTCCCCACACATACTCCATTCTTGTGGCAAATGTGCATCTTGATAATGCAGGAGCGCACTCTTGAAAAAATAATTTGGATCCTTGGCAGACTAACATAGCTGAGGAAAAGAATGAGAGCTCTGAGAGATGCCTTGGGTCTTGTAAGAGTTGTCTGAGGATTTTTTAAATTACCATGCAAGTGTGTGGGAATGCTGTTGTCTGCTACTATCTTAAATTCTTAACCATTGTTGTTAAACTTCTAAAAAAGAGAGACCAGGTTACAGGCTTGTAGAAGCAGGAGGTAGACATATCTGCTTGTTTTGCTCCCAGCCTTATAACTTATCTGGAGACAATCTTATAAATAATAACAAATAATTATCCCCAGATTCACAGAATATTCTGAGTTGGAAGGAAGCCACGAGGATCACTGAGTCCAACTCCTGGGTAAATGGCCCATACAGGGTTTGAAGCCACAACGCTAGTGTGGATTCAATCCCTTTATAGGCCATTTACTTTAATGTGAGAGAACATGGAAGTAAACCCCTTCCAACTTCCCCTGGAGAGCAGGTTGACTGCCAGCAAGTCAGCTGCACGCTTTAAGACTTTTGACCTCTGTTTATTTGAGCACAGGACAGGTGGGACTGAGCTTCCACCAGCAGCCTGGTACTAGGAGGAATCTTACCTGGTACTAGTGCTGGCTGGAATGCAGGGCAAGGGAACTGGCCTCTCTTACTTTTTCCTTCTCCAACATACCACCAAGAGAGACTTTTCCAAGGAGGCACATGTAAAAAGCCACCTGCAGATGAGCACATGACCAAAGCCAGTTCTGTTTTGCACTCCCAGACTTGGCAGTGTGTGTATTGGCAGTCTCTCTTGTCTCCTCCCCTTCTATTAAATCTGGCATCTGCTGGCATTTGCTGGAGTTACTATTCCTGCTTCTTCCATGGGACACCTTGGTTGTGTCTGGGGCTTTTGGTTACTGTAGCTGTCCCTTTACCTTGCAGTGAGAGGCTGTGATGTCTGAGTGATCTGTACCAAGGATACTCACAGTTTACAGGAGATGTCAGGCCTACAGCATACCTGTGGGTTCATGCCTTTTAAAGAACACTGCACCCTTAATCTAAATTCAAGCAGCTTTGAGGGCAGTTCTGGTATTGGAAGAATGTGAAAAGCTGGGTGAATTCTGTGCTGGCTGGTATAGGGAAATCAGATATAAATACGAGTGTGGGCAGGGTGTGCAGGGGCACATTGCAGGGAGGATTTGATCATGGGGGCCAGGAGTTTGAATCTTCTACAGCGTGTGAGTGCTCATGTTTTTGTGATGCTTGATGCTTTCTCTTAACATGACATCTGTTGTGTTTTGTCTACTACAGAAAGAATATTTTAAGCAGTATGAGGTGGGTCTGCAGAACCTGTGCAATTCATACCAGACACGTGCCGATGCCCGGGCCAAAGCCTGTGAGGAAAACCTCCGGAACTTAGAAAGGAAGCTGAGGGAAACAGAGGAGAAACTGCAGAAGTTGAGGACTAATATCATGGTCCTTCTACAGAAAGTGCAGGAGGTGGGTGAGGAGTAGCAGCAAATCCTGAGCTGTCTCAGAATAGCCTGGCTCATCCCCTCCAGGCATTACAAGTGTTTTACTCCAGTGTCTCACTGGGCTCCAACTTCCTCAGTTGGGAACAGCTTGGGCTGTCACTACCCACACTTGGGATCCAGGCCGTGGCAGTCTGATGTGTGTTATTTCTCACAGAATGATTTCTCGTGGTGTATTTCTCATGTAATGCACAGGTTCTGTTTGTTCTCTGTTGTGAGGCTGCTTGAGAATTTCCCCAGGCACAGGCATAGACAGTGCCCATCAGGGAATTTTTGCCACAATCTTGGGCAGATTCTGAACTCCACATACAGAAATGCAAACCTTTAAACAAACAATATAGAAAAAGTATTGTGGAGAAATTGATACATTAGTTATACTATTAAATTAAAATAGAAAATATATAATTAAAACATTTAAATAAATAAACTAACTTTAAACTAAAAAACTACTTCAATAAAATCAGGATCAACCTGGAAAGGCTACTGAAAGCATCTGGAAGCAGTTTCTCCCTGTTAGGAAAAAGTGTTAAATCTAAAAGAACCCCAACCAAACCTGCCTCGACCAAAATCAGTACAGTAAATCCATCACTTGAGTATGTTGTTTGAGCATCAGGTGCTGATGGGTTTCCTGTGTTGTCTTTGGATGCTGACAGGGAAAGCAAGGGATGCTGTCACTGCAAGCTGTCAGCAGCTGGAGGGTGCTGGAGGTTGAGGCATAGAGGTTGAGCAGGCCAGATGTAACAGAGGGTGCTAAGCTGCTCTGACTCTTCTTTTCTTGTGCTGTTCCTCAGTGTTCACTTCTCACTGGTATTCCTTGTTGTTTTGGTTTCAGGACATTGATATTAATACAGATGATGAACTGGATGCATATATTGAGGACCTGATCATGAAAGGAGATTGAGCAGCTCCAGTACAAGTCCTGGAGAAGTGCAGAAGAGCTGGCTGCTGCAAAGCGAGATGTGAATCTCTGTGCGGGTGGACTGAGGCAGGTGATGAGGAGAGAGTTTTTTAGACAGTGCTCATGTTGGTGTACAACTTGTTCCTGTGGCTGTACATGAGAAACATTTGTGCTGTTGGCAGGAAAGTTTTTAACTTTGTAGTTCTCTGAATCTCTTCCTTTTGTTTATAAATATTTATTTTTAAAAGAAATGGGAACTGTGCCTGATACAATGGGTGTTTTTAGTGATGTAGAAGTGTGAGTACCCCTTTTGCAACTCAAGTATATTCATATGCTGAACCTGGGAGCTCGGAGCACCCTGCTTAGCTTACTGGTTCTCCAGCAAAAACCTGGCAGCAATTAAAAAATAAGCCTTGAGTTGTGGCAGAGGGTGTCAGGCTTTTTTTGTGGAAGATACTGAACTTGAGGTAGAGAAAGCAAAGCCATGAATTGGAGCTATAGAAAGGAGATGTCCATTTATGAGTGTGAGTAGACGGGATGGAACTTTGGTGGAACTTGGAAATTTGGCAATGGCACCTGTAATGAGCTTCCTGAACAGGAGGTTGCTGCAAGTGGGTGAAACTGCCACCATGGTAATAGCTAAGAGTCTGAGGGTCCTTCTAGAAGAGGATCACCTCCTGGACTGCTCACAGTGGGCTGTGAGCATCAGAGGAAGAATGCTGGCCTTCGGGTTCTCTGCTTGCAGTCACTTTATCACTCACTTCTGCTGCTGTTTCTTTGAGACATAATTACAGCAACAGAGGAGCTCCTCGTCCACCTGACAATAAAGTGACCTGTGTTCTATTTTCACCTCCTCAGGTTTGTGTTGCTTTGATCAGTTTGCTCTACCAGGTAATTTTATTATTAGAGATTTCTAATTATTAGAGAGAGGCTGTTTGGGGCCTTTGGAGCCGTACACCGCTGATTGGCATCTGGCACTGTGCCCGCAGCAAGGAAAACACCTGTCCCTTATCCTTCAGCAGCCAAGTCGTGGTAGGCAACTTTTGGCCAAGGGAACTCGGTCAGAGTTTGTCAGCTGGCCAGCAGCTTCTCAGGCCTGCTAGGACAAAGTGTCTGTGGACTCCTGTTCGGAAACTGGAGTCCCCTGTGGGCTAGATGGTTGTAAACATGGTGTAAAGCAAGAGGTACCCACTAACAGAGAGGTTAGGTGGAATGGACCCTGGGTGTTGACACCTGGATGTGTAATAGATGTTTTGCAGCAAACCCTTCCAAATTAAATATCTGTTACACCAAAAATCTTTGGCTCTAATTGTTTATAGACCTGAAGAACTCCCAAGTTTCTACACACCGCTGAAGAGGGGAAAGGCTTTTGCTTATTACTTGAATTCCAGTTGCTTGTCACAGCACATGGTGAGACTGACTCCTTCCATCCAGAATCTGGGCCAGACATCCCACAATAAATAAAGTTAAGGAGTATTCCCCTGTCCTCATGCACCTTCCTCAGAAAGCGGCAAGCGCGTTCCTTAAGCAAAAGAACATACTCCGCCAGTCACCATTTCCTCACACGTACTGGAGGTTTATTAGTTGTGATGATACACTGCAGTTTCTGATGAAAATAATCTGGAGAAGATGCATTTTTTATTAAGGTGGAAGAAGTCTTTGTCCTTCCCAGGAGACAGCAGACATTCTAAAGAAGGAGATTTTGTTATATTGCAGTTCAGAGCTGCTGCTGCACACAGGCTTTAATTTCTGACACCTAGAGGCACCAGTATAGGGCTAACTGTTCTTACACAGTTCTTGAGCTTCCTGGCACAGTTTGATTTCCTATTTCTCCTATGTTAGGAAAGTGCAATTGTTTTGAGGTTTGTTTTTTTCTCCTCTGTTCTGTGGAACTTCTCATTTCCAGTTTTAACTCTTTTTTTTTTTTAATGCATTTTATTTTTTTTATCTTCTACCAAGGTATTTTACTAAGAAGAGCAACCCAAGAACTTTTAAGTGCCAGTAAAATAACGTTTTCATTCTCAAACTCTTTTGGACAATGCTCTGGAGCTGCTTTTTTCCTTTTCTTGATTTTGTTTCCATACATTTGTTAAGCAGTCTGTGTTTAACACCAGGTTTTAGTAACACCTCTAAAACCCATAGGCTCAGAATGCCTCCAGAGGGGATCCAAACTCCTGGCTCCAAGTGGGGTATATTCCAAAGCTTTATCAAGTGGTTCTGGGCATTTTCCTGTTGAGCTCTTAAAATTAGTGGTGGAGACTGCCCCACAGCTCTGCACCACACACCACTTTCATGGGTGTTCTTCCCTGGTATCACACAGGGATGTCCCTATCACATCTTGAAGGTCATTCCAGCTGCCATCAAAAACTTGTCCCCTGCCTGTAACCCTGTCATAATACCTCCGTCCTGCATCCTCTTGATGCCTCAGATGTTCCCCTAAGTCTTCCTCTTCACTTTCAGCTGTTTCTTACAGCAGAAATACTAAGGACATGAGTTTCATTTTGTACAACATTCCCCTTCCCCTCTGTATGGCCAGCTTAATCCCTTCTTTATACATTCCATAGTTGAAATTTCTCCCAGAGCTGTCAGCTGGATACTTCATGCCAGCTCACTTCTGGGGAGGCTGCGTGCTCCAAAATTACTGTTTTGCTCTAAAGAGAGAGGGCTTCAACAACTCCCCTTTCTTCTGCCAATGAGAGAAATGGATACCTGGGGTTGAAAGTGAAATAAAAAAAGAAATGTTCTATTAACAAAAGAAATTTACAAAAAAAAAAAAAAAAGGTGCCAACAAAGCACCTTTATTGCCCACAAAAGTGGGAAATAAAAAAGAAAAAAAAAAAAAGGAAAAGGAAAAGGATTTTGAGCCTTACACCACACCCGCATCTCACCGCGTGGCAGAGGCAAAGGTGGCGACCGCTCTTCTATATCTATGGGAACGGGAGGAGAAAAGAGTTCACAGCAGCTGGGAACCTGTTGAATTTCTGGCGTGGGTCTTCTCCTTGCAGCAGCCGATGTTGGAGTCTCAGGTTCGGGATGGTCCCGCCAGCTCCCCGGACGGCCGAAGAAAGAAAAAAAAAAAAAAAAGAAAAACCCAAGCCAAAACAGTTCACAGAAAAAGAATCAAATCGCTGAGAGGATTCCCAGTACAGCCTCTAAGCTAGGGAATGAGAAGGGAAAAAACTTTTTGCTCCACTCTGGGGGGCGGGGGAGACAGATAACAATCCAACAAAAGAACAATGTAGCCTCCCAGTGAAGTAAGTGGGCAGGAGATCTTTCTCCTTTTTAATGCCTTTATTAAAAAGAATCAGCTGAGGTGGGGAGAAATCAACGGGTCCCACCTGTTATGAATAAAAAGTTATCTAAATCTCCCGTGAGGACGCAGTCCCCAGCTCTGCCGGCAGACCAGCAGACAAAGCTGCATCATCCTTCTCCTCCGTGCCACTCTTGGGGACAGCGGCGGCGTGGGCGCGACCCGTCGATTTCTCCCCACCTGAGCTGAATCTCTTTAATAAAGGCATTAAAAAGGAGAAAAGATCTCCTGCCCTATTTATTTCAGCGCCCACGCCGCCCTGCTCCCAGGGCAGCTTTGTCCGCTGGTCTGCAGGCAGAGCTGGGGACTGCATCCTCATGAGAGATTAGCAGATTCTGCCTTTTTGGTCCAACACTTCAGGTCCTCTCCCTAGTGAACATCCTTTGAGGTCAGGGTGAGAAGCAAAAAGGATCCAAGCAGGCACTGGACTTCACGCCCATCCTTAGACATCACCTAGGTCCCCTAATTCTATATTGGCTCGTTGTTTTTAGGGGTTTTCCTGGAAAATTGTAAAATTTGGTGCAATGCATTTCTCATCTGCATACTAGCTCTGATGCCACTCCCATTCTCCTGGTGCTGCAGGGTCCAGGTGTCTCTCCCTGGCAAGCACCAGGGGGACAATGGCTAATCACCAACCATTAACAGGCAATTGAAGAAGAACTCTTTAACAATGAAGCTAACTTAATAGCAACTGGTCCAACCGATTTTAACTCTGCAACCTTAAAAAATATAGGTAACTTTTTATTCATAACACCCAGCCCACCCTGTCTGGAGAACCGGGAGAGAGAGAGCTTGAACACAGCCCATGCAGGAACCCAAGGCTCTCTGCCCCACACCCGGATCCATATTAAAGCTGCAGCACACATTTTCTGGGCATAAAGCAGACGCTTAGGGAATAAAGCATCATCATAAAATGATGATGGCAAGTACCAAATTCCCCAAAAGATAAGACACGTTGGAGGAGGGCACAATGAGTGGGGTTACCTTTGTGCTAGTCACTTACCTTTTTCTGTCCTTTCTCCAAACACTCCTTACCAGGTGATTCCCTGCAGAAATGCATGGTGACTAATCAGACTAGTGATCAGATGCAAGGCTCTGGGTGGAAAGAAAGTTGGCCAGAGTTAGAGAAAAGCAGCTTCTTGCACGTGAGCAAAAGGAAACAGCCCTTTTCCAGAGCTGTGTGTGGAGGGGTGAAGGAGAATGGCCGCTTCTACTGTGTGCTTGGATTATAGGTGAGAGCTGGATCTTCTGGGTACAGAAGAGTACTTTGTGAAAAGGCTTTCTTCAGCCATAAGAATCTTTTCTTGTCCATCGGCATCTGATATCTTTGCAGGCCTTAGTGAGGGAGTAACTTGACCACAAAGAGTCCTGTTTCCCCTGCAGAAGCTTTGTGTGGCCTGGCAGCAACCAGACAGTGTCGGGGTGGGGGGAGTCCACAACTTGGACAACACCTGCTTCATAAGCTTTGTCTTGCAGCATTTGATATACATGCTGACACTGGCCGGTGCCACTTGCTCACCTAGGAGCAGAGCTGGTCATATGAGTCCTTGCTCAGTCAGCTCTGAGGGATGGAAAAACAGCAGTGATTCTAGGAAGATAGATCTCAATTTTTCTCTAGAAGCTGCCTTTGGGTGTTATGATCAGAAAAGGTTCAGCAGAGCATAGGGAGCATGTTGTTTGATTTCATAAACTCATGGAATCCCAGTTTGGAAGGGACCTCAAGGATCCAGCACCAACCTTTCCTGGAAAAAGCAAAATCTAGACAAGACTGGCCCAGCACCCAGTCCAGCTGAATCTCAAAAGTGCCCAATGTTAAGGAATCCACTATAGGATACGCAGGACAACCCCAACGAAGGGAGAAAATTATGCATCTGACTCCACTGATATCAGAAAGCTAATTAATTATTATACTATATTACACTACATCTAAACTGAATCTGCACAAGCACTCAACTCCACTGAACTGGATCTCGTGACTGTCTGCTGACTGAGAGTCTGCACACACACTTGGCCCTGATAGGCCAAGGAAACAAAACACCATCACTTTGGGTAAACAATCTCCAGAATACATTCCACAAGAGCACAAGAGGAGCAGCAATAGAGATAAGAATTGTTTTTTCTTTCTCTGAGGTTCCTCACTGCAATTCCCAGAAAATATCCTTGGGAAGTTGTGCCTTGCTTTTCTCTGTGAAGAGAAATGAGGCCATGATCCACTACTTCCCTGGGGTGATTATTCCAGTGTCTGATTGTGTTCTCATCGTGGAAAATTTTCCTCTGCATCCAATTGGAACCTCCCCAGGAGTAACTTGCATGCATAAATGTGCCATGCTCAAAGTTTCAAGGTCATTCCTAGCTTACTGTGACTGATGAAGTTCATTTGAAAGGATGTTGTCATTTGGATTTCCCGTTGTTGCCAGAAAGATGCTAAAATGGAGGACATGGGCATCCTGGATCCTCAGCATTGCTTCACACCTTGTTTCTATAGTGCCCTGCCACTGTGCTAAGTGACATGGTTAGTCACCGGTGAATGATGAGGAGGGGGAAAAAACTCGAACTAAACCAGCCCTGAAAAGACACATCAGGTGGTACAAAATCAATCAGAAACTGGTGTGGGATTCCATTAAAAGCTGGAATTTTATGGAGGGGAAAAAAAATCATTCCTCTTTTGTCAAACCCTTTTACATACAGGTAAAACTGTATAAAAGAAAGACCTTGTAAAAAATAGTTCAGTCCTTGCTAATCGAACTAAGCTAGACTGTTAAGTTTCCTTAAGAAAATAATTATAAGAATGAGAATCAGTTTGCATAACAATCTATTCTTGCAAGAAAACAGTTTGCACCTGCAAAAATAAGTCTATCCCATGAGAATCTGTGAAGAAACAATGTAAACACATCTAGAAAGAAAAAAGTTCGATGGACATGTACACTAGCCATTTGTGAGTGTCTGTCCAAAATTTCCCTCATTCTTTGCCTCTCGATCGTCATGGAAGTTGAGACCACCGGGAAAAGGAAAAGATCCTGTTCTGAAAATCCAGGTCTGACTGGTCCACCAAGCCAAATTGTTGTCTACGGGTGTGTTTGCTCAACTCATGGAACACTGCACCCGAGAAGGGGCAGTGTGCTCTCCTTTGCCTGCATCACTTAGCAACGCTGATGCTGGAACTTCTCCAACCTCCTGACTTGGCTGGACTTTCTGTCTGGAATGACCTTTTTTGTGGTCACCACAAAAAGACCCTCCATTCACCGTACATCAACCACGGTGACAGACAGATTGAGATGGGAGAAGGTTCCCCCCTCAAGGACTGAGACATGCGACCCCTACATGGAAAAGCCCCCTCTTCATCCTTAAAAGACGAAGACTGAAATCCCTACCACAGAGTCGGGGAAGGTGTGTGTGGGGAAGGCCAGGTAACCAAAGCAAGTTTGCAAGTGACTACTGGATAAAGAAGACCATGGTTCTTGCCTATTACTGATGGACTGCTGATGGACTTTTTGTACCCTTTCTCAATAGACTATTTTGAAATGTGTCCCCTTCCCCCAATCAAAAAGGACTATAAAAGAGGTTAGAGCTGACTGGTACCCTTGAGATCTCCCCTGACGTGAAGACGACAGGCTCTTCGTTGACTGGACTTCGAGGGACTTCATCATCTGCACATCTGGTAGCTATACACCTCCTTTCTTTTCCCCTCTTCTTTTTCCTTATTCTTTCCCTTCTCTTCATTCCCCTTCTCCCTAACGCATTTTTGTTGTGGTTATTCAATAAAAGTACGTTTGTTTTGATTTTACTGCAAAACCCCCTTGTCGTGTCAGTTTTTGCCCCCTGAGATCAGTGAAAAAAACCTTCACAAATCATGTCCTTAGGACGGATTGTGACACCATTACCAACCAATGAACTGAATTTCATTGGATTGCTGGCCAACTAAATTCAAACACAAGGCCTTCTGATACCATATAAAAATGAGCTGTGTGCAATAAAAATTGGGCTATTCCACACAAAGAAACAGGTGTCTTGTCTGTATTAATTGCAACAAAACCTGTGAGGTTTTTTGCTGTGATTTTAGTTCTAGGGATGCAATAAGCCTTGCTGCCATGATAGGTGCTCATACTCACAAAGGCACCAACACATCAGACTGGAGAGCACAGAGATGTGTTGGTGCCTTTTCTGCCCAGGGAGGTAAAGGCCAGGACCTTTCTGGCCCCACACTGTAGGAGTGTGCCCCCTAATGACAGAGTGGCAAAACTATCCTTTGTCCCCCAAAAAAGGAAAGAAGCCCAGAAGTTTCTCTCAACGATTAGGCGAAAAGCCACCTCATAGGACCTCAGGGACTTCACCGAAAACTTGAGGATAGCTAATTGGACCGAAGCCAAAAAGTCCCGCCTGAGCCATCAGGTAGAAAAAGAAGAGAACAAAAGAGCTAAGAGCTTTTGTGAGGTGTTTTTACCAGGAGCAGACCTCTGCACCTGGCTCTAGTTTTTCTGTTTGTTATTTTGCCTTTTATTAAACCTTTTTGTTTCTAACACTGCAGCAGAAGTCATCCTGCTTATTTTATGCCCCCAAAATAATAGCTGAGCTATCCTTGGGTGTATTATATTTCTTTTGAGAGCTTATGAGACCTGGCCCAAGAAAAAGAAATATAATACCACACCTTTGTGTGGGAGCAATCCCTGGATGTGTTCAAATTTTGGAGGTGGTATCCAAATTTGGGAGGTGGACTCATGAAGAAGGACAGTGCCTTCCCTTCCTGGGGGAGGAAAATACCCAGGCCCAGGGTCGGTGGGGCAGATGTTGGGCCCAGGGAAGGTAAAGGCCACTGACAGCTTTCTGCAGTGCTCCACAGTGTCCCGAGTGTTCTCAGGGTTCTCCTCAGGGCTCCCAGTGCCCCTTCCATTGCTCCCTGTCTCCTGCACTGCTCCCAGTGCCCTCTCCAGTGCTCCCAAATTTGCCTCACTGCTTTCCAGTGCTCCTCCTTCCAGTGTTCCTCAGTCTCTCCACTTGGATGGTGGCAATTTGCTGGAGAGTGACATCCCAGCAGGCATCAATGGTCCCATGGGTGATCACTGCTCCCCAGGCACCTCTCTCTCTTGGTTTCATATCATCTGTTCCAGGAAATGCACTCTGGAGATCTCCCAGACGTCTGGATTCTCCTCCTGTCAGGTACCAGGGGAGGGTGGGGGGCTTGGGGGCTGGCACAGGTGCCCCATGAGGACCAGGGCTTTTGAAGGAGCCTCACCTACCTGTTCCTCCTGAAGAGCAGGTACCTGCAAACATGGCACCCACCTTGGGCTATTCTGCTGCTCAGTCCCACCCTGAGCAGGAGGCAAAGAGGCAAACCCAGTTCCTCACCCTCCTGAAGAGCCCATGTCGCCCCATGAGGCCCCCCTCCCCATCCTAGCCCTCATGGTCCCAGCACAGTCCCAGCCATTACACAGCTTCATCACCAGGCCTAGACCACTCAGTCAGGTGGGAACAGAGGTATTTATTTTGAATCCACAGGTGGACCTCAGCAGGTGAGCAGCCTCCCAGCCCCATCACCAGCAGCCTCTGCTGCAGCCACAGCTCCAGCTCCAGACCTTCATGCGCTGGAGCAGCACCTGGAGCTGAGGTGAGAGGGAGAAAGAAAAGTCCAATCAAACAGGCGAGCAGAAGGCAGAGAATTTCTGAAGGATTGGCTCAGGCCACCTGGGATCAGATCACGTCAAGTGTCCATGGAGATGCCTCTGGTGATTTCCCAGCCCATGAGAAGGTCCCTGGTGCAGCTGAGGCAAAGCCAGGTTGGACTGAGACCTTGGGTGTCCCATACAGGTGTCCCCACTCAGGACAAGGTATTGTGGGGTAGGACTCTGCCAGGGAAGGACATGCTCTCAGCTTTGGGAAGGGGACAGCCTGCCATAAAGGTCCCTCTGTCTCCAGACAGGACTTTTCTGTCCTGCATGGGAAGCCAATGCTGGGTGTCCAGGTGGGTGCTAGGGGAGTCCAGCCCACAGGCAGCCTCCAGATCCCACTTCTGTCCCCCAGGGCTGCCTCAGCAGAGGAACACATGAAATTCCAGTCCTGTGGAGTTACCTGCAGAACTGCCTCTGCTGCTCCTGCCGCCGCCGGTTGTTCTCAGCCAAAAACATGAAGATGTTCCTCCGTGTCTGATGTGGCTCCAGCCCATGGAGCACCTGGATGGCTCGTGGGGAAAGGTGTCTGCAACAACAGGGAATCATCACCCCAGAGCTGCCAGTTGCCTCTACCCTCACCCCACCCTGCACCCACACAGTCCCACATCCACCCACCTGGACCCAGGCTGGAATCTCTCTGCCATTTTCTCTGTGGGGAGGGGGGTTCCAGCTGTCCCCCACCTCACAGTGACCCCCTTTCTTGGGGGCTGGGACGGATGGTGTGGAGCCCAAGCATCTCCAACGCCGAATACCTGCCAAGGAGGGGACACTCTCAGCAAACCACAGATGCCACTTCCCAGAGGGCCCCTGGATATGTGGGAGCCAGGAGACTTGGCACCCCACCATGGCTGATGGCTGCTTTTGCCCCCCAGAGTTCTCCCTTGTGGGACATATAGGCAAATCCCTGCCCTGCACCTGGGCAACCCCCATCTGCACCCCTGGGACGCCCATCTCTTTGAGTCCTAAGAGTCCCCTTGAAGCCCCAGGACACCCTAACCCCATCTGAGTCCCCTCTCTTAATCTGGGTCCCCAGGGACTCCTATCACCTGGGGTCCTAAGAGTTTCCCCCAAGTCCCCATGGACCACCCCCAACTAGCCCAAGAGTGTCCAAAAGCCCCCTGGGACACCCTAAGCCCTCCAGAAGCATCCAGCCCCTCTCCAAGGGGCCTGTTCCATGCCTTATCAGTCCTTTGTGGTTCCTCCTGACCTCTAATTCCACCCTCTGTGCTCCTGCCCCAGAGGGGTTCTATGGCCAGCCAGGGTGACCTGACACAGAGGGTCTCTGGCCCTACCTGCAGCATCTGTTGGTCCTCCCCAGCAGCCCAGGCTTCCCATGTTGCCCATTCTGCCTTCTGTTCTCTCCAGTGGGAATTCCCATGCTCCCATTCTGCATACAGCTGCCAGACCTCCTGGAGGTGTCGGCATGATTAGGCTCAGCTTTTGAGGGGCTTCCTTCAGGTCTGATCTATCTGGCACATACCTGCAGTGCTCTCTGGCAGTTCTCAGAAGCCAGGAGTGTGATGTCAGGCCTGGCTGAAGGAGCTAACTCCTGCCCACCTGCCTCTCTCATCCTCGGAGACCTGGCTGGGCATGGGGTAAGCACACTGCAGAAATACCAGCAGTCATCAGCATGAGTGTGGGGCAGATAGGGAACCTCTTTCCCTCAGGGCCAAAACTCCACAGGTGTTCAGGAGAATGTGGGAGCTAGGGCCGTTCCCATGGACCTTCCTCAGTTGCTACACAGTCCAAGTGTCTGAGGGGGATTTCACCCAGGGTGCAAGGATCCCTCCAAACCATTGCCACAAGAGTTTCACCTGGCAGGTGGCTTTGACCTTGGCTCTTGCTGCCCTGTGCCCGGCCTCTGGTATGGCAGCACAAGGAGGGAAAACTTTCCAGGATGCTCTTGCTCCCCTGAGAAAGGAGGAAGCTCTTGGGAGCAGTCCGTGAGGTTGTGTGGTCACAGATGTGATCACCCCATGTGTGACAGAGCAGCAGGAACCCATTCCATACCTGCTCTGACCCTGTGTTTCTCTGCAGCCTTTGTATGTTGGGTGGAAAAAGCATCAGACACAGTGAGCTGAAACCTGGAATCACAGAATGACAATATCCTGAATTGGAAGGGACCCACAAGAATAGTGAGGCTAACTCCAGAAGCAAATGGTGCCACATGCTTGAGAAATGGCAGACCCCACACTCTGCAGGCAATGAAAGAACCAGAAAATCAACAAGGAAATGCACTCACCTGGGGAACATGTGGGTCTGTGCAGCCTGCACCCCCTGAGCAGTGGTCACTCCATTGTTGACACCAGAACCTGGTATACTTAGCCTCTGCAGAGTGACAGGGAGCTGTCAGGAGATTTCCATGGAGAAAGCAGACCAGTCTCCTGCTCCTATAGGAGCCACTTCTCCAAACTCCTCTTCCCAAATCTCATTTGTGAACATCATGGAATCAAAGAACCAATAAGACTGGAAGAACCCTTGAAGGCCAACAAGTCCAACAATGGCTACATCCACATATCTTTTAAATCCCTCCATGGCTGATGAATCCACCATTGCCCTGTGTAGCCTGCGTCAGGGGTGGACAGCCTCTTACTTGAAGAAATTTTCCCTAAAATCCCACCTAAACCTTTCCTGGTGGAATTTGTCTTCTGTTATCTGGGAGAACAGGCTGACCTCACCTGGCTTCACCTTCCTTTCATGCAGATGCAGAGAGCAAAAATGTCCCCCCGACCTTCTTTTTATTCAGGCTCAGCCACCACAGCTGCTCCTCATGAGACTTGTGCTTCAGACTCTTTCCCAGCCTCTTTGCCCTTCTCTGGGCACTCTCCAGCACTTCAATACCCACAGATTCGAGCTCACCGTGAGCAGCAGAGCCACCCAGGTGTCCTGACTCTCCAGGCCTGCAATGCAGCTGCAGTGGAATTGCATGCACAGGACATTGTCCTGGCAGGACAGGATGCCAATATTCTCAAAGGTGAATGTGGGGTGCTGCCTGTCCCTCAGCTGGAAGGAGTACAAGAGAATGGTCTCCTCCACACAGCCCCTCACCACGTCAGGCGAGAGGGAATTGGTCTGGGACAGCCACCAGTAATCCAGTGGCATGATCACGATGTCACCTGCAAAGAGGAGAGCATTGTCACTACCCCAGCTGAGCAAATTTTTCATGTGAGATTCATGGCAAAACGTCAGAAAGACAGGTCAGTCTGGGGGCAACTCAAGCAGTCCTCCAACTTTGGAGGCAATTCCCCCCTCCCCCAAAGAGCAGAGCGCACACAGTCCCCCCAGATGTGGAGCTAGATCCCTTCTCACCAGGGATCATCACAGTTGGGAACACCAGCTCCTGCAGACAGGACATGTCCATGTCCAGCTGGAACACGGGTCTTCGAACCACATACACCTCTTCTGTGCTGTTGATTTGCTCCGGGACCACAGCAAAGGTCCCAAGACCTGGGACAAGAACACCCTGTCCAGGAAGAAAACAAAACAGTTGAGATAGCTGTCACATCCCAGACCCTTGAATCCAGGGGTTAAACTCAAGGTTCCTTTACTCTAGCTGGTGCAAAGGAGAAACCCCCACCAGCTATATTCAAGAGGTGAAAAATCACACAAAAGGCAAAAATATAGAAAACTAAGGAAATTTTGGCAAAGGAATAAATACACTAACAAATTCAACATAAAACCACTTATCAATCATCCCATTACTTAGCATTTACCCAATAAGGTTCCATGAAAAGAGGATTAGAAGGAGAGACAGAGACAGAAAAGGTACAGTAAAACACACATATAGCTACCAGCTCCTGGGTTCCCCCAAAGTCCCAGACAAGGCACAGTCCACATGCTGGCTACCTTGTGGTCTGCCTGTTTTAAGTCCTTGGGCCTTTGTGGGCCCATGCCCCAGGTGGAACTGCTGGTTCCACTGTGGGCTATGATTGACAGCCCAGCTGGGGGCTGGGGACGGGACAGGGCAGTGCTTCACTATGCAAAGCCTGGCCTGCCCCTCCCAGCAGACACAGACACTGGTATTACAAGTGCAAGATGTCTCGAGACGTTGTTCTAATCCAGTCTCTGACAAAAGGAAATGTGAAAACTGTGGGGAAAACCCATGTTCTCCATTTTTTTACTTTCCCTCTCCAAAATATTCACAAAAATTCCTCGGCTAAAGAAGAACCCAAGCCATTCCAACCCAGGGAAAGATTCCCATAGATGATCCTTGGCATGGACCCAGCAGGATCCTGTATCTCTCTGCTAGGTCTCTCCACCCCTGGCCGTTCAGTGCACACTAGGATGCGTTCTCTCGGGGTGTTGCCATGATGCTTGGGGAGAGGGACCACAGGAGTCCAAGACACCAGCCAACCTTGTCCAGCTTCATCTGTCCTAGGATGTAGGCAGACACGACATCCCAGATGGCCACCACCTCTGGAAAATACCAGAAAGAGGCATCAGGTTGCACTTGTGGCATTTTGAGAAGCTCTGTGGAGTGATAGATGGGGCTGACAAAGAGCCTGGACTGGACTGTGCCCCTGGTTCTATTCCCCAAGGGAGTTGGATTCTCTCTACTCCCCAAGCAGGGCTGGGGCAGAGCTGGGGGTGTGAAAAGGCCTCAGAACCAGGGCTGTGGTCATCTAACCCCCAAAAGGAGATGGCAACCCAAAATCCAGCTGGCTCCTGGAGCCCAGTAGGAGCTGTCAGACCTCCAATAAGAGCCAGAAACTTGAGAGGTCAGAGCTCCCACAGCTCAGAAGCTGGCCCTGGTAGGGGGACATGCTGTGCCCATAGGACTCTCAGAGCAGCCCCAGCCCTGTCCAACCCTCCTTCTGGCCCCTGGGAGGCTCTCAAAACCCTTACCTTTGGTGGAGAGACACAGGAGTGTGGGGAACAAGTAACTCTGCTTCTTGCTAATGCTGATGGTGCAGCACCCCTCCATCTTGCTCCCCAAATTCCTCTCTGATCAGCCCCCTGCCCTGCCTGTCCCTGAGGGCCCTCCCATTAAAGCTCCCACACCCACCAGAACAACCCCCCAAACCCTGACTGAGGCTGCAGACAGTGCCCAGCAGCCCCCAGTTGTCACCATGGTGGGGTGCCACCTTGTGATGTCACTGGCAGAATGGGGAGGTGCATTGTGATGTCAGCAGAAAGATGGCACCTTGGAGATGGGGGAGGAGGGTTGTGGAAAGAAGAGCCTGTCCTGGCCCACCTCAGGTGTCGCCAGGTGTCAAGAGGTGTCACTGCTGCTGAGCTGGGTTGCATTCCTAGAGAAAACCATAGCTAATAACCAAAATAAACATATAAAAATATAAATTTATCAATAATATCTATTAAAAATGATGAAGAAACTGTTTTCTGGGCTTTTTTTTTTTTTTTTTTTGCTATGATGTATGACGGATTAAGTGTTTTTATCCTGGCTCACACATTTCCAGGGGTCCTCTATGAAGTGGCACCTCTGGTGTGCTGAGGGTGTTTCTGTTGCTATTGAGTTAGGGACAGCTGATAGAAAGCAACATTTGACTCCATGCTCAGAAGGCAGACGAGCAAATTTTATTGGAACTTTGTGGTATTCACATTCTCTGAACAGAGAGAGATATAATTCTCTCTCCCAGGATTTTTCCTGGGGAAGGCAGTGACAAACTCAGAGAAGAGAAAACAATTCTTATCTCTATTCGCTGCTCCTGTTGTTTGGCACATGTGGAATGCGTTTTGGAGATTGTTTACCAAAGGTGATGGTGGTTTGGATTGATTGACCAATGGAGTCAAAGATGTGTCGTGGCTGTCTCTCGTGACAGTCACAGGGTTTTCTTGAGTATCTCTTTACTATAGTTATAGCATAGTATCAGTGTAATATAGAATAGCTTAATAAAGCATTTCTTCAGCCTTCTGAAATCATGGAGTGAGAGCACATTATTCCTGCATCGGGGCCTGCCCTGCATCAATAGAACTTCACATTTTTATAGGCAAAATGATTCACCCCGAACTTCTGAGTTTTTCCATTGCCTGAGAGACACAATGTATTGCCATACACCATTAGTTCCTGAATCTGAGATAGGGGTACAGCAGCTAATAAATTTATTTTTAGGGCGATCTATGGGAGATATCAGGAGGAAACTTCAGAAGCTCCAGGGACCAGAGGGAAGGAATTTAGAGGCCTTGCTAGATGAGGCATGGAGGGTTTTCAGCAACAGAGAAGAAGGATATACGCAAGGGATGAGAAAGTTAATGGCAGTAGTAAAAGAGGAAGGCAAAGGAAGGCAGAGATAAGGATCACCTAGGCAAGGACCACCCCAGCTGGGCAAAGATCAGTGTGCAAATTGCAGAAAATTTGGACACTGGAAAAACGAGTGCCCTGAACAAAAAAGAAATGGGAAAGGGAACCAGGGAAGGGAGGTGGTGGTTGTTCATACAAAAAGTGACTGAAGCGGATCAGGGGACCTTACCCCAGGGGATCCACTGGTTATAAAAATGAAACTGGGGAAGGAGGGAAAAGAGGTGGAACTTATAGTGGACACATGGGCAACATTTGCAGTTTTAAATAAAGCTTTGGTGCCAGTGGGGAATGAATATGTCAGGGTAAGGAGAGCAACTGGCCAATCTGAAATAGCATATCTTTGCAAGCCACTCAAATACAAATATGGAAAACAGTGGGGCATTCATAAACTCTTATAAACGCCCAATTCCCCAGATTCGCTCCTAGGGAGAGATTTGTTGGAGAAGTTGGAGGCAACTATTTTGTTTAAAAATGGAGAGATTACTCTGGAAGTGAATGAGCAAAAATATGTAGAAGCGCTGAGTTTAATATCGACAGCCATTAAAGCTAAAGATGAAATTAGTGAGGAGATCCTGAATCGAGTGTTTCTGGGAGTATGGGCCTCCAATGTACCAGGGAGGGTGAAAAATGCCCCACCAATATAAATTAAACTTAGGGAAGGAAAACAACTGGTTAGAATGAAACAGTACCCTTTGAGGAAGGAAGATAGAGAAGGAATTAGCCCAATAACTGGGAGTAATGGCACAGGACCTGGGCACAGGACATGAGGGGAATTGCTTATCTTTCTAAACAGCTGGATGCAGCAGCCAAAGGATGGCCAGGTTGCCTCAGAGCAGTGACTGCAGTTGCACTGAACATACAGGAAGGCTGTAACTTCACTCTGGGCCAGAAAAAGACTATGCTAGTGTCACATACAGTATCCTCAGTACTGGAAACAAAGGGCAGCCACTGCCTCTCCCCAAAATGGTTTCTGAAATATCAAGCTATCATGGTAAAACAGGGTGATGTAGAGATAGTGGTAACTAACATTGTCAACACAGCCTCTTTTCTTAGTGGGAACCAAGGAGAGCCAATTCATCATGACTGCGTGGAGACTATTTCTTGGGATTTCCTCTGGTTGAGATGATCCCAAGGTGTGTTAAAAGTCTTTTTTCCCCGAACCCAGCTGTTGAAGAAGAAATCAGAAGTCTTCAGCTGTCGTTCTCAAGGTTGTTTATTATTTTACCTAAAACATTTTCTGTCTGTCCTGCCAAGGTCTGTTCTGCAGGTCAGTCTGAGGCACACTCTGCCCACCCCCGGTATAGTTTACACTACAAACTACGTATTTGATATTTACAGTTATGTTCCAATACCTAGCACCTATGTTAGAATGTGACTTTCTAGTCTAAACCAATCCCAAAGTGCCAACGTCACCAAGAAGATGGAGGCTAGGAAGAAGAAGGAAGAAGGACAGGACAACGCCCAAATCCCTCCATCTTGTCTCCTATACCCCCATAGTAAAATTCTTCAAAATTCCACCTTTCACCCTGTGACAACTACTGTTATGGTATCTAAACTTTTGTGACTTGTAATTCTTCATATAAAGTTGGTAATTTGCTCCATGGGTTAAGATCGAATTCCCAAGTGTCTTTGGCTTCCTGCCAGGGTCTCCGAGCCCCTGCCAGGATTTTGAGCCATCCAGGGCATCCAGAGAGATGTCCTGATTTCCAACAATTATTGAAGCCACTTATTCCAGCTGCTCAGACCTGAAGGACACTCCTTCGGATGATGCGGAAACCTGGTTCACCGATGGAAGCAGCTATGTTATCAATGGAAAATGACATGCTGGGTATGCAGTTACCACATCAAGGGACCTAATCAAATTAGGACCATTATCAGCAGGTACCTCTGCACAGAAGGCAGAAATAATTGCCCTGACCTGTGCATTAGAGTTATCAAAATCTATTGGTTTTTACCAATATTACTGAATGGGATGTGCTTTGGCTTGTCTGGTCCCTGCTGCTGAACCAAATAGCAGCAACTGTGGTAAGGAGAGAGCTGGCAGATGAGCTTACAAAGCCCCTCTCCATCATTTACCAACAGTCCTGGCTCACTGGGGAGGTTCCAGATGACTGGAAGCTGGCCAATGTGACACCCATTCACAAAAAGGGTGGGAAGGAGGATCCTGGTGATTATAGACCAGTCAGCCTGACCTCAGTGCCTGGCAAAATAATGGAACAGTTTATATTAAGTGCCATCACACAGAATTTAGAGGATGGCCAGGGTATCAGACCCAGCCAGCATAGGTTTAGGAGGGGTAGGTCATGTTTAACCAACATGGTCTCCTTTTATGACCAGGTAACACGCCTAGTGGATGCAGGGAAGACTGTAGATGTTGTTTATTTGGAACTCATCAACCCAAGGTGTGTTAAAAGTCTTTTTTCCCCGAACCCAGCTGTTGAAGAAGAAATCAGAAGTCTTCAGCTGTCGTTCTCAAGGTTGTTTATTATTTTACCTAAAACATTTTCTGTCTGTCCTGCCAAGGTCTGTTCTGCAGGTCAGTCTGAGGCACACTCTGCCCACCCCCGGTATAGTTTACACTACAAACTACGTATTTGATATTTACAGTTATGTTCCAATACCTAGCACCTATGTTAGAATGTGACTTTCTAGTCTAAACCAATCCCAAAGTGCCAACGTCACCAAGAAGATGGAGGCTAGGAAGAAGAAGGAAGAAGGACAGGACAACGCCCAAATCCCTCCATCTTGTCTCCTATACCCCCATAGTAAAATTCTTCAAAATTCCACCTTTCACCCTGTGACAACTACTGTTATGGTATCTAAACTTTTGTGACTTGTAATTCTTCATATAAAGTTGGTAATTTGCTCCATGGGTTAAGATCGAATTCCCAAGTGTCTTTGGCTTCCTGCCAGGGTCTCCGAGCCCCTGCCAGGATTTTGAGCCATCCAGGGCATCCAGAGAGATGTCCTGATTTCCAACAATTATTGAAGCCACTTATTCCAGCTGCTCAGACCTGAAGGACACTCCTTCGGATGATGCGGAAACCTGGTTCACCGATGGAAGCAGCTATGTTATCAATGGAAAATGACATGCTGGGTATGCAGTTACCACATCAAGGGACCTAATCAAATTAGGACCATTATCAGCAGGTACCTCTGCACAGAAGGCAGAAATAATTGCCCTGACCTGTGCATTAGAGTTATCAAAATCTATTGGTTTTTACCAATATTACTGAATGGGATGTGCTTTGGCTTGTCTGGTCCCTGCTGCTGAACCAAATAGCAGCAACTGTGGTAAGGAGAGAGCTGGCAGATGAGCTTACAAAGCCCCTCTCCATCATTTACCAACAGTCCTGGCTCACTGGGGAGGTTCCAGATGACTGGAAGCTGGCCAATGTGACACCCATTCACAAAAAGGGTGGGAAGGAGGATCCTGGTGATTATAGACCAGTCAGCCTGACCTCAGTGCCTGGCAAAATAATGGAACAGTTTATATTAAGTGCCATCACACAGAATTTAGAGGATGGCCAGGGTATCAGACCCAGCCAGCATAGGTTTAGGAGGGGTAGGTCATGTTTAACCAACATGGTCTCCTTTTATGACCAGGTAACACGCCTAGTGGATGCAGGGAAGACTGTAGATGTTGTTTATTTGGAACTCATCAAGGCCTTTGACACTGTCTCCCACAGCATACTCCTAGATAAGCTGGCAGCCCGTGGCTTGAACAGGAGCACTCTGTGCTGGGCTCAGAACTGGCTGCATGGCCGGCCCAGAGAGTGGTGGTGAATGCTGCTGCATCCAGCTGGCAGCCAGTCACCACACAGTGGTGTCCCTCAGGGCTCTGTGCTGGGGCCAGCTCTGTTCAATATTTTTATTGATGACATGGATGAGGGTTTAGAGACTTTCATTAGTAAATTTGCAGATGTCATTAAGCTGGGAGCGTGTGTCCATCTGTTAGAGGGACAGAGGGCTTTGCAGAGGGACTTGGAACCGTTGGATGGATGGGCAGAATCTAATGGGATGAAGTTCAATAAGTCCAAGTGCCAAGTCCTGCACTTTGGCCACAATAACCCCCTGTAACATTATAGGCTGGGGACGGCGTGGCTGGATAGTGCTCAGGTGGAAAGGGACCTGGGGTGCTGGTTGACAGTCGGCTGAACATGAGCCAGCAGTGGTTCAAAAAAAGACTGGATGTGGCACTTGGTGCCATGATCTAGTTGAGGTGTTAGAACATGGGTTGGACTCGATGATCTTAAAGGTCTCTTTCAACCTAGAAATTCTGTGATTCTGTGATTCCACCCCAGAGATGCTATTTGGCTAGCAGTTGGTCACAGCTGGGCATGTGGGGACAAGTCCGGGCATGTCAGAGCTCCAGTGCTTGTGGGCTGGAGCTTATAGGCAGAAGAGGGACACTCCTCAGGCCTTCCTGTGCTGGACAAACCTTTTAAGGCGATGGTGAAGAAAGGAGTTGGTCCTGATGGAAAGTTTAATCCAGAGGTTTTATTCTGGGCCGCATGGCCCCTGAATGTAGTAACGACTCCACAAGGACTCCCCAGCGTGTGGAGTGCCCATCCTTTTACCCAGGGGAGAAGGGGAGGGAACACAGGGACCCCCAACCAGGTATGGGCGGAGGCGGTCTCAGGTGAGAGGGACACCTGGGTGGGCCAATGACCCCCCAGGGGGTGGAGAGCATCCTTTGAACCTGCCAATCACTCTATGCTCCCCTGGAATTTCTGGGTTGATAGACAGTGCCCAGCACGAGTCAGGGTGGGGGGAAGGAGAGGGGATTGACACCTGGGGAAGGAAACTTCAGGGAGAAACCAGGGAAACTGAGGCACACCATGACAACACACCATAACACAAAGGAAAGAAAATAACCATTTATACAGATTCAAGATATGCATTTGGAGTAGTGCATGCCCATGGGGCCATCTGCAAAGAAAGAGATCTATTAAATTTGCAAGGGAAGAACATTAAACATGCACAAGAAATAATACAACTATTGGAAGTTCAAATGCCTGAGAAGGTGGCAATCATGCACGTTAAGGCACATCAGAAAGTGAGCTCAGAACTGGAATAGGGAAACGAGCTGACAGACAGACAAAAGAAGCAGCAAAAGGTGAGGTAACAGTAGAAGGAGCCTTAATTCCCGATGGCCAAAACTCCCTAGAAGGCAAGCCAGTGTATAATTAGAAGGATAGAAAGGTAATTGAGGATCAAGAGGGAACATATAACCAGGAAGGATGGGTTGTTACAGCAGAAAGGAAACTGGTTATCCCCTCCCATTTACAATGGCCATTAGTAAGAGAGGAACATTGGAATACACACTGGGGAATTGATGCCTTGTATAATTATTTGATCAAAAGGATCAATGCGAGGAACTTATACGTCACTGTTACTCAAGTGGCCCAGTGTAGCCACAGCTCTCTTCACAGAGAGCAGGCAGGCACAACTTCCCAAGGATATTTCCTGGGAATTGCAGCGAGGAACCTCAGAGAAAGAAAAAAACAATTATTATCTCTATTCTCTGCTCCTGTTGTTTTGCACATGTGGAATGTGTTAAGAAGATTGTTTACCTGAAGGGATTTGGTAATTGGATTCTGGTGATGGTTGTCTATATTAATTAACCTATCACTTGAAGCTGTGTCCTGGCTGTGGCAGACGGTAACAGGTTTTTCTTTAGTATTCTTTAGTATCTCTTTGTAGTATAGTATCTTTTTAATATAGTACAGTACAATGTAATATAGTATAGTTTAATAAAGCAATTGTTCATCATTCTGAATCAATGGAGTCAGATGCCAATCATTCCCTCTGATGGGGGCACCCTGCATTCGATAGCCCAACAGTGTGAACTTTGCCTCCAGACTGACCCAAGAATACCCCTAAACCAAACCTGGGCCAAATTGGAAAGGGCCATGGACCCGGTCAGCAGTGGCAAATTGATTTTTCAGAATTACCAAGAAAAGGGGGGTATCAATATTTATTGGTACTAACAGATACGTTTTCAGGTATGGCCAGAGGCTTTCCCTACCAGGACTGCCAAAGCCCGGGAGGTAACCCAGGTACTGTTGCAAGAAATAATACCACTCTTTGGAGTTCCAGCCACAATATCCTCAGATAGGGGACCACATTTTATTTAAAAAATAGTACAGCAGGTCAGTCAACTTCTGGGCATAGATTGGGAATTTCACATGCCATACTGTCCCCAGTCAAGCAGCCAAGTTGGTGAGACTAGGGCAGGAGGTTAATTTGCCTTGGCCCCAGTCCCTCCCACTAGCATTGCTGCGACTCCCGACTAAGCCCAGAACTAAAAAGCTGAGCCCCTTCAGAATGCTTTATGGGAGACCATATGGTGTGCAGAAAGGGATATCCACCCAAACTGGGGAAGAAAAACTGACTGCTTATATGGTAGCCCTAGGGAAGCAACTCAGAGAAATTGAAAAACATGTGGCTGGAACTCAGAGCAGAGGTCTAGATGGACCAGTGCATGACATGCAGCCTGGGGATTATGTGTCTGTCAAGTGTCTTACAGAAAAGACCTTGGAGCCACAGTGGGAAGGACTGTTCCAAGTGCCTCTCACCACTTTTACTGCAATTAAATCCAAGAGCAGAACACCTGGATTCACCACTCTTGCATAAAGAAAGCCCCTGAGGCTCTTTGGAGAGTAACACCAGGTGATGAACTAAGATTCACTCAAACAAAATAAGTATATTGCAGTCGAAAATGTTTAGCAAACCTTTAGCAATTGCAGGAATTTAATCAAGAAAATTGTTTTGTTAGTGTCCTAGGGTGACGTTATCATGCTTGTATATCCATTCGGGCGTTCTGTTTATGCTGGATGTTATATTCTGTGCCTTAAAGGCTGGCTCTGACAGTGAAGGCAGGGAGAAGAAGCATGGAGTTTCTTTATCAGCTGCACTCTCCCCCACAGTCTGCTGGAACACAGAACTCCACTGTCACTTTCTGGGCATGGACGGGGCAGAACACATCATTCCTTTTGCTTTTTAGTTAGTTTAGCAAGATGAGGCAGTCAAGAGTTTTCCCTGGACTGTTTTTCTTTCACTTTTCTTGGAACCGTTCAAACCTGCTCCAGACCATGACCCAGGGAAACACTGAGAGCTCACACTTTGTGGCCTACTGGGGTCTACTCTGGGCAGCAGCCTTTCCCAGCACCAAAGGGACTGGTAACAGAGCAACCACTCCCAGGAGAGACTTTTCGGAATTTGTCATCTCTTCAGAGTGGTGAATGAGTTTTGTCATCCAGTACTGTTCATTTCTTGTGCTGGGGAGTGCTTTGCCTGTTAAACAAACCAGTTTTTTCCACTTCTCTCCAAGGAAATTCTTCCCAAACTGGCGGTGGGAGGGGCTATGTGGGTGTGTTCGAGGGTCCCAGGACAAGGGAAGAGATGAGAATCTTGACTTCATGTTTCAGAAGGCTGATTTCCTATATTATGATATGATATGATATGATATTGTATTATATTGATAAAACTGTACTAAAAAGAATAAAGATAAAGGATCCATCAGAAGACCAGAAATGAAAGGAATAGAATAATAATAAAATCCTGTGACTGCTCACAGCCTCGACACAGGTGGCTGTCATTGATCATCAAGTAAAAACAATTTCATGTGCTGGGTAAACAATTCTCCAAATCACATTCCAAAGCAGCAAAACATGGAGAAGCCGATGCTTCTCAGGAGAAAAGAATATGGCAAAAGGATTTTTCATAAAATATGTCTGTGACAGGGCCGTGTGAGCTTACTTTCTGGGGGTGCCCTTTTGGAGGTTTTATCCCAAATTTGCCCTAAACCAGGACAGTTAGTAACCATAATTATGATCCTAGAACTAGAAAATACCTCTAGCCTGGATAATTCTGAGTGGCCTTAGTCCCAAGCTTTTACTGGGTACACTGGATTCATGGGAGAATATTCTGATATAAAAAATCTAAACCTGTCAACTATAGTCATGCACAAAAACCAAGTATATGGAAGGCAAGAGTGGCAAAGACAAAGGTTATGGTCACTTCATGGGACTATAGGAGAGGAAATTAGGATAGGGTGTTGGATGATTAATGGAACAGATCATAAGAAAGCAATCCAAATTTGTGTTTCAACCTCTCCCCCAGGCAAAAACCTGGAGGTTTGTAGTTGTTCAAGTGAATCAGACTGTTGGTATAACTTTACCTTAGTACAGATCGTTAAGGTGGTTTGTCTCTGGGCTCACGATACTATTGGGGTCACCTTCAAATTTAAAATAAATGCCACAGCTGAGCCCGTTACCCCAGCCCAAACCCAAATCATGCCACCTAGGCCTGAACCCAAAATTTATAAAATCGGCCCATATGTAATAGGGAAGACAGGCCAACAGCAGTTGTTGTTTAAACCAGAATTCTCTTAAGTGTGTTGAATTACTAATGCAAACTAACATCTCTGAAATTCAACCAGCCTGCTCTTCTTTCCTAAAGACATCCTTTGAGGGTTGGCTGACACAGTTGCAAAAGCAGACATCTACCAGAGGTGGAATGTGAAGAGATCTGACTGGAATATGAGGGAGAGTGCTGGGAGTTCTGAATGGAATTGATTCAGAAATATTAGTGAATAAATTGGCCACTGCAACAAGTGATCTAACAAAATTAAAACAACCCTTACAGTCATCCTTGTTAGCATTGGGAACCAGTCAGTGGCAGGTTTCGAAAATATTACCAAGTTTGAAAAAAGCAGAAGACCAAGACCATTGATTAATTATAGATGCACTTGCTATGGTTCAAGATAATGTGTCTCTGGCTTTTAGTTGTATACAAGCACAATTATGGTTGCAATCAACAACTGCTTCAATTATAAGAGAAGGAAGTGAAGGAGCTTTTCCGATTGAGATTCGAAAAGCCATTTGGGACAATGCTACGGATTTTGAAAAGAAATTTCAGTCTTGGTGGACTTTAGTAAACTTCACCTATGACTCAAGTGATAATGTAGCTAATGCTTTTGTGCTCACCGTACGCAACACCACACTTTACGTTATTCATCCTATTATAGCATTAGGACTAAATCAGTGTTCTGCCCTTCAGAACACAGGACATTGGCACAAAGAGTAAATGAAAAATGGCAAACTAGAATCTTGCATTACCTGGGAATCTAGAATCTTGCATTACCTGGGAACAACAGGGGTTCATTTGTGAGAGTAACACAATCGATGCTCAAGATATATGTCTTGATACTGAACAGGGTGTTTGTCTCTTTGAAATTCGTCCGAATACTAGTCAAAGGACTGTGCTTGTATATATTGGTCAAGGTTGTGTGCATTTGAGAACTGCATGTACTTTTATAAAAATAGACAAAAACAAGGAACTTCTCAGTGAGAGTCATTTAAACCTTTGTATCTGTAACTTTGTTAAAATTTTAGGGTGTGATTTTCTGTATTTGACACCAGTTGTATCTCACCAGCTAATTAAGTCTGACAATAAGATGTATCACAGGTTGTCCCCACCTATTGGAACAAACCTCATTCTAATCAGACAATTAATTAAGCATCAAAATTCTAAAGGATATTCAGAAAACTGGAGAGGAAACTTTAATTACTGTCCATCATGATGCAAAGGAAATAAACAAGGTTCTGCAAAGAGTAAAACAAGATGCAAGTCACAATTGGTGGGATTCACTTTTCAGATGGTCGCCCACTGCAACTGGAATCCTAAAAACATTATGTCACCCCATCATTGTTTTACTAATATTAGTTGGTATAAGTTTAACACTATCTTTTGTAATATTTATTTGGAATTGGAGACTGTTACAATGAATAGCAATATTAACCTCTTTATCCCGAGTACATGGTAAAGCATTAGAAGACACATACCATAAGGATTGGAATTTTTACTAAGTAAAAGCATTTACTACTTTATTAAAAAGGGGGGACTGAAACGTGGGATCAGAAACTAGAGGATATATACTAATCACAGAAATTAGAAGGTATTAAGAATAAGCACATAGATGATGGACATTGCTTAACATTTGCTGCATCCTTAGTTGTGTGAGAAAGGAAAAGAATACAGGAAAGGAATACGTGCAAAATACCAAGAAAGAATGCAAAGATGCCTGATAAGGAGAAAGATGTTTATCAAGAAGAGGATACAGTATGCAAGGATACTGAGATAACAAGGCTCCTTGGGCCCCTGAAACCAGATGAATCTGGTCTTCTGGCTTGGACAGTGGCCAAAAGATCATTAAGCATGTGCAAGGCACCAGGGTTAAACAGTCAGCCCTGAGGAAGACAACTTTACTTCATCCCCTACAACCCCTGAGACACCCCCAGTTGACCACCAGAGACAACTGCGTAGGACCAAAGGACTGATACAATTATTAGCATACAAAGTGGAGAGGGAGGGGAGCCAGGAAATGATCTATTGTGAAACTTGATGCATATGCAGCATTCTAGGGGATAAAACAAAACTGCGTCTGTACAAGGGATACGCGTGTCTTTGTGGAGATAGCCCCATGCATCTGGCCAAATAAAAACATACCTACTTTAAAAGCCATTTTGAGTTTTAGAGTCTCCCTCCACGTGTTAATTGAAGCCCTCTCTCTTTAGAGCAAAACAGTAATTTTGGAGCATTTTTCTCCCAGAATTTCTCTCCAAACTGAGACCGGTACTCACAGAAGCTGCTCTGTGTGATGGCAATTGCTTGCATCTTTAATGGGGGAGTGTTTGCGTTTAGTATTTTTTCCTTTTGTTTCTTTCTCTCATAGAATTTTGTCCCATGTGTCTCTAAGAAAATATGATTGGTACTTAAGAGAGACCAAAGAAGTTGCCAAGCTCATGGGAGGAGGGCACCTGGCTGCACTTCTCTTACCCTCTACTCCGAGAGGGTTTCTCTCAGAGGGCCAGAGATACCGAGAGGATTGGGCTGGGGAAATGGGCACAGCTCCTAGCTCTCTTGCCTTCTCAGCTTTCAGAGGGGAAAGAGGCTGTGGTCGCTGAGGGAAGGATTTGCCAGCACCACGGGGTTCAGTCTCCTGCAGCCTCCTACCGTGAGTGGAGGGAGCTCTGCTCGTTAGAGCGGCCATTGCACTGGGACCTTATGAGCACCCTTCCTCAGCAAACACAGGAGCCTTCACCATCTGCTGAGGTGCCTCAGGGGAAACCCTGGGATCCCTGAGCCCCTCCCCCTTCAAGGCAGCCTCTCTGGGCCCAGTCTGGGAGCCAGTCTACTGCTGCTTGTTATAAATGAGGAGCTTAACTAGGCCAATATTCAAGCAGCAATCAATTTATTAATTAATATGGTAAAGTATGAGAACTACAGCGCTGGGTACAGCGGGGGAAGTTTTCCCTCCAACTGCACGCCGATAGTTGGGGCTTACAGATATTTATAGGGACACTCGTAAGCTTTCTCAGCAGTTTCTATTCCAAATTTTTACGTCACAATTCTACACACTATTGTGATTTAGTTTTTCTCAGGATGTATCTCAGAAAAGAACATCCCCAGATGGTGGGGTCCAGCTTTTGAAAGAAGAAAGAAGTCTCCCAGCTGGTGAGGTCCAGATTCCAGATGCAGGTTCACCTTTTAATTGCGAGGACTATAAATCTCATAACAGTGATGTCCAGCTTCCCTTGGTTGAAAATATCAATCCTTGAGTTGATGTTCATCTTCCTTTCTCAAGCTGCTTCTCAATATTTTGTTAAGGCATTGAGATAAGCATGTTTCTTTTTATATATTCTAAAGCTATAGTTTCAAAGATCCTTACTACAAGCAATATTCTAAAATTATACTTCAAAAGGTTAATATTGCAAACCTCTTTTTAGCTAGAAGCAGAGAGTTTCTGTCATATAGCAACATCCTTAAAACTTTAATTTGAATGCTCCTAAATCAACTTAAGACTTATAAAGGATAATTGCAAAAAAAGGATAGGTTCAAAGGCCTTCTTCCATGCTTTACTTCCTCAGTTATTTATTAGAATTGTCTTTATAATTGTCCCATGGTCAGTTTCCACACATATCACAGGGGCTGGGCTGGCTCGGCCAAGATTCTGCTGCTCTTGCTGTTCACCTGCACCCACCGGGCAGGGGGAGGAGAAGCCATCAGCCCCCGGTGTGCTGCTGCTGTGTTCTGGCCTGGCTGCTGAGATCCTAACTGCTTTCACCCCCAGCCCAGCTCTGGCTGCAAGCTACAGAGCCCAGCTGGGGTCAGGTGACCATCTGCAGGCCTCGGGTGAGATATTAACTCTTTTAGTGCACAAATAAAACATACAGATTTTCAATTCTTCCTCAGGTGAGAGAAGGGACGGAGTGAAAACACAGAGAAACAACATGAAGACACCAAAGTCAGTGAGGAAAAAGTCAAGTCCCAGATAGGAGGGAGAGGAGATGCCTTAATCTTAGGCCTGAAATTCTCTTATAAAGCCATAGAGAAGGATGTAATTGATACATCAGACTCTTTTTTTCCTGTAACTCATGAAAGTATTGTCCTGGATTGTCAAGCAAATTGTATTCTATTTGTCATCTCTATGGCAGTTACCTTCTGTTAAGTGGGCTGTTTTCCTTATTTCTTCCATAACCTGTCCTCCCTCTGGGGAGACATCTGCTGATAACAGGATATTGAATGTCCCTGCATGGCTGATAAGAACTACAGCATCCATTGGGACATGCTTAGCACAGAGGGAAGAGCCAAGCATTCCTACCCAGATATAATCTTGAGTTTCTGGAACACCAGCAGGGCTTCTCTACTGGGTTTCCTAGAGGAACAGCTGCCTCTTCCACTGGATCTTCAGAGGAAGTCTACACCCTGCTACAGGATCCCTGCTCCAACAGAACCACACCTGACACTCCAGGAGGACTGCAGCCACAATTCCAATTGGACTGCTACCAGCACCCTGACCAACAGGGTATCAGGTCGTGTTCTGACTCTGTCAGTGTTGTTCTGTTTTACTGCATTGTTCATTTTATCTTTTTATTTTCTTCCCTATTAAAGAACTGTTATTTCCTGCTCCCATATTTTTTTGCCTGAGGGCCCCTTAATTTAAAATTTATAACAATTTGGAGGGGAGGTGGTTTACATTTTCCATTTCAGGAGAGGCTCCTGCCTTCCTTAGCAGACACCTGACTTTCCAAACCAAGACAAATATAGAGTGAAAAGGTGTTCTGTTGGGAAGGATGAAAGTTTCACAAGAAAGTCTCACAGATATGTATGCTTAGCAGAAAGATTTTTGAATATAGAAGCTGAGGAAGGAATAGAAATGAGAGCAGGTTTTGATATAGAAGAAAAGAATTGCTGAGCCAGTTTACTGGTTAACCAAGGAGGCAAAGGGTATGTTAGTTAGAAGGGGTTTTTATGACTTAGAGCAAAGGATAAACCCACCTCAAAGAAGATGTTTTTACCAAGCAGAAAGATAGCACAGGTAAACAAGTCAGCAGATGTTGTAAGAAGAAAAAAGGTCTCAGAACTTTCCACTGCAAGAAAACTTAAAAACAACTTCTACCTTAAACTGTAATGTACTAACTTTTAGTGATTGGAGAATTGTAACATGAATATGGTAAAGTAGTTATGATAGGCTATAGATAAAAGTTAAGGTATAGATTGGTTCTGAGAAAGATAGCACAGGTAAACAAGTCAGCAGATGTTGTAAGAAGAAAAAAGGTCTCAGAACTTTCCACTGCAAGAAAACTTAAAAACAACTTCTACCTTAAACTGTAATGTACTAACTTTTAGTGATTGGAGAATTGTAACATGAATATGGTAAAGTAGTTATGATAGGCTATAGATAAAAGTTAAGGTATAGATTGGTTCTGCTGTATTAAGATGCTCAGCAAAGAAATGTATATAATGCATTTGTAACCTAAGCTAAGGGTCTCCAAGCCTGCCTGCAGCTGCAGTTGACCGTTGCAGGCACAGGCTCTGTCGCCCACGATCCTGGACTGCTGTAATGTCTTGGATGTAATAAACTGCATTTGGAAGAGCCACCTGGAGTCCCGCATCTCTCATTTAGGCTCTTACAGTGTTTAAATTGATATAAGCAAAGTGAAAGCAGGCAAATGTTAAAGTAGCTGTAATCTTATAAGAAATTTGAAAAGAGAGAGAGAAGTGTGAAGATCCTATGCCCCCAAAGAAAGAAAAAGAAGACCTCAGGAGTTCCCAGAGATGAAGACAATTTTAAAGACAGATAATGAGAACCTAAGCTCTTAAACAGTCCATCTTTAAAGCAATACCCCATAAATTAACATAACCCATAAACACTACTGTAAAAATAAAAAAGACTTCACAATTACAAATTTTCTGGGTGGCTGCTATTCATAAAAAATTAAAAGCACAAAACCCCTATTTTCTTATTAAAAAATTTCCATAAATTTACTTAAAAAGCTCCTCTCCCTAATTAAGCTACAGAAAAACTGTTCTAAAAATAATAAACGAGCTAAATTATTTCTATACAGTGGAACTAAAAAAAAAGTTATAAAGATAAAAAAACCCTCTAAAATTTTATTTCATTTTTAGTATTCTTTTTTTAAATTACTATTAATAAATTTTTCTTTATACCTGTTTAAATTTTAAACCTACTTTACCTTCCTCCTAATTGCATCTCATGACAAAAAATAAATAAATACATTCTAATAAATACACTAACATTTAACCAACACTAAGAGTACATTAACCAAAACCATCTCAAATTAACAAACACAAACGATTACAGCTCAGTTCCCACAGAGAAGCTATGACATTGCTGATCTCAGTCTGCATGGTGCTCATGGATGCATAGGGGCTTCTGCTGTGCAAAACAACCAGGGGGTCCCTGGGCATGAGGAAACAGATTGGAAGGTGATCTCCTGTTCCAACTCACAAGATTTGGCTTTTGGAAGCATTGCACCTCTGAGCATTGCCATCAGTTGTGGCATTTGTTCCCGTAAACATTGTGTTCTGGTTGTGAGCACTGGAAACAGAAAGAAGAGCTAGGTGCAGAGTCACACTTGCCCTTCTTCCCCTGGGGTCTCTCTAGCCAAGAACATTGGGAATAAAACCATCTTTGAATGCTACCACAAACAGGCAGGCTGAAGAGTCAGAGGAAAAGAAGAATGAAACATCCCTAGGTGAGGGTGAGGAAGATGTGACTGGAGAGTGAACAAAAAGGCTGAAGCACAGGCAACTGAGCTCTGCTTCCCCAGAGGTCACTGGTCACAGCTCTGCAGCCACAACTGGAAACTGAGGGGTTGGTGCAGAGGAACAAACATTTTTTCTACTGGTTGTCTAAAAGCACAAAACCTGTGCAAGCAAGATGACACTCCTCTCCCTTCAAGTTTGAACGAAGTGACTAATACTTTCTAACAGATTTGTCATGTAGGAAAATGAGGATCCCACAAGTTTTAGAAATACAGGCAGCTGAGTAGCAAAGACCCAACTGATCTGCAACCATGACCCTGAGGAATTACAGCACCAGACTAATTCCTGTCAGACATCATAGAAATCAATTCACACACAAAGCCATTCAAAACCACATTTCTCTCCATTTCTGCTAGAGCTACTTGGACAGAGGAATAAAATAGGTAAGAGAGAAAGGAAACAGAACTGCACAGCAGATGCTTTCTTGCCTTTGGTAATCTACACAGCCTCAATCAAAACACCAAATGCATTCCTGCCTTTCAGGAATTTGGCAGCTGTGTTGTGTTTTATTTCCCCACTGCAAGACACCTCTGTACTTGGCACAGTTGGCTTTGTCCTTGTCGTCCTTGTGCTTTCTGTAGCAGCAAGACCCTCCTGCGCCTACTTTGCACCTGCACCTTGATTTTGTTTTTATGAACTGTGGATGGTAAAAAATCCTACCCTAGAAGAAATGAAGAAGAAATTAAGCAGCTCTGAAACAATACACAAAAGTTCATGAACATTCCCACTGGCTGTTGTTCAACAACCCATGAAAACCACCATTTACCCTACCTAGAATGCTCACCCGTCCATTTCTGCTCAGGTCTTCGCCACATGCTCTGGAATCATGGAGGTGAGGAAAGCACATCCTTTGCATTTTTCGATCACTCTGTCTATAGGGAAATGGACCTCCAAGAGGGCTTCCTGCAGAAATCAAGGCTTTCTGGTGACAGATGTCCCTGCACAATCTTCACATGCTCTGATCTGACATCTTCCAGTCACGGCTGGGAAGGAAGGAGGGAGCCAGAGTGGGCAGAGCAGCTCTGAATACTGCAGAGGGTGTGTATTGAGCTGCCAGCCTGGGTCAGGAGCTGCTGGCTGACACGCAGGGCCCGGCATGAGTACCCCAAGCTCAGCTGTGCAATGTGTGGCAGCTCACTTCAAGTTTTACTAAACTAACAAGAAATGATAGGCTTCAATGAACAAAGGGATATAGAGAGTGGACACGTGGAATCCAGAATGCATAGTCCTCCAAGGACATGTTGAAGTAACCAGAAGATAAAGAAGAGACTAACAGAGACAATATAATATATGCTAGTAACTCCCTGTCTGGAAAAATGATGATAAAAGGGCAGAAAAATGTGTATGAATAAGCAAAAGAAGAAAGAAATCAATAATGAGTAGAAGACAGAATGCTAGTTAAATGAAGAGCATTATGTAACTTAGAAACAATGAACATTATTTTCTTTGATTGCTAAAAATTTATAAGTGAAGAGATTTGAAAGGGAGTGTGTGTGGCTGGGGTTATCTGCCAAACATACAGACCAAAATAAAGTAAAACATTCTACCTAATACTAAAAAAAGAAATAGTGTAATGAAGGGTACTGGGTCTAATGCTGGGGCAAAAGACAAATGGCTGTGTACCCAAAAGAATTATTTACATATCTTCTCCAGTGAAATATGGATTAGGAGGAGGACAGAGTCCTAGTTGTTGGCAGATTTAGTTTCGGAGAAATCCAGGAAAAT
>NW_024504123.1:2962-6965 GCF_017590055.1 Onychostruthus taczanowskii
CCAAGAAGTCCATGACGTTCCAGCCGTTGCGCAGGTAGGAGCCTTTGTGGAAGGCGAAGCCCAGCGCGATGATCTTGATCCCCGCCTCGAAGCAGAAGATGCCGATGAAATACGGCTCCGTGTCGTCCTGGGGGGGGGGGACAGGTGTGGGGATAGGTACCGGGAGACCCCCCCCCCCTGTGTGCCCCCCATCGTGGTCAGGGGGGCAGCGCTGCCCACGACCCCTCCCAGCCCTCCCCAGGTGCTCCCGACCACCCCCAGCCCTCCCCAGGTGGAGGCGTCCTGGGGGGGGGACAGGTGACAAGAGACCCCCCCCGTGTCCCCCCCGCCGTGGTGAGGGGGTCAGCGCTGTCCCCAGCCCCCTCCCCAGCCCCCCCCCCAGGTGGCCCCGGGCGGAGGCGGAGTGGCCCAGATTCCCAGTAAGGAGGAAACTGGGACACCGCGGAGGGTCCGGGGGGAACTGGGAATCGTGGCCAGCGCGGGCCGGGGGCGGGCTGGCACCTCCCCCCTCCCCGTGTCAGGGGGGCACGGACACGGCCGGGACCCCTCGGGGGGGTGGGGACCCCCGGAGGACCCTCCCCAGGAGCCCCCAGGGGTGGCAGGGACCCTCCCCAGGGGTATCAAGAACCCTCCCCAGGACGCCCCCAGGGGTGCGAGGGAACCCAGGGGGGACAGGGACCCTCCCCAGGACCCCCCAGGAGTGGCAGGGACCCTCTCCAGGACCCTCAAGGGGGGCAGAGACCCTCTCCAGGGATGGCAGGGACCTTCCCCAGGACCCCCAGGGTGCCCCGGGAGCCCTGCAGGACCCCCCAAGGGTGACAGGGACCCCAAGGGGTGGCAGGGACCCTCTCCAGGACCCCCAAGGGTGGCAGGAACCCTCCCCGGGGGTATCAGGGACCCTCCCCAGGACCCCCGCAGCCCACCAGCCGCTCCGACATGGGGGTCTTGTCCTCGTCGGGCAGGTGCTGCTCCAGCGCCAGGACGATGCAGTTGGCGATGATGGTGGCTAAAATCATGTATTCAAAAGGAGTGGGGGGCGAGTCAAGGAAAAAAAAAAAAAAACGGGGCTGGGGGACCCCCAAACCGCGGTGGGGTGGGGGGGAAACTGAGGCAGGAGCGCAGCGCAAAGCGGGGCCGCGCCCCCGGGGTCGGCGCCCGCGTGTCGGGCGGCTCGGTAATTAATTAATTAATGAATGAATTCCCTCATCAAAGCGGCAGCCGCGGCCTCGGCTCCGCGGCGAGATCAAAGCGCCCCGGGCACAGCGGGACCGGCCGGGAGCGACACGGCCCCGCTGGCACCGCTGGCACGGCTGGCACCGCTGGCACGGCTGGCAGCGGGCACTGCCCTGTCCCGGGTCCCCTGTCCCGGGTCCCGTGTCCCCTGTCCCGTGTCCCCCTGTCCCACCCCACTGGTGGGCACAGAGTGAGGCTGGAGCCGCTCGGGGGGGGCTGCGGGCACCCAGCCTGGCACGGCACGGGTGGTCCCACGGGGGTCTCCGGCCTCCACACGGCCCCGCTGGCACCGGGCACTGCAGCCTGGCACCGGGGGAGCGGCCACAGCGCTGGCAGCTGGCACCGGGCACCGGGCACGGCCCTGGCACGGGGAGCTGCTGGCCCTGGCACGGCACGGGTACTGGGTACCGGGATCTGGCCCAGCACGGCTCTGCAACACCCTGGCACGGCACGGGTACCGGGATCCGGCCCAGCACGGCTCCAGGATGGCTCCCGGTACCGGGATCCGGCCCAGCACGGCTCCAGGATGGCTCCCGGTACCGGGATCCGGCCCAGCACGGCTCCAGGATGGCTCCCGGTACCGGGATCCGGCCCAGCACGGCTCCCTGGCATGGCACGGGTACCTGGCACAGCTCAGGGATCGAGGACAGCCCCCAGTACCGGGATCCGGCCCAGCACGTCTCCCTGGCACAGCCCGGGTACCCAGGACAGCTCCCGGTACCGGGATCCGGCCCGGAACGGGTCCTGGATGTCTCCCGGTACCGGGATCTGGCCTGGCACAGTTCCCTGGCACAGCCTGGGTACCCAGCACGGCTCCCGGTACCGGGATCCGGCCCGGCACGGTTCCCTGGCATGGCACAGCTCCCGGTACCGGGATCCGGCCCGGCTCCTGGCACAGCCCGGCCATCCGGTGCCGGTTTCCGGCCCAGCACCCCCAGTACCGGATTCCAGCCCGGTTCCTGGCACAGCCCGTCCCGGTTACCGGGGCCAGCGGAGCGCGGCGCTGCAGCACAGCTCAGCACGGCTCGGCACGGCTCCCGGTACCGGCATCCAGCCCAGCACGGCTCAGCACGGCTCCCGGTACCGGGATCCGGCCCAGCACAGCTCCCGGTACCGGCATCCAGCCCGGTTCCCGGCCCGTCCCCGTTACCGGGGCCAGCGGAGCGCGGCGCTGCAGCACGGCTCGGCACGGCTCGGCACGGCACAACCTCCGATCCGCGGGGTGCTCAGCGCCCCCAAACCAATCTCGGGGGGTTCCCCCACTCCCCCTCCCCTCGCCGGCTGCAGCCCCCCAAAATAGCCCCAAATAGCCCAAAATAGCCCCAAAATAGGGCAGGGGAGGGGTCCCCATTTCCCACCCCCCCCCGGGTGAGCGGGACCCCCCCGTTTTGGGGACTGGGGTGGGATCGGGGTGGGCAGCAGGGGAACGGGGGGGAAAGGGGGTCCCCCATGCAGGGCAGGGGTGGGGACCCCAAAAGGAGGTTGGGGAGCCCAAAATGGGGTCAGGGATCCCAAAAAGGTGTCGGGGACCTCAATGTGGGGCTGGGGAGCCCAAAAAGGGGGTCAGGGACCCCAGTGTGGGGTCGGGAACCCCAGTGTGGGGCTGAGGAGCCCAAAAGGGGGTCAGGGACCCCAATATGGGGCTGGGGACCCCAAAAGGTGGTTGGGGATCCCAGTGTGGGGCTGGGGACCCCAAAAAGGGAGTCAGAGACCCCAGTGTGGGGTCGGGAACCCCAGTGTGGGGCTGAGGAGCCCAAAAGGGGGTCAGGGACCCCAATATGGGGCTGGGGACCCCAAAAGGGGGTCGGGGGCCCCGGTGCAGGGCCGGTGACCCCGATCCGGGCACGGGGAGGTGACGCACGAGCGGAACGGGGACCCCGGTTTGGGGCAGAGAAAGGGGGTCCCCCAGAGAGGTCAGGGCTTGGGGGACCCCAAAACGGGCCAGGGGAACCCCAAAAGGGGCCAAGGGAACCCCAAAACGGGCCAGGGGATGGAGCTGTGGTACGGGGACCCCAAATTGGGGATGGGGACCCCAAAGTGGGGCTGGGGACGCCAAAATGGGGATGGGGACCCCAAAACGGGCCAGGGGATGGAGCTGTGGTACGGGGACCCCAAAATGGGGCTGGGGACGCCAAAACGGGGATGGGGACCCCAAAATGGGGCTGGGGACGCCAAAATGGGGATGGGGACCCCAATACAGGGCTAAGGAGCTCATGCAGGACATGGAGACCCCAAAATAGGGCTGGGGACCCCAAAATGGGGCTGGAGATCCCAATAGGGGGCTGAGGAGCTCGTGTAGGACAGGGTGACCCCAAAATGGGGCTGGGGACGCCAAAACGGGGATGGGGACCCCAAAATGGGGCTGGAGATCCCAATAGGGGGCTGAGGAGCTCGTGTAGGACAGGGTGACCCCCAAAATGGGGATGGGAACTCCAAAATGGGGGTGGGGACCCCAAAACGCAGCCAGGCACCCCAAAGCAGGACACGGTGACCCCAAAACGGGGCTGGGGAGTCCAAAATGGGGCTGGGGACCCCAAAACGGGGCCGAATCCCCAGTGCAGGACACGGTGACCCCAAAACGGGGCTGGGGTCCCCAAAACGGAGCCAGGCACCCCAAAGCAGGACACGGTGACCCCAAAACGGGGCTGAGGACCCCAAAGCAGGACACGGTGACCCCAAAACGGGACCGGGTCCCCAAATGCAGGACACGGTGACCCCAAAACGGGGCTGAGGACCCAAGAGCAGGACACGGTGACCCCAAAACGGAGCC
>NW_024504123.1:7162-8782 GCF_017590055.1 Onychostruthus taczanowskii
AGAAGAGAAGAAAAAAAAAAAAAAAAAAAACCACCCCCGGGGGGGGTCTCTCAGCGCATCCCGGCGCCCCCGGCCCGGAATATCCGTGAGATTGAGGGGGGGGGGGAGAAAAAAGGTAAAAAATCCCCCTAAAAAAAATCCCAAAAAATCCAAAAGAGAGGGGAAAAAATTAAAATAAAATAAAAAGCAGAAGGCGGCGGCCGCGGGGGGGGGGGGGGAGGGGGGTCACCTGGGAGGGGAGGGGACGGGGGAAGGGTTGGGGACACACCTGGGCCCGGCTCTGCCGGGTGTCACCGTCCCTGTCCCGGTGTCCCCAAAGGCTGCCAGACCCCCGTGTCCCCTCCCTGTCCCCTCTGTGTCCCCGTGGCGGTGGCACTGCCCCCATCCCTGTCCCCGTGGCGGTGGCACTGTCCCCATCTCTGTCCCCAAGGAGGTGGCACTGTCCCTCCCCTCCCCGTCACCTCATGTCCCCAAGGCAGTGGCACTGTCCCCATGGCGGTGGCACTGACCCCATGCCCCTAAGGCAGTGGCAGTGTCCCCATGCCTGTCCCCAAGGCGGTGGCACTGTCCCTATGGCCGTGGCACTGTCCCCACCCCTGTCCCCATGTCCCCAAGGAGGTGGCAGTATCCCCATCTCTGTCCCCATGGCGGTGGCACTGTCCCCTCCCTGTCCCCCGTCCCCAAGGAGGTGGCAGTGTCCCCTTTCCTGTCCCCAAGGCAGTGGCACTGTCCCCATGGCGGTGGCACTGTCCCCACCCCTGTCCCCAAGGCGGTGGCAGTGTCGCCATGCCTGTCCCCATGGTGGTGGCAGTGTCCCCTGTCCCCATCACCCTGTGTCCCCAAGGCAGTGGCACTGTCCCTATGGCACACCCCATCCCTGTCCCCAAGGTGGTGGCACTGTCCCCATGTCCCCATGGCGGTGGCAGTGTCCCCATGTCCCCAAGGGGTGGCACTGTCACCATGGCGGTGGCAGTGTCCCCACCGCTGTCCCCATGTCCCCAAGGCGGTGGCATTGTCCCTATGGCACTGGCAGTGTCCCCTCCCTGTCCCCAAGGGGGTGGCACTGTCCCCATGTCCCCAAGATGGTGGCACTGTCCCCACCCCTGTCCCCATGGTGGTGGCAGTGTCCCCTGTCCCCATCACCCTGTGTCCCCAAGGCAGTGGCACTGTCCCTATGGCGGTGGCAGTGTCCCCACCCCTGTCCCCATGGCAGTGTCCCCATGTCCCCAAGGGGTGGCACTGTCCCTCCCCTCCCCGTGTCCCCCCCGCAGCCCCCGGTGTCCCCAGCCCCCAGGTGCCACCACGGCGCTGCCCGGTGACCTCCGGTGGCCCCGGCCTGACCGCAGGGGGACACTAATGACGGTGTCCCCAGTGCCACCACGGTGTCCCCAATGTCACCGCCTGATCACAGGGACGCGCTAATGAGCCACCACTGTGTCACCACGGTGTCCCCAATGTCACCACTGTCACCGTCTGATCACAGGAGGACACTAATGAGCCACCACGGTGTCCCCAGTGCCACCACAGTGTCACCAATGTCACCGCCTGATCAAAGGGACGCGCTAATGAGCCACCCACTGTGCCACCACTGTGTCACCACGGTGTCCCCAATGTCACCAC
>NW_024504123.1:9502-14141 GCF_017590055.1 Onychostruthus taczanowskii
GTTGCTAAGAATCCCCGTTGCTATGGACCCCGTTGCTAGGGACCCCCATTGCCATGGCCCCCGTTGCTATGGCCCCCGTTGCTATGGCCCCAGTTGCTATGCACCCCGTTGCTAGGGACCCCCGTTGCTATGCACCCAGTTGCTATGGACCCCGTTGCTATGGCCCCTGTTGCTAGGGACCCCCGTTGCTATGCACCCCGTTGCCATGGCGCCCCTCGCCGCAACGTGCCCCGTTGCTATGGAAACACGTCGCAACGACCCCCCCGTTTCTACGGATCTCCCGTTGCTATGGGCTGCCGTAAGTCACCGCGCTGCGGCGCCGCCTGAGGTCGCGAACGCCGCCGGAGGGGCGGGGCCGCCGGGAAAGGACTCCGCCCCCTCGCCGCGGGTGGGCCAATCAGCTGGCGGTGACGGGGAGGAAGGGGCGGGGCCTGAGGAGCGCAGCCGGAAGAGGTCGGTGAGGAGCGGGGAGTACGCGGGGCGGTCCCGGTAGAGCCCGGTGAGAGCCCGGTGAGAGCCCGGTACGGCTCGGTGACAGCGCGGTGACAGCCAGGTAAGAGCCCGGTGAGAGCGCGGTACCGTCCGGTAACAGCTCGGTACGGCCCGGTAACAGTACGGTACAGCTCGGTAACAGGTCGGTACGGCCCGGTACGAGCTTGGTACCGCCCGGTAACAGCGCGGTGACAGCTCGGTACGGCCCGGTGTGGCTCGGTAAGAGCTCGGTACCGTCCGGTAACAGCTCGGTGCGGCCCAGTGAGAGTTCGGTACCGTCCGGTAACAGCGCGGTGACAGCTCGGTACGGCCCGGTGTGGCTCGGTAAGAGCTCGGTACCGTCCGGTAACAGTGCGGTGCGGCCCAGTGAGAGTTCGGTACGGCCCGGTAACAGCGCGGTGACAGCTCGGTGCGGCTCGGTGCGGTCCGGTAACAGCCCGGTACGGCCCGGGGCGGCTCGGTAAGAGCCCGGTAACAGCCAGGTACCGTCCGGTACGGCACGGTAACAGCGCGGTGACAGCTCGGTGCGGCTCAGTGCGGTCCCGTAACAGCCCGGTACGGACCGGTGCGGCTCGGTAAGAGCCCGGTACTGTCCGGTAACAGCTCGGTACGGCCCGGTAGCGTCTGGTACCGGCTCGGTACGGCCCGGTGAGAGCTCGGTACGGCCCAGTAACAGCTCGGTACGGCCCGGTACGAGCTTGGTACCGTCCGGTAGCAGCGCGGTACGGCCCGTTAGCGTCTGGTACCGGCCCAGTAACAGCCCAGTTCCCGTTATCTCTCTCCCAGTACAAACCAGTTCCCGTTATCTCTCCCAGTACAAACCAGTTCCCGTTATCTCTCCCAGTACAAACCAGTTCCCGTTATCTCTCTCCCAGTACAAACCAGTTCCCGTTATCTCTCTCCCAACAAACCAGTTCCCGTTATCTCTCCCAGTACAAACCAGTTCCCGTTATCTCTCCCAGTACAAACCAGTTCCCGTTATCTCTCCCAGTACAAACCAGTTCCCGTTATCTCTCCCAGTACAAACCAGTTCCCGTTATCTCTCCCAGTACAAACCAGTTCCCGTTATCTCTCCCAGTACAAACCAGTTCCCGTTATCTCTCCCAGTACAAACCAGTTCCCGTTATCTCTCCCAGTACAAACCAGTTCCCGTTATCTCTCCCAGTACAAACCAGTTCCCGTTATCTCTCCCAGTACAAACCAGTTCCCGTTATCTCTCCCAGTACAAACCAGTTCCCGTTATCTCTCCCAGTACAAACCAGTTCCCGTTATCTCTCCCAGTACAAACCAGTTCCCGTTATCTCTCCCAGTACAAACCAGTTCCCGTTATCTCTCCCAGTACAAACCAGTTCCCGTTATCTCTCCCAGTACAAACCAGTTCCCGTTATCTCTCCCAGTACAAACCAGTTCCCGTTATCTCTCCCAGTACAAACCAGTTCCCGTTATCTCTCCCAGTACAAACCAGTTCCCGTTATCTCTCCCAGTACAAACCAGTTCCCGTTATCTCTCCCAGTACAAACCAGTTCCCGTTATCTCTCCCAGTACAAACCAGTTCCCGTTATCTCTCCCAGTACAAACCAGTTCCCGTTATCTCTCCCAGTACAAACCAGTTCCCGTTATCTCTCCCAGTACAAACCAGTTCCCGTTATCTCTCCCAGTACAAACCAGTTCCCGTTATCTCTCCCAGTACAAACCAGTTCCCGTTATCTCTCCCAGTACAAACCAGTTCCCGTTATCTCTCCCAGTACAAACCAGTTCCCGTTATCTCTCCCAGTACAAACCAGTTCCCGTTATCTCTCCCAGTACAAACCAGTTCCCGTTATCTCTCCCAGTACAAACCAGTTCCCGTTATCTCTCCCAGTACAAACCAGTTCCCGTTATCTCTCCCAGTACAAACCAGTTCCCGTTATCTCTCCCAGTACAAACCAGTTCCCGTTATCTCTCCCAGTACAAACCAGTTCCCGTTATCTCTCCCAGTACAAACCAGTTCCCGTTATCTCTCCCAGTACAAACCAGTTCCCGTTATCTCTCCCAGTACAAACCAGTTCCCGTTATCTCTCCCAGTACAAACCAGTTCCCGTTATCTCTCCCAGTACAAACCAGTTCCCGTTATCTCTCCCAGTACAAACCAGTTCCCGTTATCTCTCCCAGTACAAACCAGTTCCCGTTATCTCTCCCAGTACAAACCAGTTCCCGTTATCTCTCCCAGTACAAACCAGTTCCCGTTATCTCTCCCAGTACAAACCAGTTCCCGTTATCTCTCCCAGTACAAACCAGTTCCCGTTATCTCTCCCAGTACAAACCAGTTCCCGTTATCTCTCCCAGTACAAACCAGTTCCCGTTATCTCTCCCAGTACAAACCAGTTCCCGTTATCTCTCCCAGTACAAACCAGTTCCCGTTATCTCTCCCAGTACAAACCAGTTCCCGTTATCTCTCCCAGTACAAACCAGTTCCCGTTATCTCTCCCAGTACAAACCAGTTCCCGTTATCTCTCCCAGTACAAACCAGTTCCCGTTATCTCTCCCAGTACAAACCAGTTCCCGTTATCTCTCCCAGTACAAACCAGTTCCCGTTATCTCTCCCAGTACAAACCAGTTCCCGTTATCTCTCCCAGTACAAACCAGTTCCCGTTATCTCTCCCAGTACAAACCAGTTCCCGCTGACGTTTCCCGGTGACCTCCAGAGAGCTCAGCCATGGTGAGTGGGGGCGGGGCCACACTGGGGTCACACAGGGGTCACTGAGGGGTCACTGTGAGGTCAAACTGAGGGGTCACAGGGGTCACACTGGGGTCACTCTGTGGGGTCACACAGGGGTCACAGAGGGGTCACTGAGGGATCACTGTGGGGTCACAGAGCGGGGTCACACAGGGGTCACACAGGGGTCACATTGGGGTCACTGTGGGGTCACAGTGGGGTCACACTGGGGTCACAGAGGGGTCACCATGAGGTCACACTGTGGGGTCTCAGAGAGGTCACACAGGGGTCACTCTGGGGTCACACTGAGGGGTCACTGCAGGGTCACACACCAAGGTCACACTGGGGTCACAGATAGGTCACACTCTGGGGTCACACAGGGGTCACAGCGGGGTCACACAGGGGTCACCCTGAGGTCACACTGGGGTCACTCTGTGGGGTCACACAGGGGTCACACAGGGGTCACTGAGGGGTCACACTGGGGTCACTCTGTGGGGTCACATTGGGGTCACTCTGTGGGGTCACTCTGGGGTCACACGGGGGTCACACAGGGGTCACTGAGGGGTCACTGTGAGGTCAAACTGCGGGGTCACATGGGTCACTCTGGGGTCACACGGGGGTCACTGCAGGGTCACACTCTGGGGTCACAGAGGGGTCACAGTGGGGTCACACAGAGGTCACTCTGGGGTTACTCTGGGGTCACAGCAAGGTCACACACAGGGGTCACTGCAGGGTCACACTCTGGGGTCACAGAGGGGTCACTGTGAGGTCAAACTGTGGGGTCACTGCAGGGTCACACAGGGGTCACACTGTGAGGTCACAGAGAGGTCACTTAAGGGTCACACTGCGGGGTCACACAGGGGTCACTGAGAGGTCACAGTGGGGTCACACCGAGGTCATGCTGGGATCACTCTGGGGTCACAGTGAGGTCACACACAGGGGTCACTGAGAGGTCACACTGGGGTCACTCTGGGGTCACACAGGGGTCACTGAGGGGTCACACTGAGGTCACCATGAGGTCACACTTTTTTGGGGAGCTTTTGGGGGATTTTTAGATTTTTGGGGACCACAATCGCATGTTTGGATGTTGGGGACCCCCAGGGGACATTTTGGGGTCCCCCTGAGCCCCCCCAGGTTCGGGATTGGTTCAGGTTCAGGTTGGGGGGGCTGGGCAGGGATTTGAGGGGGTTTTTGGGGAGCTTTTGGGGGATTTTTAGATTTTTTGGGGCTGCCCGGCTGTGTGTGCATTTTCGGCGAGCCAGCACCGCGTGTTTGGATGCTGGGGACCCCCGTGGGACATTTTGGGGTCCCCCTGAGCCCCGTTTGGCCCCCCCAGGTTCAGGATGAAGTGTCACCTGTGCGTGAACCACATCGAGCTGCAGACGGACCCCGGGAACTGCGACTACGTCATCGTCAGCGGCGCGCGGCGCAAGGAGGAGCGCTGGGAGCCCG
>NW_024504124.1:0-470 GCF_017590055.1 Onychostruthus taczanowskii
AAATTTTCGAGGTTCCCCCCCAAATTTCGGGGTCCCGGCCGGGGTCTCACCGGTGGAAGGAGTCGACCATCTTGAGCTGCCCGCGCAGCTCCTTCTTGCTCAGGTGGTCGAGCATCCGCGCGTCCACCAGCGACTCCATGAAGTAGCTGCGGTACTGGGGCAGCCCCAGGCTGGGCAGCCACTCGTTCCCCACCCACTCGTGGTTCATGTCCCCGTGCGCCAGGATCTGGGGAAGAGAGCTTTATAGACCTGCCAGGACCTGCCCGTGGCACCCCTGAACCTTTATAGTCCTGCCAGGACCTGTCTGTGGCACTCAGAACCTCCCTATCCCTGCCAGGACCTGTTTACTGCACATTAATGTTTTATATCCCTGCCAGGACCTGCCACTCGTTCCCCACCCACTCGTGGTTCATGTCCCCGTGCGCCAGGATCTGTGAGGGGACAGCTTTATATCCCTGCCAGGACCTGCC
>NW_024504125.1:0-470 GCF_017590055.1 Onychostruthus taczanowskii
ACAACTCCGGAGGTGGGCGGGGGTCCCGGGGCCCCGGGGGGGTCCCTGAATGTGGGGAGGGGTCCCCAAACCCCGGGGGGGTCAGCAAACCTGGGCAGGGGTCAGCAAACCCCGGGGGGGTCAGCAAACCTCAAACCCTGGGGGGTCACTGGAATGTGGGGGTCCCCAAAATTCGGGGGGCTCTGAGTGACCTCAGCGGCGCCGAGCGCTGCAGTGAGCGCGGCACCGAGCGTGCCGGTGACCCCGGTGACCCTCGTCTGTCTGTCCATCCCACTGACCCCCGTCTGTCCGTCTGTCTGTCCGTCCCAGAGCTGACCCGTGTCTGTCTGTCTGTCCCACTGACCCTGTCTGTCTGTCCATCCCAGAGCTGACCCCCGAGCTGACCCCTGTCTGTCTGTCTGTCCGTCTGTCTGTCCCAGAGCTGACCCTGTCTGTCTGTCCGTCTGTCTGTCCCGCTGACCCTGTCTGTC
>NW_024504126.1:0-470 GCF_017590055.1 Onychostruthus taczanowskii
TGATGACCGCTGGGACACTCTGCTGACTACTGGGACACTCTACTGACCATTGAGACCCTCTGCTGACCATTGGGACCATACAATGTCTTGTGGGACCCTCTGCTGATCATTGGGACCCTCTACTGACCATTGGGACCTTTTACTGACTATTGGGACCTTCTGCTGACCATTAGGATTCTCTGCTGACCATTGGGACCCTCTGCTGGCCATTAGGACCTTCTACTGACCATTGGGACTCTCTACTGACTATTGGGACCCTCTGCTGACCACTGGGACCCTCTGCTGACCACTGGGACCCTCTACTGACCATTAGGACCCTCTATTGACCATTGGGATCCTCTACTGACCATTGGGACCCTCTACTGACCATTGGGATCCTCTGCTGACCATTGGGATCCTCTGCTGACCATTGTGATCCTCTGCTGACCATTGGAACCTTCTAGTGACCATTGGGACCCTCTACTGACCAT
>NW_024504127.1:0-470 GCF_017590055.1 Onychostruthus taczanowskii
GTGAGACCCCTCCCCAAATTCCCAAAACTCCCCCAAAAATCCCTGGAAAATTGCCCCAAAAAATCCCATAAAAATCGTAAAAAAACAGCCCAAAATCTGCTCAAAACTGCCCAAAAATCCCAAAAAATTGCCCCAAAATCCCCCCCGGAAGCAGGGCAGGAGGTCGGGATCTGCTACGGTGAGACCCCTCCCCAAATTCCCAAAACTCCCCCAAAAATCCCTGGAAAATTGCCCCAAAAAATCCCATAAAAATCGTAAAAAAACAGCCCAAAATCTGCTCAAAACTGCCCAAAAATCCCCCAAAAATGTCCCAAAAATCCCAAAAAATTGCCCCAAAATCCCCCCCGGAAGCAGGGCAGGAGGTCGGGATCTGCTACGGTGAGACCCCTCCCCAAATTACCCGAAATTCCCGAAATTCCTGAAAAAATCCCGTTAAAATCCCGAAAAAAACCGGCCAAAATCAGCTCAAA
>NW_024504128.1:0-470 GCF_017590055.1 Onychostruthus taczanowskii
TCCCAAATTTTCCTTCCCAAAATTCAAATTTTTTTGGATATTTTTTGCCCAAATTTTTCCCCCAAAAATTCCAATTTTGGGGACATTTTGCCCCAAATTTTCCCCCCAAAATTCCATTTTTTTGGGACTTTTCCCCCAAATTTTTCCCCCCAAAATTCAATTTTTTGGGGCATTTTCCCCCCAATTTTCCCCCCCAAAATTCCATTTTTTGGCACATTTTTGCCCCAAATTTTCTTTCCCAAAATTCAATTTTTTGGGACATTTTTCCCCAAATTTCCCCAAATTTCTCAATTTTTGGGACATTTTTCACCCAAATTTCCCCCCCAAAATTTCCCCAAAAATTCAAATTTTTTCCCCCAAAATTCCCCCCAAAATTCAAACTTTTCCCCCAAAATTTCCCCAAAAATTCAAATTTTTTCCCAAAATTTCCCAAAAATTCAGTTTTTTCCCCCAAATTTCCCAAAAAATTC
>NW_024504129.1:0-470 GCF_017590055.1 Onychostruthus taczanowskii
TTATTCTCTTAATTCTGGTTTTAGGTAAGCCCGAAAAAGGCATCACCAGCACCTGGGGGGGCTGCAGAGCCCACCCTGGGACACCCACGGGGCACACGGGGGTCACTCACATGCTGACGGGGGGGTCCCGCCGTTGGTGGCTTCTGTCTTCTCGCTGAAACCAAAGAGAGGAGGGGGCTGAGCGTGGGCGGGGTTGGTGTCCCCTGGGAGGGGGACAAACCCCCCAGGAGGGACATCCCGGCCCCCGGGGTGCCACAGCTGCCCTCACCTGGGGGTCTCGGCCTCGGAGCCGCGGAGCAGCGCGCTCTGCACCAGCCCCGTCAGGCTGGCGATCTGCTTCTCCATGGCCTCCATCCGCTCCCTGCGCCGGGAAAGGGACGGGGACGGGTCACCGGCTGCGTCTGCCACCGCGGCCACCCCCGGCTGCTCCCGGCCCTGCCGCCTTCCTCTGCTCCTCCTCCTCCTCCTCC
>NW_024504130.1:0-470 GCF_017590055.1 Onychostruthus taczanowskii
TTTCCCTCTTTTCCGATTTTTTTTTTTCCTTTTTTCCTCCTTGTTCCCCCCCCACCCCACCCGCACCCTCAACCCCGCGCACAACTTCCCAACTTCAGCCGGCAACTTTCCACCTCCCCCAAATCCCCGAATTTCCACGGGAAAAAAAAAAAAAAAATTAAAAAAAAATTACATTTACCGGCAAAAAAAACCAAACCAGGGGTTCGCTGCCCTATTTCCCAAGGGGGTCGGCCGGGGCTGAGCGCGCTGCTGGCGGCGGGGGGTGGCGGGGACCCCGAGGGGCTGGGGGTGTCGCCGGGACCCCGGGGGGACCCGCGGAGCCGCCGCACGTTGCTGCCGCCGCCGCCGCCGCCGCTCTGCTGCTTCCTTTGTTCTGCAGCGCCCGCTCGGGGGGACCCGCCGGGAGCACGGGGGGCTCCGGGCCCGCGCGGGGGTAACGGGGGGAGCCGGGAGGGGGAGAGCACCGGGGG
>NW_024504131.1:0-470 GCF_017590055.1 Onychostruthus taczanowskii
AATCAGGAAAAAATTGGAAAAAATCAAAAAATAATCAGAAAAAAATCAGAAGAGAAAATTATAAAAATATGAGGAAAAAAATCAGGGCAGAAAGCAGGAAAAAATTAGGAAAAATAAAAAAAAATTGTAAAAATATCAGGAAAAAAAACAGGAAAAAATCAGAAAAAATCAGGGAAAAAAAAATCAAGAAAAAATTTGGAAAACATCAGGAAAAAATTAGAAAAAAAATCAGAAAAAAATCAGGAAAAAATTAGGAAAAAATCTGGAAAAAATCAGGAAAAAACCAGAAAAAAAATCACAAAAAATCACAAAAAATCAGGAAAAAATCAGGGAAAAATCAGGGAAAAAATTATTAAAAAATCAAGAAAAAATTAGGAAAAAAATCAGGAAGAAATCAGGAAAAAAACAGGAAAAAATCAGAAAAAAATCAGGAAAAAATTACCAAAAAATCATTAAAAATCAGGAAAAAA
>NW_024504132.1:0-470 GCF_017590055.1 Onychostruthus taczanowskii
GGTTTTGGGGGATTTTTGGGGTGGTTTGGGGGTTTAGGGTTCCAAAATGGGGGTTTGGGGTGGTTTTGGGTGGTTTTTGGGGTGGTTTTGGGGTGGTTTTGGGGTGTTTGGGGTGGTTTTTGGGGTGCCAAGGTTGGGTTTTGGGGCGTTCGGGATGGTTTTGGGGTGCCAAAATGGGGTTTTTGGGGCGGTTTTGGGGTGTTTGGGGTGCCAAAAAAGGGGTTTGGGACAGTCTGAGGTGATTTTGGGGTGGTTTTGGAGTACTTGGGGTGGTTTTGGGGTACCAGAGCTGTTTTTGTCTGGTTTTGGGGTGCCAAGGCCGTTTTCGGGGTGTTTCTGGCTGTTTTCGGGGTGTTTTAAGGTGTTTTCGGGGTGTTTTAAGGTGTTTTTGGGGTGTTTCCGGCTGTTTTTGGGGTGTTTCTGGCTGTTTTCGGCGGTGTTTAAAGGTGTTTTCGGGGTGTTTCTGGCTG
>NW_024504133.1:0-470 GCF_017590055.1 Onychostruthus taczanowskii
ATTTATGCCAATTTTTCACCAAAAAACGATGATTAAATAGCAAAGAAATTGCAATTGTACTTGGGAAAAGTTGGTGATTTTTTAGCAAAAAAATTGTATTTTTAAAGGGTCATTTTGGGGTGAAAAGCTGGGATTTTGGGCAAAACATCTGATTTTTTTTGGAAAAAATCGGGTTTTTTTGTCAAATTTAGCCCGATTTTTTGGCTAAAAAAGGATGATTAAATAGCAAAAAAATTGGTGATTTTTTAGGGAGTTTTTAAGAGTTGTTTTGGGGTGAAAAACGGCCATTTTGGGAAAAAAATCTGATTTTTTTTGCAAAAAACCCTGATTTTTTAGTCAAATTTATGCCAATTTTTTAGCAATATTTTGGGATAATTTTAGGAATACTTTGAGGTGTTTTTGGGATAATTTTAGGCTAATTTTTGTGGGATATTTTGGGATAAATTTTGGAATATTTTGGGAGGAAATTT
>NW_024504134.1:0-1502 GCF_017590055.1 Onychostruthus taczanowskii
CGAAATCCAGAGATCCCACCCTGAAATCCAGAGATTGCACCCCAAAATCTACAGATCCCACCCCGAAATCCAGAGATCCCACCCCAAAATCCACAGAGCCTGCCCTGAAATAACCCCCCCATGTCGTCTCCTGGGCAGGGAAGGGTTAAACCGCACTGAAACCCCGAGATTCCAGCCCGAAATCCAGAGAGCCCACCCCGAAATCCAGAGATCCCACCCTGAAATAACCCCTTTCGTCTCCTGGGCAAGAGGGGGTTAAACTGCACTGAAACCCCGAGATTCCAGCCCAAAATCCAGAGATCCCAGCCCGAAATCCAGAGATTCCACCCCGAAATCCACAGAGCCCGCCCTGAAATAACTCATGTCGTCTCCTGGGCAGGGAAGGGTTAAGTCGCACCCAAACCTGGAGATTGCACCCCAAAATCCAGAGATCCCACCCCAAAATCCAGAGAGGGCCCCCCGGGGCTGTGGCTCTGGGCTAAGAGACCCCCAGAGCCCCCAGACTCACTGGCACCAGGACCCCCAGACCCCTCAGGGACCCCCCCGCCCCTCTCACCGTGACGAACACCACGTTGTGCGGGAAATCCGCCGCCCCGGGCCCGTCTGGCGGCAGCTGCGGGGCGGCGATGGGCCCTCGGCTGGCCAGGAGCGCGGCGGGGAACCCTTTCCTGGCTCCCCCCGCGGGGTCTCCGTCCGCCCCCAGCCCCTCGGACAGGTAGTGGCGGATGTTCTGGCGAGCCGAGCGGATGAGCCGCCCGTCAATGTCCAGCCCCACCACCCTGGCGGGCGCCCAGCGCTTGGCGATGCTGAGCGTCAGGTGCCCCACGTTGCAGCCCACGTCCAGCACCTCCTTGCCGGCGAACCACTCGGGCCGCAGCGCCCGCAGCCGCGCGTCCTCCACGTCGGGGTTGCGGTAGCCGTAGTACTTGCAGTAATTCCCGTACTGGAACTTGCGCGCCTGGCGCCGCGGCCGCTGCGCCGCTTTGCCGCCCGCTTTGGGTTTCTCCACGGGAGGAAGAGGATGAGGAGGATGAGGCGGCTCGGATCGGGTGCAAGTCCGTCGGCGCTTGCGGTGCCGGCCGGCGGCGGGGCACGGCGCGGCGGCGGCGGGGGGCTCGGCGGGCTCCTCGGTGTTGGCGGAGCGCTGCTGGCCGCGGTGGCGGTGCCGGCGGCGGGCGCTCTTGGCGGGGGAGGCCAGGCGGAGCGCCTCGCCCGGCGCGTTCAGGCTCAGCGGGTCCGTGATGTCCCGCGGCACCAGGATCTCCACCGGGTCGCGGCCGCGCTGCGGGAGCGGCGAGGACTGCGGCGTGCGGGCGTTCAGGGCGCGGCTGACCTCCTCGTCCAGCAGGCTGTTGAGGTTGAGCGGGTCGAAGATGTTGCCGCCCAGCAGGAACTCCGAGGGCAGCACCGGGCCGCACTCCGAGGCCGCGCGGCGCCGCCGCTTCCACGCCGGCTGCTTGGCCCCGCAGCTGCCGCGCCGCTTGCCGCCGCCGCCGCCGCCC
>NW_024504134.1:2134-3503 GCF_017590055.1 Onychostruthus taczanowskii
AACCCGGTCACGTTTTTGAGGCGAAATCCGCCGGAATCGGTGAAGAATCCCCCCGGGTACCGCCCCACGGGCATCCCCGCCGCCCCCGAGCCCCGCAGAGCCGGTTCCAGGTGGGTTGTGCGGGTTTTAATGGATGGCTGCCCGATTTTCCCCTCAGCGCCCTCAGGTTCCCCTCAGACTCCCTCGGCTCCCCTCAGGTTCCCCTCAGGTTCCCCTCAGGCTCCCTCAGCGCCCTCAGGTTCCCCTCAGGCTCCTCAGGTTCCCGCCAGGTTTCGCTCAGGCTCCTCAGGCTCCCTCAGCGCCCTCAGGTTCCCCTCAGGCTCCCTCAGGTTCCCCTCAGGTTCTCCTCAGGTTTCCTCAGGTTCCCCTCAGGTTCCCCTCAGGTTCCCCTCAGGCTCCTCAGGCTCCCTCAGGTTCCCCTCATCTTCCCCTCAGGTTTCCCTCAGATTTCCCTCAGGTTCCCCTCAGGTTCCCCTCAGGTTCCCCTCAGGCTCCCTCAGGTTCCCCTCAGGTTCCCCTCAGGCTCCCTCAGGTTCCCCTCAGGTTTCCTCAGGTTCCCCTCAGGTTCCCCTCAGGTTCCCCTCAGGCTCCTCAGGCTCCCTCAGGTTCCCCTCATCTTCCCCTCAGGTTTCCCTCAGATTTCCCTCAGGTTCCCCTCAGGTTCCCCTCAGGTTCCCCTCAGGCTCCCTCAGGTTCCCCTCAGGTTCCCCTCAGGCTCCTCAGGTTCCCCTCAGGTTCCCCTCATGTTCCCCTCAGGCTCCCCTCAGGCTCCCTCATGTTCCCCTCAGGCTCCTCAGGCTCCTCAGGCTCCCTCGGCGCCCTCAGGGGCACTTGCGCTCCACGCACTGCTTCCCGCCCTCCTCGTACTCCTGCTTGGAGATCCACATCTGCTGGAAGGTTCCCTGCGGGCGGTTTCGGGGCCGTTGTCAGGGGTTCCGGGGGGTCCCGGCCGGGGGTCCCCCCCTCCCCCCCCGGAGCCCCCCACTCACGAGCGAGGCCAGGATGGAGCCCCCGATCCAGGGGCTGAAGCGGCGCTCCATGGTGCTGTTGCTGGCGATGAGCTTCAGGCGCATGCTCTGGGAGAGGGGGGTCACTGGGGGCACTGGGGGCAACTGGGGGGCACTGGGGGCAACTGGGGGGTACTGGGAGCACTGGGGTTAACTGGGGGGCAACTGGGGGGACACTGGGGGGTGGCTGTGAGGCACTGGGGGCAACTGGGGGTCACTGGGGGCAACTGGGAGAAGCCCTGAGGCCTGGTCTGGGTCCCTCAGAGGGCTTTGGTGTCCCCCCATCCCAAATTCAGGGGGTCTCTCACGGGGGGGTTTGGGGTCATCTCCCACCCCCCCCCAACCCAAAGCCCGGGGGCCCC
>NW_024504134.1:4201-5309 GCF_017590055.1 Onychostruthus taczanowskii
GGGGGGGGTTTGGGGCCCCCCCCCCCCCCCCCCCAATCCCAATGCCGGGGGTCCCTCACGGGGGGATTTGGGGTCCCTCACAGGGGGGGTTTGGGTCCCCTCCCCATCCCGGGGGTCTCTCACAGGGGGGTTTGGGGTCCCCTCCCCACCCCGGGGGTCCCATCCCGGGGGTCTATCACGGGGGGGTTTGGGGTCCCCTCCCCATCCCGGGGGTCCCATCCCGGGGGTCTCTCACAGGGGGGGTTTGGGGTCCCCTCCCCATCCCGGGGGTCTCTCACAGGGGGGGGGGGGGCAACTGGGGGGACACTGGGGGGTTGCTGTGAGGCACTGGGGGCAACTGGGGGTCACTGGGGGCAACTGGGGGATGGCTGTGAGCCACTGGGGGCAACTGGGGGTCACTGGGGGCAACTGGGAGAAGCCCTGAGGCCCGGTCTGGGTCCCTCAGAGGGCTTTGGTGTCCCCCCATCCCAAATTCAGGGGGTCCCTCACGGGGGGATTTGGGGTCCCTCACAGGGGGGGTTTGGGTCCCCTCCCCATCCCGGGGGTCTCTCACAGGGGGGTTTGGGGTCCCCTCCCCACCCCGGGGGGCCCTCACAGGGGGGGTTTTCTGAGCCAGCTCCCGGTTCAGGCGGTCGGTGAAGCCCTGCAGCAGCGTGTTCCCTCCGGTGACAATGACGCTGCCGTAGAGACCCTGCGTGGGGGGGGGACACGGCAGGGACCAGCGGGATGTGGGGGGGGTCCCTGCCGCCCCCAGACCCCCCCGGACGTGGGGGTCCCTGCCGGCCCCCAGACCCACCGGCCGGATGTCGATGTCGCACATGCCGATGCTGGTGGTGACCACGTGTCCCACGCCCAGCATGGTGTTCCCCGAGAGGCCCTGGGGAAAGGGGGGGGGTCAGGGGGTCCCAAAAACCCCCCCCGGGACCCCCAAAACCCGCTGGGACCCCCAAAACCCCCCTGGGACCCCCGAAACCCCAATGGGAACCCCGAATGTCCCCAGTGCCCTGGGTGACCTTGGCAGTGGAAGAGTCAGAGGGCCCTCAGACAGGCAGAACCCGGGGGTGGGGGTCCCCTAAACCCCCCAGGACCCCAAACCCCCCCCCAGGAC
>NW_024504134.1:5378-10586 GCF_017590055.1 Onychostruthus taczanowskii
CCCAACCCCCCCCCAGGACCCCCCGGACCCCCAAACCTTGACGTTGGAGGGGTCGAAGAGCCCCTCGGGGATGCGCAGCCGCTCGGCCCCGTAGTCGGTGTTGTACCCGTTCGCCATCTCGTAGTGAACCCTGGGCATCTGCGCCGCCACCCTGGGGTGAAAACGGCCGGTTTTGGGGTCCCCCCACCCCAAAATCCCCCCCCATCACCCCCCGACCCCCCGGGGGTCCCGGCACTCACTGCTCGTCGTAGGGCGAGTCCGAGACCTGCAGCACCGAGGCCTGGAAGTCCTGGATCACCTCCTGGGGGGGACAGGACCCCAAAAAAAGGGGGTGGGGGATCAGGGGGATCCCCCCCACTCAGGGACCCCCCCCAAAATCCCCCCACTCACGTTGCAGGTGAAGTTGTGCCAGGACTTGGACACCTGGGGCAGCTTCTCCTTCTTCTTCCAGCTCGGGGGGGCCCCTTCGCGCACCGGCTCCTGCGGGAGGGAGGGGCGCGGCCGTGGGGGCGTGGCCAGCGCGCACAGGGGCGTGGCTTGAGGTAATTATGCAAAGGAAAAGGGGAGGAGCTTCCCCTGGGTCGGAGTAGGAGGAGGAATCTAATGGTGATGTCACTCGAGGGGTGGAGCTAAGTGATAGCGCTGCCCAATGGGGATGTGACCCCAAAGGGGCGGAGCTAAGGGACACGCCCACCCCAAACTGGGAGGAGCTAAAACTTTTCGTCTGCCTAGAAGGGGGTGGAGCTAAACGAGCCCACCACAAAGGGTGGGGCTAATGATAACCCCGCCCACAAGTGGGAGGGGTGTTGTGGTTGGCCCCGCCTTCTCTGGCTGGCCCCGCCCACCTCGGCCCCGCCCACCTTGGCGGCGATCATGTAGGGCGGCACGATGTCGATGTTGAGCTCCTGGAAGAGCTCCCGGCACTGCATGGAGATGAAATCCCCGGCCAGCGGCGACTTGACGATGCCTGGGGGCGGGGCCGGCGTCAGGCCCCGCCCACCGCTCACCTGGGACAGCTGGGCGCTCACCTGCCCGGGCGGCGGGGCCTTTGCGCTCGTCCCCGCTCGGCGCTCACCTGTCCCGGGTGTGGCCTGGGTGTGGCCTGGGTGTGTCCCCAGTGCCCTGGGTGTGGCCTGGGTGTGTCCCCAGTGCCCCGGGTGTGGCCTGGGTGTGTCATGGGTGTGTGCCGGGTGTGGCCTGGGTGTGTGTTGGGTGTGTCCCCAGTGCCCTGGGTGTGGCCTGGGTGTGTGGGGGCGGGGCCTTTGCGCTCGTCCCCGCTCGGCGCTCACCTGTCCCGGGTGTGGCCTGGGTGTGGCCTGGGTGTGTCCCCAGTGCCCTGGGTGTGGCCTGGGTGTGTCCCCAGTGCCCCGGGTGTGGCCTGGGTGTGTCATGGGTGTGTGCCGGGTGTGGCCTGGGTGTGTGTTGGGTGTGTCCCCAGTGCCCTGGGTGTGGCCTGGGTGTGTCCCCAGTGCCCTGGGTGTGGCCTGGGTGTGTGCTGGGTGTGTCCCCAGTACCCTGGGGGTGTGCCGGGTGTGGCCTGGGTGTGTCCCCAGTGCCCCGGGTGTGGCCTGGGTGTGTCCCCAGTGCCCCGGGTGTGGCCTGGGTGTGTCCCCAGTGCCCCGGGTGTGGCCTGGGTGTGTCCCCAGTGCCCCGGGTGTGGCCTGGGTGTGTCCCCAGTGCCCTGGGTGTGGCCTGGGTGTGTGCTGGGTGTGGCCTGGGTGTGTGCTGGGTGTGTCCGCAGTGCTCCGGGTGTGTCATGGGTGTGGCCTGGGTGTGTGCTGGGTGTGTCCCAGGTGTGGCCTGGGTGTGTCCCCAGTGCCCTGGGTGTGGCCTGGGTGTGTGTTGGGTGTGTCCCCAGTGCTCTGGGTGTGGCCTGGGTGTGTCCCCAGTGCCCTGGGTGTGGCCTAGGTGTGTGCTGGGTGTGTCCCCAGTGCCCCGGGTGTGTCATGGGTGTGGCCTGGGTGTGTGCTGGGTGTGTCCCAGGTGTGGCCTGGGTGTGTCCCCAGTGCCCTGGGTGTGGCCTGGGTGTGTGCCCCATGCCCCGGGTGTGGCCTGGGTGTGGCCTGGGTGTGTCCCGAGTGCCCTGGGTGTGTCCTGGGTGTGTCCCCAGTGCCCCAGGTGTGGCCTGGGTGTGTCCCCGGTGCCCTGGGTGTGTCCTGGGTGTGTGCTGGGTGTGGCCTGGGTGTGTGCCCCGTGCCCCGGGTGTGTCCCGGGTGTGTCCCGGGTGTGTCCCCAGTGGCCTAGGTGTGTCCTGGGTGTGTCCCAGCTGCCCCTGCCCTGCCCAGGTGTGTCCCTCCCGTGCTCAGGTGTGTCCCAGCTGTCCCTCCCCTGCCCCAGGTGTGTCCCCGCCGTGCCTGTGTGTGTGCCAGGTGTGTCCCTGCCGTGCCCATGCATGTCACATGCGTGTCCCAGGCGTGTCCCATGCATGTCCCACGAGTGTCCCAGGTGTCGTGTCCCTCCCCTGCCCATGCGTGTCCCATGCATGTCCCTGCCATGCCCAGGTGTGTCCCAGGTGTGTCCCAGGTGTGTCCCAGATGTCCCTGCCATGCCCAGGTGTGTCCCCACCGTGCCCAGGTGTGTCCCAGGTGTGTCCCCGCCATGCCCATGCGTGTCCCAGGTGTGTCCCCGCCATGCCCAGCTGTGTCCCATGCGTGTCCCACGCGTGTCCCCGCCACGCCCATGCGTGTCCGTGTCCCACGCGTGTCCCCACCATGCCCACGCGTGTCCCCGCCACGCCCATGCGTGTCCGTGTCCCATGCGTGTCCCCGCCACGCCCAGGTGTCCCCGCCATGCCGATGTGTGTCCCACGCGTGTCCCCGCCATGCCCATGCGTGTCCCAGGTGTGTCCCCGCCATGCCCAGGCGTGTCCCATGCGTGTCCCATGCGTGTCCCACGCGTGTCCCCGCCGTGTCACCTTGCTGCAGGATGTAGCCGTCGTGCACGGGGATGGCCGTGGTGTGCGTGGCGCCCGAGTCCAGCACCAGCCCCGTGCTGCGCCCGTTGGCGAAGCTGCGCCCGTCAAGGGCCACCACGGGGCGGGGACCGCGCTGGCCACGCCCCCGGCCACGCCCAACCGCCCCCGGGTGTGCCAGGGGGTGACCAAGGGGTGACACTGGGGTGACACTGGGGTGACCCTGGGGTGATACTGGGGTGATACTGGGGTGACACTGGGGGTGACACTGGGGTGACCCTGGGGTGACACTGGGGTGACACTGAGGTGACACTGGGGTGACTGGGGTGATACTGGGGTGACCGTGGGGTGATACTGGGGTGACACTGGGCTGACACTGGGGTGACACTGAGGTGACACTGGGGTGACAGTGGGGATGACACTGGGATGACACTGGGGTGACACGGCGTGACACTGGGCTGACACCGGGGTGACACTGGGGTGATACTGGGGTGATACTGGGGTGACTCTGGGGTGACAGAAGTGATACAGACATGACACTGAGGTGACCGTGGTGGTGACACTGGGGTGATACTGGGGTGACCCAGAGGTGACACTGGGGTGACACTGAGGTGACATGGAGGTGACCCAGAGATGACATGGAGGTAACACAGACGTGACATGGAGATGACCTTGTGGTGGCCCCACGGTGACCCAGAGGTGACACGGAGGTGACACAGAGGTGACCCCATGGTGACACAGAGATGACATGGAGATGACCCTGTGGTGACCCCCCGGCGCCCCCCAGTGCCCCCCGGTGCCCCCTGGTGACCCCCCAGTGCCTCCCAGTGCCCCCTGGTGCCCCCAGTGCCCCCCAGTGCCCCCCAGTGCCTTCTTGTCCTTGTCACCGTCCAGCTCCAGGGACACCTCGTCCGGGGACAGCAGCCCCACCGTGGTGGGGAAATCCGCCTGGGGATGGCGCGGTGGCAGTGGCACCACATGGGGACAGTGGCATTGTCACCAGCGCCGCGGGGAGGGTGGCATTGGCACCGGCGCCACGGGGAGGGTGGCATTGTCACCACGTGGGGAGGGTGGCATTGTCACCAGTGCCATGGGGAGGGTGGCATTGGCACCAGTGCCATTGGGATGGTGGCATTGGCACCGGTGCCGCGGGGACGGTGGCATTGTCACCAGTGCCACGGGGAGGGTGGCATTGTCACCACGTGGGGAGGGTGGCATTGTCACCAGTGCCATGGGGAGGGTGGCATTGGCACCAGTGCCATTGGGATGGTGGCATTGGCACCGGTGCCGCGGGGAGGGTGGCATTGGCACCGGCGCCACGGGGAGGGTGGCATTGTCACCAGTGCCATGGGGATGGTGGCATTGGCACCACATGGGGACGGTGCCAGTGTCACCACGTGGGGATGGTGGCATCGTCACCGCATGGGGATGGTGGCAGTGTCACCAGTGCCATGGGGACGTGGCATTGTCACCACGTGGGGATGGTGGCATTGTCACCCGCCTGGGGATGGCATGCTGGGGACATGGCGGCCATGGGGACAGTGGCACTGTCACCACATGGGGATGCCATGCTGGGGACAGGGTGGCAATGGCACCCTCGTGGGGACACGGTGGCATTGTCACCCCCCTGGGGATGGCATGCTGGGGCCCTGGGGGTGGCCATGGGGACAGTGGCACTGTCACCCCTATGGGGATGCCATGCTGGGGACACGGCGGCCATGGGGACACGGTGGCACTGTCACCCCCGTGGGGACACGGTGGCACTGTCACCACCATGGGGATGCCATGCTGGGGCCACGGCGGCCTCGCCAGCCCGGGGGGGTGTGACAAGGACACCGGGGGGGGGGACACGCGGTGGCACCGACCTTGGGGCAGTCCTCGCCGGCATACCCCGCACCGCCGCCGTAGACGCCGCCGCTCATGGCCGCGTTCAGCACCGGGACAGCGCCGGCCGGGGGGGGCGGGGCCGGGCCCGCGGCCAATCAGAGCGCGCCGTGCGGCGCGCGCGCCCATTGGCCGCCATGGCGGCGCTTAAAGGGGCCGCGGCCCTTTGTTCGGCGGGAGGGGGCGTGTCCTGCGGGAGGAGCCACGCCCCTTTACGGGCGGGGCCACCCCCGCTGCGCGCGCGTTCCATGCCTGTGGTAAAGGGGCGTGGCTTCCTTAAGCCCCTCCCACGCCATCCTCCCCTGCTGCCGGGGCGGTAATTAACGGATTCATTAATTAAAAACCCCAAAATGGCGGATCCGGGGTGGGAGGGGCCCTAAAAAACCGCAAAAAAAAAAAAAAAATCCAAAAAA
>NW_024504135.1:0-469 GCF_017590055.1 Onychostruthus taczanowskii
AACAGGAACCTGGGGGGCACCGGGGGGTGTCACCCTGCTCTGGGGATCCTCAGGGACCCCCAGAGAACCCCCAACACCCAGGGACCCCCCAACAACAGCCCTTAACTGCCAGACTGGGGACGCTCAAGGACCCCCCCCCAGGGATGGGTGTCACCCACTTTTGGGGCCCTCAAGGACTGGGGACCCCCCAGGGATGGGATTCACCCCCTTTTTCTGCCCCTCAGGGTTATTGGGGACCCCCAGGGATGGGTGTCACCCCCTTTTGGTGCCCCCCAAGGTTATTGGGGACCCCCCAGGGATGGGTTTCACCCCTTTCCTGCCCCTCAGGGTTATTGGGGACCCCCAGGGATGGGGTGTCACCCACTTTTGGGGCCCTCAAGGACTGGGGACCCCCCAGGGATGGGTGTCACCCCCTTTTAGAGACCCTCAAGGATTGGGGACCCCCCCAGGGATGGGTGTCACCCCCTTT
>NW_024504136.1:0-469 GCF_017590055.1 Onychostruthus taczanowskii
GGGAACGGGACCGGGAACGGGAATGGGGAAACGGGGAACGGGAATGGGGAACCGGGAGTCGGGAACCGGCACCGGGGCTCCCCGGTTCCCCTCGGAGTCGCTGGCGCCTCCTGGTGTCCCCCCAGTCCCCCCCAGTCCATTCCCAGTCTGTCCCCGTCCCCCCCAGTGCCCAGAACCGGAGAGTTCAGGGGGATACTGGGGGACACCGGGGGATACTGGGGGATACTGGGAGGCACCGGGGGGACACCGGGCCGTACTGGGAGGACACTGGGAGGACACTGGTTCATACTGGGAGGGCACTGGGCCGTACTGGGGGCACACCGGTTCATACTGGGGCACACCGGGCTGTACTGGGAGGGCACCGGGCTGTATTGGGAGGACACTGGGCCGTACTGGGGGCACACCGGGGCACACCGGGGGACACTGGGGGGGCACTGGGGGCACACCGGGCCGTACTGGGGGGACACTG
>NW_024504137.1:0-469 GCF_017590055.1 Onychostruthus taczanowskii
GGGATTTTTGGGGGAATTTTTGGGAGAATTCTGGAATGTTTTGGGGGGGGAATCTGGGATTTTTAAGGCAAATTTTGGGGGAGAATTCTCTGATTTTTTAGGGGATTTTTTGGGAGAATTCTGGGATTTTTTGGGAGGAATTTTGGGGAAAATTCTGGGATTTTTGGGGGGGAATTCTGGGATTTTTAAGGCAAAATTTGGGGGCGATTTCTGGGATTTTTTTGGGGGATTTTGGGGAGAATTCTGGGATTTTTTTTTTGGAGGAATTCTAAGATTTTTTAGGGGATTTTTTTGGGGAGAATTCTGGGGGAAACTCTGGGATTTTTTTGGGAGGGATTCTGGGATTTTTTAGGGGATTTTTGGGGGGAATTCTGGGCTTTTGGGGGGGGAATTCTGGGGAGAATTCTGGGATTTTTTTGGGAGGAATTCTAAGATTTTTTGAGGGATTTTTGGGGAGAATTCTGGGATT
>NW_024504138.1:0-469 GCF_017590055.1 Onychostruthus taczanowskii
TGACTCCGGGGGGGCTCTGGGGGGTTCCATTTCCCCGGGGGGGTCCCCCCATTCCCAGGGAGGGTCTCTGTGGGTTTGGGGTGTGTCCCTGTGGATTTTGGGGTGGATCTTGGTGGATTTGGGGTTCTGGTGTTTCCATGGGGGTTCCCTTGGCTCGGTGGCTCTGGGGGGGCTCTGGTGGCTCTGGGGGTTCTGGGGGTGCCCCCGTTCCCCCCCGGGGGTCTCCCCAGGCCGGGGGTCCCTACTCCTTGAGGAAGAAGTGCATCTTGTCGGCGATCAGCTTGCGCTCGGGGTCCAGGCGCTTGAGCAGCTGCGCCAGCGCGTTCACCGTGGCGTCGCTGCTCAGCCCCGTGCGCTTGGTCTGGAACTTCTTCAGCAGGTCCTTGGTGGTCATGGGCTTGCGGGACAGGTACCGGCGCACGGCCTCCTCGGTCAGCTGCACCTCCCTGGGGGGGTCACAGGGGTCAGG
>NW_024504139.1:0-469 GCF_017590055.1 Onychostruthus taczanowskii
ATCTCAATGTTTGACCCCAAACTTGAGCTCTTGATCTCAAATCCCAGTGTTTGACGGCCAAGGTCCCACCAGAACCCAAAACCTTGACCCCAAAACTTTGACCCCAAAACCTTGACCCCAAAACCTTGACCCCAATGGTCCAACCCTTGGCTTCTGTCAAGTCCTGCCCTTCAAACCCAACCCTGGACCCCCAAACCCAACCCTTGAGCCCCAACCCCCAAACCTTGACCCCCAAACTCAACCCTTGACCCCCAACTCCAACCAATGACCACCAAATCCAACTTTGACCCCCAAACTCAACCCTTGAGCCCCAACGCTCAACTCTTGACCCTCAACACCCAACCTTGACCCCAACACTTGATCCCCAACACCAACTCCTGCCCTCCAAACCCAACTTTTGACCCCCAGACCCAACCCTTGACCCCACAAACCCCTTGACCATGCCCCTCAAACCTCAATCCCAACCCCT
>NW_024504140.1:0-469 GCF_017590055.1 Onychostruthus taczanowskii
CCCTTTAAGGCCGTGTCAACAAACCCGGCTCGCGCCCCTCCCTCCTCCCCCCGTGCCGCGCCTCCGCCGTGACGTCAGACGCAGAGCGCCGCGCGCGCGCGGTGGGCGCGGCCATGCCCTTGTGGGCGTGTCCCGACGCCGCGCGCAGGCCCCGCGCGAGCACGGGGGCGTGGTCTCACCGGGATGGGCGCGGCCTAACCCGGCGGGCCCTCAGGAAGGGCGCGGCTTCCGCCTTGTGGGCGCGGTTTACCCCGCGGTGGGCGTGTCCCCCTCGGCGCGCGCAGGCGCGGGAGGGGCGGGGTCTCGGCGCGGCGCATGCGCGGTGCGGGCGGCGGCGCGGGGGGACGCGGTGGCGCCGGGCCCGGCGCAGGCGGGGGCGGAGGCGCGAGCGGAGCATGAATGGGGCAAGATGGCGGATCATGTGCAGGTGAGCTCCGGCCGCAGCGCGGGGCTCGCCCGGGCCCGCCCG
>NW_024504141.1:0-469 GCF_017590055.1 Onychostruthus taczanowskii
AAATGACCCAAATCCAGACACAAATGGTTTAAATTGACCCAAAAATGACACAAATCCACCCAAAAATGACCCAAAGCCACCTAAAAATGACCCAAATCCACCAAAAATCCCTTAAATTGACCCAAAAATGACCCGAATCCACCAAAAAATGGCAAAAACCCAGACAAAAATGGGTTAAATTGACACAAAAACAACACAAATCTATCCCAAAAATGGGTTAAATTGACCCAAAAATGACCCAAATCCACCCAAAAATGACCCAAATCCACCCAAAAATGACCCAAATCCACCCAAAAATGACCCAAATCCTCCCAATAATGGATTAAATGGACCCAAAAATGACCCAAATCGACCCAAAAATGACCAAAAGCCACCTAAAAATGACCCAAATCCAGCTAAAATGGGGTTAAATCTACCCAAAATCCAGCCCACACTGGCACACCTGGCACAGGTGAGGTGAAATCTCCAG